>NC_045030.1:70262293-70272573 GCF_008632895.1 Mastomys coucha | reverse complement strand
AATAAAGAAAATATCTTTAAAAAAAAAAAAGATTAGTGTAAACCACAGACCTTATTGATCTTTTAAAGAAAACTAGGAGTACATGCAAGATGACATTATAAATGGTATCATGTAAGCATAAAGGAAAACAGCAGAAAGCAATGAGGTGGTAAAAAGATTTTCTCTCTCAAGAAGAGGGATAAATGAATGGAAGGCAGTGCAGAGATAATTGTAGCTGATTTTATTACTATTCCCCGTGTGGGCAAACCTCCTTCCTCCTTCACTTCAAAGTTAAAGCTGTAAGTTTCATAGGTGGTATCCTCATTAAGTGGCCTGTGAACAAAGACGTCTGGGAAGCAAAATGGATAGGGACATGCAGCAGATATCTGCAGCAATGCTATAATCCAGTGGACTCTGAAAGATGGATATCAATCTGAGAACTATTCACCAGTGTTAATAACTAATGGACTGTACTTTGCTGTTTTAGAAATACTTATAACCAACCATTAACTCTCACCAACTAAACTCTTTTGGTTTAGTAATGAAATACCTATGCTATTTTCCAAACGTATATATTTGCATGCACATAAGATATGTAATCTAACTAATTCAGAGATAGAAACCTTGATACAGTTCCTGTACTAAAAGACTAATTCCTGGATATGACATTGTACTTTATAGAATACACTTGAAGCTGAAATACAGAAGCATTTTAGAGACTATTTGGATGGATAAGTACATGTGAGGAGTATAGAAATTCTCCCCAGTCACTGGTGGCAAATGCCTTTAATCCCTGCATTCCAGAGGCAGAGACAAAGGAATCTCTGAGTTCAAGACCAGCCTGGTCTACAAAGTGAATCCAGGATAGCCAGAGTTACACAGTGAAACCCTCTATTGAAAAACAAAACAAACCAATCAAACAAAACAACAAGAACAAAAAACAACAAAAAAGAAAAAGAAAAGATAAACGGACAGTCATTATTTACATAGTGTAGAGTAGAATTTCTCAGACAGTATTATGTAACTACAAAACTAACATGTGGAATCCTAAATCACCAATCTGATAATATTGTATTATTTTAAATTATGATTTTGACATATAATTCACTAGGAATGATATTGTAAAGATTGGACCTTTATTATGTGACTAGTATTTTTTCAAGGTCGAGAAAGCTTCTTCTATGTCTTCCTCTTGAAACTGCCATTTCAGGGTCTAGAAAAACACTAGAGATGGGCTGTCACCAGAAGCTAAATATATAACCATAGAATTTCAAAACTCTTACCCTTATTTTGTGAAAGGATATCTTTCAGGCATTTAAACAACTTACGGTATTTTGTTATAGCAATTGAGCTGATGAAGAAGCAATATGGACAAATATTTTCACTAAAATTTATGAACCATATGTACATGAAAAAACATATGCTTAAACCCAATTGTTTATTTAGAATTCATATATAGTAATCAGTAACTAAACAGAAACATGAGTATAACAATTTTAGAGTGAACAATATCAACTTCACTTGGTTAGTAAAATACTACTAAGAAATGAATGACTATGACAGAGAACTGTTGTATAAAACAGTGCAGAACAGTGTCTCATATTCAATTGTTGAGAGAAAAATGCCTGATACTAAAGTATAAATAGATTCTTGTTCCAAATATATGAAAGAGAAAAGAACCTAAACTAAAGTAGTGTATAAAGATGGAATTCAGCACACTGGGTGATGTGGGGAAGAATGAACAGTGGGGCATTTAAGGAACACTGAGTGGTGCTAGAAATACTCTGTACTTTGATGGACCTAGTATCTACACATAGTGAATGTTTCTGAGAACTGATACTGATATGATAAAGCATAAACACAAAAGGAAAGACACAGGATATTTTTTGTGCTCAAACTCTGTCAAAACTAAAAATCCATTTCCCATTAAAAAGTTTTATTTTCAAGAAAAGACTATAAGCATCAGTTTGTGTATGGCTAGCTGGGACCACAGACCTTGTCTTGGAAAATTTGGTCCTTCCTATTGAATAAATGAACTGAATAATTTAGATGTACCTTCTGAGCCTCTGACTCACCAACCCCATCCCAGAAGTTCCATCTGACCTAAATTTTGTGATGTCAACACTGAGGAATGTGAGGAAGCACATTAAAGAGATAGCCATGATAGATTCTGGACAGCTGAGGTATTTAGGTCAGTAGACAACCTCCTAATTGAGGAGCAGGGGCAGGGTTTGAAACACTGGGACATGAAGAGTTGAGAACTGGACACTGATTACCCTCTCCTTGGGTTGACATACTCCTGGTAACTGATGCCTCCATTGGGCTCTCCTCTCAGTGGAGCAGAATGGAGGTAAAGGTGGTCACAATGGGGAGGATCCTGTGGTCAAGCTACTTTGTGTTTTATTCTTCAGACTTCAGAGTTTCATTTCCCTTGTCTTATGCCTTAACTGAATATTTGTTCCATAATGTAGAGGGAAAAGTAGAGTCTTAGGAATGAAGATGAATGTAAATGTCTACTGAACATGTGAGGATTTCTGGAAGGTATGTACACGTAAGAATGGGAAGCTCTATAGATGGAGGATGTCCTTAACATTAACTGAAAACACTTTATTGCTAGCAGGAATTGAGAGATCTATTGTGCAGCCAACTTTAGAATGGGGTTATTCCCTCTTTACACAGAGCAGTAGGTAAGCAACTTTCTACCCAAGGGAAGGTTAAAATAAAGCTGTATTCTGTGCATTGGTACTCAGGTCTTTTGAGAGGACATTTGTTGTGGGTGGTAGGGGCAGGTGGCAGGAGCATAAGGAAGCTTGTCCATGATTCTCTGATGTCCTTTATAGCAGCTGCACACAGTTCCCTACTGTCAGCAGCACACGAGCAAGGTTGACCTGGATGTCCAGGACGTTCACTTGAGGTATACTCACCATGTTGGTACCTTGATTTGCTCATTTACCCTCTGTATACTCATATGGACTGAAGGGGGTTTGTATAGTTGGGACCTGACTGGGGGATGGGCAATTTGGCTTTTGCTTGACAGTTGCTTTCCTGTTAAAGGGAGCAAGCAAAAGAACATTCAAGATCAGGACTTGGGAGACAGTCTACAGAATCCTTATGTGAGAAACTGAGAAAGAAGGCCTTCCTCTCTGAGAAGCTGAAAGCAGACTTTCCACTGCTGGGTCTGGAACACTGGAATATCTACTTTCAACACCCAAGGGAAAGTCCCACAGCACATCAGGATATTTTGGGTGACTTTGACCTTATCTCTGAATCTTCATACAACTCTATACCATGACAATTCACAAAGTTTCATCTATGATCTGTGAACAGGAAACAACCCCCATGGGTCACTTTCTTTACCCAAGTGTGCCTCATAGGACTAAACAGATCACGGTGCCTACTGCCTTTCTGTGGGAACTCTCAGCCTTGCTCAGGGTTAGGCTGTCTGCTTCAGTCTTACAGCTGTTGAGTAGTAACATGGACACTCTGTATGACTACACATTTCACTGGATATGTGTTCTCCACAATTTAATTTTCAATTTTTTTCTTACAGGAGGACAGTAAAAGGTCAAACTTGGATTAATTCATGCATAAGTGAGAGCAGCTTTCTAGCAATCTCTATTAGGGCAACAGAGGTTCATTGGTTGACTTAGCTCAAATTTCTCAACTGTTAAGGTTTGGCCTTTCTTGTGGTATCAGATATTTTTATGATGCTCAGAAGTGCTTATAGATAATCCATAATATCTTTCAGCAGTATTGTTGGCATCATGGAATGTTGGTTGTTATAACTGAGAGCGATTTTTATTCAGAATGATTACACTGTACCTGTGCCAATTTAATTGAATTTAGGGCATTTCTCAAGGAGTTTTGATGGATCAGAGTTTATGGTATCCAGCAGAGGTTAGGATGGCAGGAGTGTTGTTCTCAAAGTTGATATAGAACAATTAATTTTCATGATATGAAGATGGAGGCTAGCCTACTATACATAATCGTATATGACCCAGTCTATATGTTTCATACTCTCATAAAATACCATAAACATATTTTATTTTGAGCTATTATTAATGTCTTATCAATCTTTTAGTAGCTTTTAAATATATTATAAAATATTATTAAAATGCAGTATATAGTTTTATAATATATCTTAATTTTGAAATTATATCTTGCCATTATTGGGGTTTAGAATTACCTTCTTGGCATTTCATAACCCTCTAATTCAATTGCAGAGCTCTGCTTTCAGTCTGAATTTAACTATTTTATGCTTTAATTGAATTTGATGATTTTTGCTGTTACATTGGAGGTATTACTTAGGAAAGGAGTCTAGAACATAGATCAGTCTGCTGATAGCATTGCTAAAAGTTCTTGGGGGCAATCTTTTAAACTTATAAAGTGCGTTGTATTCTGATGTCCAGTGAGATCCAAGGGAGATATCCATCTCTTGTACTTACTGCTATTGTTCACTTTAATTCAATCCACACATGTAGACTACAGAAATTTTTACTTTGACTCTGACTTCATAAAGAACCAGAAGTTTAAATGCTAGTAACTTGGAGTCATTATATGGGGAGGACAAGGCTAATATATGAACAACTATATTTAGGAGTACATGATGAAGCCTGAGGTAACACCCCCCCGCACACACACACCCTTTTTACTCTAGAGGGTTAGAGAATGGGGATTCCTGAGTGAAATCTTTTATGATCAGTAAAGTACAGGGAAAACTACTCCCTCTCTATCTTTATTTGTTCAAATCCCATTGGAAAACAGGGAAACAATTTCTAGTATTCTTTTTTGCACACAACAATAGAAGCAAAATGTGGCTTACCAGTGTGATGTTCTGCCCTTTCAGTTGAATATGAAAATACTGTATTGACAGTAGAGGAGAAAGACTGAACTTGCTCCTTCCCACTTCATCTTCTGGGAAGGACTGAGGCAGATGGACACTGGACAGATTTGAAGGGGATAAAGATTGGCTATTTTACTTTCCAGTTTTCCTATAAAAGAGAAAGAATGAAGCATAGGAGTTGAACCACAGTGTGCAGAATTTCTTTCTGGGAGGCTTGAGGCAAATTCTCTCTTTCTGAATTATGAGTAGGAAAAACTTAGGGAGTTTTGGTGATTTTGCACTTTAAAAAAATACTCACTGATAAATGGATATTAGCTCAAAAGTTCTGAATACCCAAGATTCAATTCACAGACCATATGAAGCTCAAGAAGAAGGAAGGCCAAAGTGTGGATGCTTCAGTGCTTCCTAGAAGGGGGAACAAAATACTCACAGGAGGAAATATGGAGACAAAGTGTGGAACAGAGACTAAAGGAAAGGCCCTCCCAAGACTGCCCCACCTGGAAATCTCTCCCATACACAGTTATCAAACCCAGACATTGTGGGTGCTGGGAAATGCTTGCTGAAGGGAGCCTGATACAGCTGTCTCCTGAGAGGCTCTGACAGTCTGACAAATAACAGGCAGATACTCACAGCCAACCATTGGACTGTGCCCAGGCTCCCCAATGGAAGAGTTGGAAAAGGGACTGAATGAACCGAATGGGTTTGCACCACTGTGAGTCAGGGGAGCAACAGTGTCAATAGGCCTGACGCCCAGGAGTTCCCAGGGACTGGACCACTAACCAAAGAGTACACATTGGAGGGACCATTGCTCCGACCACATATGTGGCAGAGGATGGCCTTGTTGGACATCAGTGAGAGGAGCAGCTCTTGGGCCTGAGGGTGTTCGATGCCCCAGTGTAAGGTAATGCGAGGGCAGGAAGACAGGAGTGGGCGGTTGGGTGGGTGGGTGGGGAAGCAACCTCATAGAGGCAAGGAGATGGGGAAGGGATAGGAGGTTTCTGAAGGAGAGATCTGGAAATGGGAAAACATTTGAAATGTAAATAATGAAAATATCCAATAAAAAAAAAGAGAGAAAAACAGTCTCCTTTATTCTCAGCAAGGTATATAGAAAACTACACCCTCTCTGTTTTTATTTATTTCTCAAAATACTCTTGGAAAATAGGAAGATCTGTCTAGTGTTCTTTGCACACTACAATAGGCATGTGACTAGGAAAATCGGTGTATTTTTGGTACATTTTTGTTGAAAATAATTATGTTCCATGAGTCATAGTGCTTTCACTATGAAATGGTCATTCAGGGTCCAATCTATGAGGGACTATACTTCTCAGACATAGGTAGCACAACAGTGGATGAATAAAGCAAAGGTACTGAAAAAGAAAATAGCTGTATATCCTCAAGACTGAATGCCACCTTGGAAGAATATAGAGCTTCTCTGGGGAAAAGGAGTTGATTGCAGATGATGTCCAAGTGGCCAGTTTTTCTCTTTCTATTAGTCACTTTTTTTTTCAACATACCTACACAAAGATCTCATTTGCTATATTAAGAATTGTTTAAGAGTGATTGATTCCTATGGTCTCTGAACCAATCAGTAGAGTAGTCTCTTGATTCAAGATATGAAGACAATATTAGGAGTAGGTTAAAAATATCTGTAAATGGCTCTTTAGGGCTCTATTATCCTTGTTCCCCCTCTCATTCTCTCATTCCTTTCCAGCAAGAGGTGAAGATATTTTCTCATTCATATTCTAGGCTGTGATATTCTGCCATGCCTTGTGTCTGAAGCAAGGAATTCAGCATCCATATACTGAAATCATGAACCAAAGTAATACATTCTTTATTTAAATTCCTTCTTCCAGGTATGCACAATGGTGTTGAAAACTCCAACTTAAATTTTTACTGTCTAGTTTACCTTATGTCATTCTCTTATTAATGTCCAAGACAATCTACTCTTCCCTGAAGATTCAAAAGGTAGTTCCATGGAAAGGGGCAGCAATTTTGATCACCCAGTAACTGCCAGTTGATTTTCGGAGGTAGTTGATAAGAATGCAATGGAAATGATAAAGAAGATATCAGAACCCTTCCACCATGTATCTCCTTCTCCAACATTAGAGACACAAGCCAGTGGATGAAGATGTGTATGTGTATGTATGTGTGTGTGTGTGTGTGTGTGTGTCTGAATTTGTGATTAGCTTCTCTCTTAATTTTTCATTCCTGCCTTTTATGTTAAATTATATGAAGTTGGTTTCTTTGGTTATCTATTCCAAAGATGGTGATCTCTGAGGCTAAGGTGATACCAGACCCAGTGATTCATAGGACAGGCAACCCCTTTACTTGAAAAATAAATCAGTACCCATAGGTTTAAACTTGGTGTTTCCCAGTAGTTTACACAATGGGTATCTGTATTGTCTCAGCCACCTAGATAAACTACTTCCAATTTTATATTATGAAAGTGTTGAAAGGCATGGCAACAATTGGAAGACTAGGACACCTGATATCTTTATAAAATACTCATGACATATTTTGTGAGATAATTCATAACAAAATAGCATACACATTTTATCCCAGCTTATAAATTTGATGGCATAGATAGCTCTGATGCGAGATGTAGACGTAAATTTTAAAAATGACCATATGAATTATGATATTATAGGTAGGAATATGTTCCATCTTACATGTGCTTTATTATTATTACTGCTTTATAGATATTTGTGTTTCATACTCATTAATATATACTTCATATTCTAAATTTATTTTAAATTATTTTCATGATGAGGATAAATGAACAGATCAATAGTTTTTTCACAGAATTTTCAATTAAGATTGGGTATATTTCAAGCCAACTTTAAACATTATTGGTACTACTTCATTTAAACTGCCTGAATAATCTTTATCATGTACTATCACTTACAATTTTGTATTTTAGCAAGCATTTCTTGATGTAGAACTGGCTTTAGTAAAGGTGAATTTGACCCTTTAGTTGTCTTTCTCTTAATATTTGAAGAGACAAGAGAGATTTTAGAATGACATTTAGAATTTATGAATGACATTTAGGTTCATAACTTACATAAATATAATAGCATCACATCATTCTATTAGCTTAGGAAACGTACATGGCAGAGCCAAAGCCAAATGATGAACATCAAGTTTTATTCATCATGAAGTAGATATAAGAGATAAAGTACTAGGGACAACAATATAATCTGCTTGGTCATCAAGAGTATTTACTGATCTTCCACTGGACCCAGCCTGTAATACTAGATCATTGACAACCACCTGTAAAGTCTAACACCAGGGATTTGATACCTCTGGTATCCACAGGCACAGTAGTCACGTGCATATATTCCCTACCCACACACATAATTTAAAAAAATTAAAAGTATATGTATTTTGATTCACTAAAATTACTTTCAAATAATTACTCATGCATTTATAATTTATAGGCAAAAATGTTATTAATTCTATAACTATGATATTTAATATCTTAATAAAATGTATTTACAACCTCCATTAGCTTAATACCTATTGGAAAGAGGCATTCATACTCTTAGTTTAGCAAAAAAGCAAAGGAAACACATTTATATAATTTCTAAAAATACTATAGCTACTAATAGGCTGGTAAAATCTTACAAATCATGTGTTGCTCTATATAGTTCACTTCCTAACAATTGGATAAACACTAGTTGAGAAAATTTCTTTCAATTTACTATTTATAAGTAAATATCAGTTCTTTATGTCATAGTTTCAAAAATCATATATTGGATTCAATGGGTAAAATAACAATAGCAATGACAACATCAACAACAACAAAAAGCTGAAACACTTAATTTGGTATCTGAACTTCATAGTTGACTCTTGTGAGCATTTTCATGTTGAAAAATAGCTGCTTGTGAAGGAAAGAATTACAAACAACTCCAAAGCTATTGAATCTGTCTCACGAGTCCCTATGGTCACATTCTTATTTAGACATGTGTAGAGAACACAGAAGCAAGGCTATCATAACCCCCATCATTTTAGGCATGCATGGGAAAGTAATGGGCTTGGTGCATGTGAGTCCCTTAGGTAATTTTGAAAAATTTCTCCCTTGTCAATATTTTGCAAACACAAAAATGAGATGCACAAGAAACATATTCAGAGTATTTAACATCTGGTCAGTCTCTTGTGTTGTGCTATATTAAAATAAAACAATTATCATATTTCCAGTAAAGTCACATCAATTCTAAGAATCCTTGGAAAAGTTTATTTATAAGTATAGATTTAAAAGATTAAAATGAAAAGCATTATGCAATCAGAACATTGTTAGAAAGGTAACTTTATACAACATTTATGGCATCTCAGAGTAGTGTAGCTATGGTAGTCACTCATTAATTTTTTTCTCTGGGTAAATAAATGTACTCCAACATATTTATTGATGCTTATACCATATAAGTCATATATGCAAAGTGTGTGATCTTTACCCTTAAAGCACACATAAGAGAAAAGATCCTTGGTGGAAGCTCTTAGAAGAATCACTATGAACAAAACTACCACAGAGGTACAATAAGAATTACATGGAAACCTAAAGAATCATGATATGAATAGGAGCAATGAATATGATTTTGAAGACATTACTAAGACAATTTTATCACTGAATCATCAACAAAACCAGATAAAATTGTATTTTACAATTATGAAGGAAAGTAAAATTTTATGGGAACAGGAGTAGAGAAAAATGCTAAAGACACTGAGAACCACTGATACAGAGACATGAAATAGGGACAAAAAAATGAAGATATAGTGGTTCAGGCAAGAATACTTCAGTAATAAAGATGCAGATGTAAATGCTTAGTTTCCATTGAGAGTAAATGTATGAATAACTACATATACCAACACAAGCTGTGAATTCTCAAGTATTTTATATGAAATGTCATTGTATGTGTATATAATCTATACATAGTAAAGTATCTATATATTTATATTTAATATAATATAAATGTTATTTAAACAGTAGATATAGTTCATTATTTAGTAGATAGTTGTAAGAAAAAGTGTTTACGAAATTGGTACATATTTTGTTAAGGTATAATTAGAAGTTATTTTGACATCATTTATTAAGTTCATGGATGCAAACAATGACTGGTATGAAAGATTTCCTATGTTCATACAAACAAAAAACAAATGTATCCTATCAAATACTTAAAGACCTTCCTCAGGCTCCTCTCCATTTCCATCCCTGTAATTCTTTCAGACAGGAACAATTATGGGACAAAGTTGTGACTCTGGATGGCAACCCAACCCTTCACTTGATGTCCTGTCTTCCTGCTGGAGATGGGCTCTCTAAGTTCCCTCTCCCTACTATCAGGGATTTCATCTAAGGTCCCTTCCTTTGAGTCCTGAGAGTCTCTCACCTCCAAGGTCTCTGGTGCATTCTGAAGGGTCCCCTCAACCACCTATCTCCAGAGGTTGTTGCCTGTTTCCATTCTTT
>NC_045030.1:70251166-70261615 GCF_008632895.1 Mastomys coucha | reverse complement strand
ATCTGGGTTGTTTCCAGCTTCTGGCTATCACAAACAAGGCTGCTATGAACATAGTGGAACATGTGCCCTTGTGGCATTATGGGGCATCTTTTGGGTATATTTCCAAAGACCAGCAATAGGCCCAAGGTGGGATCCAGCTCAAGAGGAAATCCCAAGGCCTGACACTATTACTGAGGTATGGAATACTCACAAAAAGGGACCTATCATGACTGCCCTCTGAAAGACCCAACAAGCAGCTGAAAGACTCAGATGCAGATATTTGCACACAACCAATGAACAGAAGCTGCTGACCCCTGTGGTTGAATTAGGGAAGAGTGAAAGATGCTGAGGAGAAGGGCAATCCTGTAAGAGGACCAACAGTCTCAATTAATCTCAACCCCCAAGATCTCTCAAACACTGGACCACCAAACAGATAGCATACACCAGCTGATATGAAGCCCCCAACACACATACAGAAGAGGACTGCCACGTCTGTGTTCATTTTGAGATGGTGCACCTAACCCTCATGAGACTGGAGGCCCCAGGGAGTTTAGAGGTCAGGTAGGGTGAGGGGTGGGGACATTCACATGGAGAGAAGTATGTGGGGAGGAGGTATGGGATATGGAACAGTCAGAGGGTAGATGGGGGCAGATAAAATATGGAGTGTAAACAATAAATTAATAAAAATACTTAAAGATGCAAACTTTGTGAACTAAAGAGAAATAAATCACTTAGAAACATTAATATATCAATTTTTCATAAAGAAAAAAATATAATCAAATTGGCTAAAGGATCTCTACTTATTTGATCAATGATGAGTAAAAACTAACAGTAATTCAAAGACTAGGACAATGCTCAGACCAAAAGATTTGTTTTAAATGCTGATATATCTGAAAAAATAATAGCTCATATATACATGGATCCAAACAGAAAGAGTATAATAATGTGTGCATTATCAGTAGCAAATATCAAATTCACAATTTGTGATGTGTTTGACATTTAATAAATTGTTATTATTTCTGGTTTTGAAAGAAGTAATTAAGAATTATGACACTTTTCACAGTTATATTTAAGAGATATACTCTAACGACATTGAAACTATTTTTCTAGACTTTAAAACCTAAGGATGAAAATATGACAGTGACAATATTTCAAATATTTATCTTGAAATTATTTTATGAGTATAAAATTCTTTCAAAAAGCTGTTATTTTTTTCTTCATTATTGGAATGGCAACATATTACCATTACTTGAGAGATTTGGGTAATTCTAAGATTCTAAGAAGAACTAAAACCAGTTGTGACATTTTCTTGTTTGCATATATGCTTCAACAACAGCATTATTTGTATTAACTAGCCTATTTCCTCTAATATATTTATGCCATTTATTTACTTTGTTACATTAATTCATATTAGTGAAAATAATTTTAAAATATAATCAATTGAATGTATTAAAAAATGGGAATCAGTGAGCTTGGAGGAAGATATAGAGACAAGATTATGGATTACCTACATTCCCAAATGATACTTTAAATTCCATAAATAAAAATTATGAAGGCTTTTTTCCATTTATTTATTCACTTTCCACCCCTATCACTGCCCCCACTCTTCCTGGTCCCTCCTTACACAGTCCCTTCTCCCATAAGCCCTCCACTTCTGAGAGGGTGGACCCCACCTGGGTAGCCCCCATCCTGGTATATCAAGTCTCTGCAGAGGTAGGTACAACCTCTTCCATTGAGGCCAGCCCTATAAGAGGAATGGGATTCATAGGCATGCAACAGATTTAGGACCAGCTCTGTTCCAGTTGTTGGGCGACCCACAGGAAGACCAAGCCACCAATCTGGTATAAATGTGCTCAGCCCAATCATTACAAGCTCTTTGTTTAGTGGTTCAGACTCTGGGAGCCCCCAAGGGTCCAGGTTAGTTGACTCTGTTGGTCTTCCTGTGGTGTCCCTACCCTCTTCTGTTTGATCAATTCTTCCCCCAATTCTTCCACAAGATCTACCAAGCACTACCCTATGTTTGACTGTTAGTCTCTGTCAAATTTCCAAAGTGGTTGTACAAGTTTACATTCCCACCAGTAATAATAGAATGTTCTCCTTGCTCCACATCTTTGCCAGCATGTGAAATCCCTTTAGATTTTGGTCTTAACCTGGAGTTTCAGAGTCCTATCGATTTGCATTTCCCTGATTACTAAGGACTTTAAGTGCTTCTAGGCTATTAAAGATTCCTCTGTTAAGAATTGTCTGTTTAGCTCTGTACCCCATTTTTAATTGGGTTATTTAAGTTGTTGGTGTATAACTTCTTGAGTTCTTTATAAATTTTGGATATTAGTTCTCTGTCAGATGTAGGCTTAGTAAAGAACCTTTCCCAGTCTGTAGGCTGCCTATTTTGTCCTAATGACAGTGTCCTTTGACTTACAGAAGCTTTGCAGTTTCATGAGGTCTCATTTATCAATTGTTGATCTTAGAGCCTGAGCCTTTGGTGTTCTCTTCAGAAGTTGTCTCCTGATCCAGTACATTCAAGGCAATTTCCCACTTTCTCATTTATTAGATTTACTGCATCTGGTTTTATGTTCAGGTCCTTGATCTACTGGAACTTTAGTTTTGTGAAGGGTGATGAATGTGGATCTATGTGCATTCATATAAACATCCAGTTAGGCCAGCATTATTTGTTGAAAATGCTTTCTTTTTTATTTTTTATTTTTTTACATTGTATGTTTCTGGTTTTTGTCCTTGTTGTTGTCGTTAAAAAGAAAACAAAAGTGTCCTTGGATGTGTGGTTTATTTTTGGGTCTTCAATTCGATTCCATTAATCAATCTGTCTGTTTTACACCAATAACATACGATTTTTATTACTATTGCTCTGTAGTAAAACTAGAAATCAGGAATGTTGATACCCCTGGAATTTTTATGATTGTACAGGATTGCATTAGCTATCCTGGTTTTTGTTTGTTTGTTTGTTTGTTTTGTTTTTCCACATGAAAGTAAGAATTGCTGTTTAAAGTCTGTAAAGAATGGTGTTGAAATTTTGATGGGAAGTGCATTGAATCTTTAGATTGTTTTTGGTAAGAGGGCCATTTTCACAAATGTTAATTCTACTAATCAATGAGCATAGGAGATATTTCTATCTTCTGATACTTTCTTTAGCTTTTTCTTCAAAGATCTGGAGTTCTTGTCTTATAGTTCTTTTACTTTCTTGGTTGGAGTTATACCATGATATTTTATATTTATGGCTATAGTAAAAGGTATTCTTTCCCTAACTTCTTTCTCAGCTTGTTTATTGTTTATATAAAGGAGGGATACTGATTTATTCGAGTTTATTTTGTATCCAGCCACTTTCCTTAAGGTGTTTATCAGCTACAGAACTTCTCTGGTCAATTTTTTGGGATCACTCGTATATATTATCATATCATATACACATAGCTATACTTTGATTTCTTTCTTTCCAATTTGTATCTTCTAGACCTTCTTTAGTTCTCTATCAAGAAGTCCAAGTACCATATTGAATAGAAAGTGAGAGAGTAGGAAGCCTTGTTATGTCCCTGGATTTGCTTTGAGTTTCTCTCCATTTAATTTGACGTTGTCCATTGGCTTGCTGTACATTGACTTTATTGTGCTTAGTCTGTGCCTTGTATCCCTGATCTTTCTTTAACATTTAACATAAAGGGGTATTGAATTCTGTCAAATGCTTTTTCAGCATCTTGTGAGGTGATTCTATTATTTGCTTTTAGTTTGTTTATATGATGGATCACATGGATCAGATTTTATATATTGAACCATACCTGCCTTCATCTCTAGCATGAAGCCTACTTAATCATGGTAGATGAATTTATTCTTCAGTGTTCATAAGGGAGATTGTTCTGAAATTCTCTTTCTTTTTTGAGTCTTTGTCTGGTTTAAGTATCAGGGGAAGTATGGTCTCATAGAATGAGTTTGGTAAAGTCTTTGTTTCTATTTTGTAGAATACTTTTGAGGAGTATGTTTTCACTCTTCTTTGAACATCTGGTAGAATTCTGTACTAAAACCATTTGGTTGTGGGTTTGTTTTGGTTGGGAAATGTTAATGACTGCTTCTATTTCCTTAGGGGTTATAGAAGTTTTTAAATTGCTTACCTGATCTTGATTTAACTTTAGTAAGAGGTAACTGTCTGGAAAAATCACCCATTTTATTTAGATTTTCCATTTTTGTGGAGCACAGTCTTTTGAAGGTAGACATAAGAGCTTTGAATTTCCTCACTTTATGTCATGTCACCCTTTTCATTTCTGCTATTGTTGATTTAGATACTGTCTCTGTGGCTTTTAGTTAGTTTGTTTAACAGTTTGTGTCTATCATGTTCATTTTCTCAATGATCCAGCCCTTGGTTTTTTTGTTTGTTTGTTTTTTGTTTTTTCAAGACAGGGCTTCTCTGTGTAGCCCTGGCTGTCCTGGAACTTACTCTGTAGACCAGGCTGGCCTTGAACTCAGAAATCCACCTGCCTCTGCCTCCCAAGTGCTGGGATTAAAGGCGTGCGCTACCACCTCCCAGCTCCAGCCCTTGGTTTTATTGATTCTTTATATTGTTATCTTTTTTCTCATTGATTGATTTCAGCACTGAGTTTGACTATTTCCTGCCTTCTACCTTTCTTAGGTGAGTTTACTTCTTTTTGTTCTAGATCTTTTAGGTATGCTGTTAAGTTGCTATGAGATTTCTCCAATTTCCTTATGAAATCACTTAGTGATATGAATTTCCTCTTAGCTCTGCTTTCAATTGTACCCCATAAGTTTGAGTATGTTGTGTATTTATTTGCACTGAATTCTAAAACGTCTTTAATTTCTTTATTTCTTCCCCAACCAAGTAATCATTGAGTAGAGAATTGCTCGGTTTCCATGAGTCTGTGGGCTTTCTGACATTTCTGTTGTTGTAGTAGTACAGCTTTAATCTATAGTAATATGATAGAATGCATGAAGTTCTTTCAATCTTATATCTGTTGAGGATTGCTTTGTACTGAATTATAAGGTCAATTTCAGAGAAACTTCTGTCAGGTACTGAGAAGAGTGGATATTCTTTTGTTTTGTGGTGAAAGATTTTGTGGATATCTGTTATATACATTTGGTTCAGAAACTATGTTGATTTAATTATTTCTCTGTATAATTTCTGTCTTGATGACCTGTCAATTGATGAGAGTCTGGTGTTGAAGTCTCCCACTATTAATATATAGGGATCAATACTTGATTTAAGGTTTAGAAATTTTTGATTTACAGTAAAAGGCAGATAGAGGGAGGGAACTGGGAGAAAGTGGGGACGAGGAAGGGAATAGAGGATTCAGGATTAGGTATGGAAGAGGACAGGAGACATGGTCGAAAAATAATGTAACTCTGCCATTGACAGGAGTAAGGAGGAAAGGAGCATCTTCAGGACAAGATCAAGACCGGGGATAAGGGAGGCACCCAAGAATCAATTGAAGTGACCTTAGCTGTGACTCACTGAATTGGAGATATGGAACCTGAAGAGGCCACTGTCTTTATTCAGATAATAACCCAAGTAGAGCAATAGAGACACCAACATATCCACAAAACTTTCAACCTAAAATTGAGCCTATCTACAATGTGATGCAGGCATGAGTAAGGGAGCAGAGACTGAGGGAATGGCCTACCAGTAACAAGCCCAACTTGAGACCCATCCCATGGGCAAACAAAAATTCCTAACACTATCAATGATATTCTGTTATGTTTAAAGACAGGAGCATGATGGCCTCTAAAGGCTCCACCCAACAGCTGACTCAGATAGATACTGACACCCCAGCCAAACAGTGGATTGAGGTTGGGGATTCTTATGGAAGAATAGAAGAGAGGATTGTGGGTCCCAAAGGGGATGGATAGGGACTCAACAGGAAGACCAACAGAGTTAACTAACCTGGACTTTTAGGGCTCTAAGAGTCTGAATAACAAACCAAAGAATATACACAGCCTGGATCTAAACCACTGTGCACATATGTAGCAGAAGTGCAGCTTGGTCTTCACATGAGTCCTGAACAACTGGAGCAGGGGCTATCCCAAAAGCTGTTGCCTGTATGTGGGAAATATTCTACTAGCTGGGCTTCCTTGTCCAGTCTCAGTGGGAGAGGAAGGACCTAGTCTGGAAGAGTCTTGACGTACCAGGGTGGAATACCCAGGGGGTCCCCAGCTCATAGGCAAAGGGGATGGGTGATGTGGGAAGGATTATGGAATGTGATGGCTGGGAGTTGGGCAGCGAGGGGAGTATAAAGTGAATAGTTAAAAAAAAAAATAAATGAAATTTTAAAAAAGATGAGACTTGTGGTATGAAAAGGAGCTATTTCTAGGACTGAAAAAAATCTGGGTGCCCTTGCATTTTGGTGCATGGTGCTAAGAAATTAGACATCTGCTTGATGGATTTTTCCTTTAATGGATATAAAGTGTCCTTCCCCTTGTCTTTTGACTACTTTTGCTTGAAATTCTATTTTATTAGATAATTAGAATGGCTACTATGGCCTGATTTTTGGGTCTGTTTCCTTGGAAAATCTTTTGTCAGCCCTTTGGTCTGAGTCAAATTTTATCTTGGTTGCTGAGCCTTTCATTTTCTATAGAGCAGAATGCTAGATCCTGTTTCCGCATCTACTCTGTTAGCCTGTCTTTTTATTGGGGAATTGTGTCCATTGATTTTGAGAGATATTACTGACCAATAACTGTTAATTCCTTTATCTTTTTATGGTGTGTGTGTGTGTGTGTGTGTGTGTGTGTGTGTGTGTGTGTGTGTGTTCTTTTGTGACTGGCGTACCTTACTCATGATTGAAAGTCTAGTCTTTAACAGCTGAGACATCTCTCCAGCCCTCCTGTATTTCTTTGTAGTTATTTGTTTCATCTTTAAAAGCATCTACCTGTTTGGCTGTATTTTTCCTATACTCTTTAATAGATTCATTCATTTCCTCTTTTAACAACATTTATCAAGCTCATATATGATTGAAGGTCATTACCTTTCACTTCAGGTATGTTAGGATATCTAGAGCTTGCTGAAGTAGAAGGGCTATGTTCTGATAGTGCCATTTTGCCCTAGAATTTCTTGGTTGCATTTTTGTGCTGGCCTTTAGCCATCTGGATGTCTCTGGCATTGGCTGGCTTGGTAGTCCCTGATGGTAGCAGACCTCTGGGACTGCAAGTAGAGCTGGCAGTCCCTAATGGCAGCAATGTGTTTGTCTTGGAGGGCAGCAATCTTCCAAGAAAGCCCGCAGAGGTGGTTGTCCTGGGTAGCATCAATCCTCCAGGGAGTCGGGCTGAGCTTTGGCCCAGGAAATATAGTGTAGATCCAGAATTGCAGGTAAAAATACAGACTAGAAGATTGGTCACAGAGAGGATGGGGCAGATCTCATGGCTGCTGCATTTGCTGGGGTTCCAGTATACAGGGGATTGGAGCATGGGCATCTCACCTGGTTATGCTGGATAGGGGCAGGCTTCCCAGGAGGTAGGCTGAGCTGAGGCTTAAGGAGTAGAATGCAGATCTGGGATTCGAGGTAAAGATGAATTGGAAAGCCCTAATGAAGATATTATACATCAACGCTGACTAGTATCAACGGATATACTAAATTCACATAAAGCTTGCCTTTTATTAAATAAAACTAATATTTATAGGTATGCTAGTAGATTTTCTAGTGTATTATAATATACAGCCCATGTGCTATCAGATCATGTACTATTTGACTCAACATAGCTCAGAATTGTACAATTAAAATTACTTGATATGGGTAAGATCAACAATACAAAACCCACAGAATCTATTGAGGCATCAGAATGAGGACTATCCTCAGTTTCTAAAGTAGCTGCCCCAGTGTTTTGTCATAATAGGGACAAATTCTTAATACCTGTACAGTCAGTTTAGGCTTTCTTGTACCATTTCTTATGTCATATTGGCTTTCTTGGAAAATAATGTCATAGTAAAAATTAAAAGTACATTTTAAAAGTTAAAAGTGTATCTTAAGCCAGGGAAATCAGATCAATTTAATTATAAAAATATTAATACAATGACAGTAATAATTACAGCATGTCAAAACAGTAATATTTACTAGTCTGTAATAAAATGGTAGTGATTTTAAGACCTTGGCTATCATGAATCAACCATACTTTTGGATATACTTTTCAGAGAAAGGCAAAATGCACATAATTGTGTATTATCAGAAAGTTGAAGTTATAGAAACTACTTCAGGCCATATGTTTTCTAAGTTGAAATGTCATAATTGACATTAAAAGGTTTTAGAGAATGGGGATGACTTTTTGACAGTATTTATCCAGGTGCTGCACAAATATTTACAGTAGGTGAATGATCACAAAAAAATTAAATAAAAGGTTTTTTCATTTTTTCATGTCCTTGTTTGAGATTACTGTTGTTGTAGAACTTATTGCAAATACTGAATTATGAGTGGCATAATCCATAAATAATGGAGAAAATAATTTTCAGGTAATTCTTGACAAATGAAGTGGTTTGAGTCTTTAAAACTAATAAAGGTTTACATGTAGAAGTGGGTAAGACAGTGTTCAAGGTATTTGGTTCAATTTTCTTTCTTTTTTTGCTATTTATTTAAGTTCAGAGACAAATTTTATTATTTTTCTATTTTTTAATTAGATGTTTTCTTTATTTACAATATCTCCTTTCCCAGGTTCCCCTCCAAAAAAAATAAAATAAAAACCTAAAGCTAAAACAAACCCCTGTTCCCTCCCCCTTCCACCTGCTTACCATCCCACCCCCTCCTGCTTACTGACCCTGGCTTTCTCCTACACTGGGGCATAGAACCTTCACAGGGCCAAGGAAGGGCCTCTCCTCCCATTGATGACTGACTAGGTCATCCTCTGCTACATATGCAGCTAGAACCATGAGTCCCTCCATGTGTACTCTTTGGTTGGTGGTTTAGTCCCTGGGAGCTCTGAGGGTACTAGTTAGTTCATATTTTTGTTCCTTCTATGGGGCTACAAACCCTCTCAGCTTCTAGGGTCCTTTCTCTAACGCCTTCATTGGGGACCCTGTACTCAGTCCAATGCACGGCTGTGATCCTCTACTTCTGTATTAGTTGGGGTACTGTCAGAGCCTCTCAGGAGACAACTATATCATGCTCCTCTCACCCAGCACTTGTTGGCATCCACAATAGTGTCTAGATTTGATGATTAAATATGGGAAGGATTCCCAGGTGGAGCAGTCTCTGAATTGTCCTTCCTTTATTCACTTTTCTTATTGAACATTGAGCAAGTTTTATAGTGTACTCAGCTCCTATAAGGGTTTGTTACTATATTGAATCCTTTCCCTTGTTTAAACTTGTGTCATCTTTCTGAGGGCTTAGGTAGAACATGAGCTACTCTCTGGCCATTACTGATAAACCAAGTGATAAATACTATCTAAACAGAATCTTGTAAATAAGAAACATCGCTGTCTCTCTTTGTAAGATGTACATGATATCCAAATATTTGTAAGTTGCTTGTGAATATATTTTGTGGCCAATATTTTTGAAAGCAGAAATATTTGGCTTATAGCTAGATACAGATACATAGAAATGTCCTGGATTTTGAGAAAAGAGAAAGATATTAGACTATCCACTGCACATTTCAATATTTGTGTCTACTCCTTGACTTTAGTGATAGTCTTATCACTTGAGGTCCATTATTCATTTAACACCCTTGTATTTAATCTTTCCTTTATGTAAAACAATGTCAACAAACTTTATTTATTCCTTAAAGGCTCTTGATCTAATAGAATTTTGTATATTTTCTACAATGAACTCAAACCAAATATCAACTTTTAAGAGACAGGAACATGTGTAAATATGGATGCAATATCATGTGAATTTTCATACTTGTAAAAATTATATAGTATTTAAGTGATGCTAAATCTTTCTGTGTGATGAAATATTATTTCTTCATGGGTAAAAAATGTAAATCCTCTTTTATATCTGTTTGAAATTTATTCTGCACTATTATTATCTATAGTCACCGTACTGTACAAACAACACACAAAAGCTACTAGCTATTACCCAACTACAGCTATAACTGAGGCCATTCTAAATATCTGTATTTTAAACACAATATTCCATACTGTATTCTGGCTATTACTACAACCAATAGGTATTTACAAAAGCAGTGTCTATTTTTTACTTAAGTAACAAGTATTGAATGTTAGTAAAAATCAACATCAAAGTCAAGTATTTAACAGTCAAAGAAGGTAATCCCTTTTAGTAATGGGTAATAAAATTTTAATTTATTCATTGAAATTAATGAAATCACTCTTCTTATCTACAATAATTTCTTACATTTGTCTTTTAGGAAGAAATTCTAGTATTGTAAAATTCATGAGCATAGTTTCTAAAAAATCAGCAGTCTCAACTATCCTGGACCCCCGAGATCTCTCAGACACTGGAACACCAATCAGGCAGCATACACCAGCTGATATGAGGCCCCCAACACATATACACCAGAGGACTGCTGGGTCTGTTTTTT
>NC_045030.1:70242167-70250967 GCF_008632895.1 Mastomys coucha | reverse complement strand
TCAGAAGGAGCTATGGAATGTGGAACGGTCAGAAGGTGGAGCAGGAGGGAAATAATAACTGGAGTTTAAAATTAAAAAAAAAATTTAAGAGAAAAATATCAGAATATATTTACCTGACTTAAATTCTGGTTTTAGTTGCATTATAATAATGCTTAAAATAGTTATACCCACAGTGTACATCACTTGGTGGTCCTTAAGGAAAGATACAGGCAAGTTTTTATTTGAAATAGTTGGATTAATAACAGATATCCTTTGAGTAAAAGTTCATATTTAACAAACACAACTCTCCCAGCACTTTGACTTAGTCCAGCCCCTAAATAAACTAAAAATGACAATTATAATTACAACAATAATTATTAGTTACTTGAAGTAAATGATGAATGTTAGTCTAGGTATTCACTTTTCACAATTTTTGAATTTGTGATTTAATTACAGTAATCCTTCTCTCTCTGATGTCCTCCAATACTCTTCTGGTATACATATCTCTAATCCTTCAAACTCAAGGCCTCCCTTTTTTAAACTAAATGCTGTTGCATGTTTATATATATTTGTATACAAATTTGTATATGTATTTGCATATATATTTTCCTAAATGTAACCTTTCCAGCCTGTATAATATTACTTATAAGTATGTTACAGGGATGACTGTCTAACAATGGACTACAAATTGGCATGCTCTTCCTTGGAGATCACATCTCGCTCTGCCATCTTTACTCAATTGCCTATACTTCTTTGTGTAAGTTCTTCTGTAAACAGTGGAAAATTCTTTATAACTATATCATGTCAAATCTATCAGATCACAGATGTAGATCATAAGATTTTTTCTGCATTTTGTTGTTTCTAATTTACCTGGTTGATTCTGACAATACTATATCATCATACTTGAACTGTGATTTCCCAAAGGTCTTTGAAATTTTCATATCATTAGACAGCATAAAAGTTATTTTTAACTTTCGGCCAATATGAAGAATATGAAAACAAATAATATGTAATTAAAATAAATAACAATGCAGACAAGGAAGTACTGAATTATATATAGCCTCAGCAAGAAGGAAGGATTTTTTTATATTTTCTGAATTTTTTATTGGATATTTTCTTTATTTACATTTCAAATGTTATCTCCTTTCCCAGTACCCCCCAGAAACCCCCTATCTCATGCTTCTATGAGGGTGTTCCCCCTCCCACACACCCACTCCTGCCTCCCTGCCTTGGCATTTTCCTACACTGCAGCATCAAGGCTTCACAGGATAAAGAGTCTCTCCTCCCATTGATGCCCTACAAGGCTATCCTTTGTTGCCGCTGGAACCATGGGTCCCTCCATGTGTACTCTTTGTTTTGTGGTTTGGTCCCTGGGAGATATGAGGGGGTCTGGTTGGTAGATATTGTTGTTCATCCTATGGGGTTGTAAACCCCTTCAGCTTCTTCAGTACTTTTTCTAACTCCTCCATTGGGGACCCCATGCTTAGTCCAATGGTTGGCTGCAAGCATCTGCCTCTGTACTTGTCAGGATCTGGCAGAGACTCTCATGAGACAGATATATCACACTCATGTCAGCAAGCACTTCAAGGCATCCACAATAGTCTTTAGGTTTGGTGTTTGCATGTGGGATAGATCCCCAGGTGAGGCAGTCTCTAGATGGCTTTTCCTTCAGTCTCTGCTAGACACTGTCTCCATATTTCATTTCCTCCTGTGAGTAATTTGTATTTACTGATAAGTGGATATTAGCCCAAAAGCTTGGAATACCCAAAATACAATTAATATATCATGTAACGCTCAAGAAGGAAGACCAAAGTGTGTATGTTTCAGTCCTTCTTAGAAGGGTGAACAACATACTCAAGGAAGGTAGAGGGTAGGAGGGACTTGAGAATAAGAGAGGAGAGGGAGGCAGAAAAAGGGAGCAGGAGCAGGTATGAGGGGATGATATACAGAGGGTCAGGAATTTGAACAGAGGTGTATAGCACTGGGAGATGCAGAACTGGGGATCGTCACCAGCAATTCTCAGATGCCAGGAAAGGAAGAGGCTCCCAGAACCCAACAGGGACAAGATTAGCTAAAATGTTCAACAAAGGGGGAGGGAAAACCTGTAGAGACCATATCCAGAGGTTAGTCAAGAACCCCAGAAGGGCTCCTGTCTAAATGAAACACCAGACAAAGTGTGGAGCAAAGTCTGAAAGAAATGCCATCCAGAGACTGCCTCAACTGTAGATCCATCCTGTATACAGTCACCAAACTCAGACACTATTGTGGATGCTAATAACTGCTTGCTGACAGAAGCTGTCTCCTGAGAGGCTCTGCCAGAATGCTTGTAGCCAACCATTGCACTTAGCACAAGGTCCCCAATGGAGGAGCTAGTGAAATGAATGAAGGAGCTGAAGGAGTTTGCAACAATATCAACTAACCAGACTTCCCCCCTCTAGATACCACAGAGACTAAACCACCAACCAAAGAGTACACATGGAGGGACCCATGGCTCCAGAGGTGTATGTAGCAGAGGATGGCCTTGTCAGGTATCAATAAGATAAGAAGCCCTTGGTCCTATGAAGGCCTGATTCCCCAGTGTAGGGGAATACCAGAGCAGTAAGGTTGAAGTGGGTGGCTGGGAGGGGGAGCATCCCCATAGAAGCAGGAGGAGGTAGCATGGGAGAGGGGTGTTCCAGAGGGGAAACCAGGAAAGGGGATAATATTTAAAATGTGAATACATACAATATCCAATTTAAAAAAAGAAACCAAGAGAAATTAAGTTCTCTAATGATCAAAGTGCAAGAAATACAGTTGACATTTCTAAGACTTATGTTCCCCATTCCATTGAATTTTCCACTTATGCTATTTTTTTCTGGTAATAAATGTTCTTATTCTATCCTAAGTTGACTTTGCGTAATCAAGTTGAATGGTGTCTCCTTTTCTTTCATTAGGTTATAGTAACTTCTCTACCACAGTGTTAGATATTTGCATTTTTAAGTTTCACATTTAAGGGGATATTTTTCTTGACTTTCATAACTGAGTATACAAACTTAATAACACCCAAAGATTTAAGATATACTTGTACCAAATTTAAGCAGACTTACTATATGAGAGAATTTTAGTTTTTTCAAAGAAATCTGCAATATAGGCTCTAGAATATTGAGAATTCATGATAAGATCATTTATTCTAATAAATCACATTTATTATAAATTAATCATAACCTTCCTCTCTTTGGAAGATATGAATACAAGGTTATATAATAGATTCCAAAAAAAGAGAAAATAGTAAAACATTATAGAAACATATGGTACAGAATGATTAATACTTTTTATAACAACTTATTAAGCAATGTGAAAGGACTTGAAGAATCTGAATGTTCCCAATACAATGAAATGATAAATATTTAAGAATAATAAAATGTTAGCCAGGCAGTGGTGGCACACACCTTTATTCCCAGCACTTGGGATGCAGAGGTAGGTGGATTTTGAGTTCAAGGCCAGCCTGGTCTACAGAGTGAGCTCCAGGGTAGCCAGGGATACACAGAGAAGCCCTGTTCTAATGTTCCCCCTCCCCCCCCAAAAAAGAATAGTAAAATGTCTTTTTTTCAAAGGGTAGGGACATTTGGTCTCTGTCTCCAGAGTCTAGTTGCAAATGAACCTCTCAGAGGGATAGAGTCCACAAATGAGACCCCAGAGGTGGTGAGCACACCAAATTTCACATGCAATTTCCTGGCCTTCCCTGCACAGAGTAATTCAGACATTATATAAACAGAGCAGTGGGACATTTACTTTTTTTTTCCATCTAGACCTACAACATCAATACATATAAATAAATTCTGGTGTTTCTTGTTTTTATTTAGGGTAGGAGGCAGGAGGGAAATACAGGGTTAGAGAAAGGATTGAAAACAGGTGAGTACTGCCATTCTGACAGCAGGCTCACCTAAAGGGCACACTTTGAGTTTGTAACAGCATCCTGTGAAATTCTGAGGGAGAAAATGTTTGCCTCTTTTGACCCATATGCCCATCAAGCATAAAGTAAGGTTGGTCTGGCTGTTATTTCTAAGGACAGGTAGAGGTGACTGTGTGTGGCTTTTACTGACTCAGACTTAAGAATAATAAAATGTTAACTTCTCTGATTTTTATTACAGAAATTATGGAACTATCACATTGTATAATATTCATATGTAGAAAATGTTTGTGGCAATTAAAATGCAAATTTTTAAAAGTGAAATTAAGAATAATGAAAGACATGACTATAAAAATAATGTAAAAATATTTTCAACTTATTAAAAAATGCTTTACACGTTTTAGACAAAAGGTAATTCAACATTTCCAAAGATATCTCTGGGTTTTTTAAAAGGAAAGAGACTTACTCCAGTTCTAAACTATTGTTTCAAGATAGTTACAAAA
This sequence comes from Mastomys coucha, assembly GCF_008632895.1. Classification (NCBI taxonomy): domain Eukaryota; kingdom Metazoa; phylum Chordata; class Mammalia; order Rodentia; family Muridae; genus Mastomys; species Mastomys coucha. Next base: position 70,246,596 of record NC_045030.1, on the reverse strand, counting down.
TTGCAAAAAGTAGCCAGGCAGTGGTGGCTCACACCTTTAATCCCAGCACTTGGGAGGCAGAGGCAGGCGGATTTCTGAGTTCGAGGCCAGCCTGGTCTACAGAGTGAGTTCCAGGACAGCCAGGGCTACACAGAGAAACCCTGTCTTGAATAACCAAAAAAAAAAAAGTAAAAAGTAATCAAACCAATATCTCATAGACTTGCTCTATTTCCTTACTCTATTATTAAAATAATTATTAAAACTTTATCTCGAGAGCTAACAAGTTTAACTTGAAGTTGCAAAAGAATTTACCTAAAATACTAAAATATCCACCCTCGTGTAATATAATCTGTCACAAACAAAAAAGATAGAGGGAGTAGAAAACATTTTGTTGGAGTGGAAGAATTGAGTTTTAAAAATTAAAAAATTTACTTTGTAATTTCAAACACTTTTAAAAACCTAAGACCCTCCTTTGCTTCCATTGATTTAATAGATACTGATTTGCAATTCTTTTTTGTCCAGTGCACAAACTTCTAAATAAATGTTCCTAAACTTGGTGTATTCAGATACTCACTTCTACTATTTGTATTTCAAAGATAGAAATATCTTATGCAGCATGTGTTATATTGTCATCCTTCATAATATAAATATGTGCATCATGGTATAGATGATGTTTTTCTGACACATGAAATTAAGATGAAACAAGATTTGCAATACGTAATAGTCTCATATTTAAAAAGAAAATAATGCTTTGTATGGATTCATAATGGTCATACTTCTATTCAAAAGGAATGAGTGTCATATTAAAATATTCATTTTGATACATGATTCCATAAGAAAAGCTCTAAAGCCAGAGGTGTAATTTAATCAACATAAGGCATTTTCACAAGTAGGTCTGATATAACTTAATAATACATACACAAATATAAGTAAATAAATATATTACATAGTAAATTATTTATATAAGTACAGATAATTATGCATATATTTTATCTGAAAAATGTATTGTAAGAAAAAATGATTGTTAACAATCTCAACTAGTTTAGTGAATTCAAAATTATGCAATAGTGTTACAGTTTAAAAATTATTTCAGATGAGCTAATTTTCTCTGAGAATTCTTAGTAACCTTCTGCATGCTTATTAGATGTATATGTAGTCAATAGTGAAAATTTCTGAGATACTATCAAGTTACAAAACAATTCTCAGGCCAGTAGTGGTAGTACACACCTGTAATTCCAGGATTTAGAAAGTGGAAGCTGGGACTTAATTAACATAAAGAATTTAAGGACAACTTGGAATGCAGAGTTAAACTCAAGAACAATTTTCACTTTAGATCATATTACCTGGAATGTGCAGTGTTCTAGTTATGTACTTTGGTAATATTTGCTTTTATTAAATTAAAAAATATATACATAGACAAAGAGGGACATTGAAATATATCTTGTCTCAGGAGAGGCTCATGAACTTCTAGAATACTAGTGCTTTCTTTAAATGTGGAGAGAAAGGAATATGTATTATTATTATTATTATTAATATTATTGTTATTGTTATTGTTATTATTATATTCAAAATATTTTCAGTGAGTAACAAATCAAGAAAATTAGAATCAGAATTATTAGGTGGTAGAAAATAAATTATCAGAGCTTAACTGATATTTATAATTGCCTGTAATTATACCAAAGATTAACAGATAAGCATTTCTAACTTAAAATATTCAAAGGCTATTTGTTAGAAGATAAATATTAAAATTAGAAGTTGCCTTGCTAAGTCAAAGTAACCAAGGACAAGACAAATAACTGATTCAAATTTCAACAGCATTAATAATTTAAAAACTTTTAAAACTACACTGAAAATTTTAGAAAGGAAAAGTATAACATTTTAAATAGAAAAAAGTAAATGCTCAAAGATGAAAAATCATGGCAGTTTAAAAGTTAATGGTCATTTGAAATCTTACCAAATTTAAAGATCATATGGCATTATAAATAATAGCCTAAATATATATATATATATATATATATATATATATGAAAAATAAGTCAGCATTAAAGTTAGGTGTGTAATCTATTGTTACCGTAAACATGTTTCCTACAGATTTGGCCCTGGTTAACTCTATTGCTCTTCTATATGCTCCTCCTTTGTTTCTCTAGGATATCATTATGAACTAATAAAACATTAATGCTCATCTATGCATGAAGAATCAGGACTATTAATAAAATTCAATTTCAAGGGAGACTTTCTCTATACTAAGGTCCTTACATAAATTTTCTTATTTGATTTACATAAAATTCTGTAACAAGGATAATATGATCTTGACTTTCAGGATAAGGAAACAAAAATCACTATTTATAAGTAGAGAGTTAAGTATTTAAAATCACCCTTGTGATTTCAGTGCTTCAAGTTTTGACCACAGGTTCACGATGCAGTTTTAAGGGCATCAATTCAGCATGCTTTTCAGTATTCATATATTTCAGCCATTGTGTGTCTGCCATATCACCAATTATATCACTATATAATGATCTTTATTAAAATTCATGTGTTTATGGAAAAAATCTCAGTATTGAGTTGATAATACAGGAAGGCCAAAACTATGTTATGAAATGCTATGACTATATAATTCTGAAAATAACTATAGGTCTTTTTCAATATAAATTATAAACAACTATGCTTCTTGTGTAAGAAAAATCTATAAAATTGTAAAATGTAATGTAGAATGTATTTTGTAAATATAAAATACTAAGATCATTGCCCCTACCTATACAGACTATCATTAATAATAATTTCTTTTGTTCTTTTATATAATTCTTTGAGCTATATAACCTTTGGTCCCAAGCCATGCAGGAAGTGTAGGGCACTTATTTTTTAAAAATTTACTTTTTAAATTATTTATGTTACTTCCTGCTCACTTGCCCCCTCCCTGTCACCTCTCCTACAATCCTTCCCCGGCTTCTCCTCTGAAAGGATAGTGCCCCCCCCACCGGTATTCCCCCAACCATGGCACATGAAGTTTTTGTGAGGCTAGGCACTTCTTCTCCCGTTGAGTCCAGACAAGACAACCCAGCTAGAAGAATATATCCCTCATATAGGCAACAGCTTTGGGATAACCCCTGATTCAATTATTCATGACTAACATGAACACCAAGTGCATATCTACGACATATGTGACATATGTGAAAGTAGGTCTAGGTCCAGACCTTATTTGGTGTTTCAGACTCTGAGAGCCCCAAGAGGTCTAAGTTAGTTGATACTGTTGGTCTTCCTCCACAGTTCCAATCCCCTTTGGGCCCCACATCTTTCCTCCTATTCTTTCATAAGAGCCCCCAAGCTCAGTCCCCAAGCTGTTTGGCTTTGGGTGTCTATATCTGTCTGAGTCAGCTGCTATTTAGTGCCTCTCAGAGGACTCCCATGATAAGTTATGACTCACAACATTGGGGATCTGGAACCTGAAGAGGCAGGAACCCAGTGGAGTGATAGAGACACCAACTTACCCACAAAACCTTCAACCACAAATGTATACTGTTTAAAAGAAATGCAGGCACTGGGGATGGAGCAGAGATTGAGGGAATAGCCAACCAATAACTGGCTCAACTTGAGAACATTCCCATGGGCAAGTGCTAATCCCTAACAGTATTAAAAATACTGTTATGCTTGCAGACATGGCATTTCTTAAAGATATAGTCAATATCATAATAGATGCATAGGAAAATCAACCAGCACCTATGTGGTCATTCTAAATGAAACAGACATCAACCACCTTTTGAATAACACAAGAAAACTATACTTTGTGGGTAGAATATTGAGAGAAATGATCTGCACACTGAGAAATGTTTAGAGGATTTGATGAAAGATCTATTACCTTTGTGTCTAAGAGTTAATTTGTAGAGATGTAGGTAAAAATTCAAATTGCAAGAGAAAAAAATACCAAAGAGTAGCTTGAATAATACCTCAGGTTTATAGTGCTTGCTTTTTTGTCATTTAGAAAGGAAGACACTTGTAGTATGTGAGACATAAAAAGAATCTTCACAAGCCCTATGCCCTTGAAGAACTAGGATGATTAATTTAACAATAAAATAAAATAATTAAGATAATAATGGAGGCAATGTTGAATCATTTAGAGCAATACTTAAAAAGAGGACTTAGAATCAATTGGAAATACACATAAATTAAAATGAAATAAAATATAAAAATATATTATAAACATAACAGTGTAATAAATGGGTATAAGAAAGTCCATTAATGATCAGCAGAAAATTCATAATGTCCAATTTTAATAGTAAAAATAAAACAAAAATATCTAAAAAGCAAGAATATATGGCTCATTGCTAGAAGAGAAATCAGAGTGTCAGAAAAGACAGATTAGTTGATAGCATTTGTAAACATCTATTATAATTATAATTTTATGCTCCAAAGTATAAGAATAATGAATGAAATAAATGGAAGGATAAAATAAAGA
>NC_045030.1:70237271-70241630 GCF_008632895.1 Mastomys coucha | reverse complement strand
GAACTAAGAAATCCGCCTGCCTCTGCCTCCCAAGTGCTGGGATTAAAGGCATGCACCACCACCGCCCAACTTGGAGGGGAAACTGTGAAAGGAGATATCAAATAAAATAAAGACATGTAAATAAAGAAAATATCTAATAAAAAAAAAGAATGGTTTGTTTTGCTGGTGACATTCCCTTAGAAAAAGGAGCTAGCTTATGGGCTCAGGATGAGGGTGTGTGCCCATGTGTTCTTTCAGTTCTAGGAGCACATTTTGTGCAGGCTCATGTAGGCTCTATACATGCTGTCAATCTCTGTGAGTTCATTTGCACATAGGCTGTGCTGTATTAAGATTCCTTGGTGTCCTCCATTCCCTCTGGTTCTTACACTCTTTCCTCCTCCTCTTTCACAGTCTTTCCTGAGGCCTAAGGGGAAGGAATTGATGGAGACATAAGTTTTTTAAAGGAATGTTTCTTTTTTCTAAAGTCTAAAATTGTTTCCTGACCCTAAACTCATCTTATATATCCTTTCCACAAAGCAATACTTGAGGCAATAAGCAGGCACAATTTTATTTCCTCCAAGATGAAATATTAAGGAGCAAGTAACTTCCAAGAAGTAAAAATTTCAGTCTTTGTTCTTCAGAAGTTTTTATACAGAAAAGGTAGATGGACATATTTGTTTCTCTTAATATTGTTAAATTTTACTAACCATTCTTTATTATACTATGTTTCCCTATTTGAATATAAGCTCCAAGAGTGTAGTCTTACTTTTGCTCACTTATTTGTGGTGCTTAGAACTGTGCATAGAAAATAAGCGAGTAAATGGTAAGTCAGTTGGCCTGCTAATTTATTAGGATACTTGAGTAGGGAACAAAAATGAACTGAATAAATATCCCTTATTTTCAAAGGCAAAGAACATTAAAATTTACTGTTAATTGCATGGAGGCAATCTTAGCCTGAAGTGTGCAAAAATATGTTGTAGGGCTTAAAATGGGCACACACACTATAGTGGGATAGCTGGAAAGAGAGCCCCATCAATGAAGTTTGCTTACTTTGACATACAAAGATGAGTGCAATATCCAGAACCCAGACCAAAAGAGATGAGTGTTCTGGCACATGCTTGCAATCTCAATCCTGGGGAGACAGATGAAATTGGATACCTGGGCCTGACCAATCAGCCAACTTAGTCTATTTGTAAATTTTCTAGTAGAGACATTGTCTCAGAAATTATTTTTTAGAAAGATGTATAGATGTTTCATGAGAAACAACACTTAATGTTTTCCTTTGGATTCCAAATAAATGTGCACACACATACATGCACTCCCTCCTATATATGTGTACACACTATGAACATGCATACACATACACACAAAAAAGTATGTATATCTTTAAATATATGAATGTATGAACCCATAAAAGATGAAAGTTAATTTAACTACACATTTCTTGCTTGTCTTGACCACAGTAATAAGATCACATCAGTAACTAAAAACAAAGAGGGATTTTTAGTAATTCAAGGCCCATGTCATTAAAGGTGCTTTAATCATAGCATATCAAAACTCACATATGTAGTGTACTTGAAAATTTTTAGAAAATGTACCATTCAATTACTGTGATCTGCCTTTGCTATCACAATAAAGTATTCACATTTTACAAAAGCTGCTCACAGTGTATATCTTTCTTACATATAATGGACAGGTACTTCCCAGCATGTGGAAGTTGCTACACATAGCTAAATTGAGCAGTATTGATTTTTGCTTTTTTGAAGTGTCACTCCTGATATCTGTAAATGATTAAATACTGCACTCTGAGCAATGCCGAGTATCTTTATATAGCCAAAGCTTTATCTTTGTAGCTGCTGACTTTATCCTGGAGTGTCAGCCATCAAAGTATATACAATGAACACAACATACACACACATACATACACACACACACACACACACACACACACACACACACTTTCTCACTGGAATTCTATTTCATGTCATGAAAGCTACTGATAAAAACTAGTTATAGGGCTCTAAGTGTCTACATACCATCTGTTCTTGTTCTGTCCTTCTGTCATTGTCTGCTTTACATCTTCTTGTTCCTAGAAATGTGCAGATAGTGCTTCTGCAGGAACTAATTGTTATTCTCCAACTGCAGTCATGGTCCCTACTCATTAGCATTCAGATTAGAGCCATCAGTATTTGAAAATGAGAATAGTAATCAAACAACAACAAAAAAACAATAATATAATTGACATTTTAATTGAAACAAATACATGAATAGAATAAAAAATCTGGTTTTTATCATATTGCAAAATTATTTTATAAATACATTCTATACTTCTATTTTATGAGATACAATTTTACCTCAATAGGCCTACTCATACTTAAGGAATCAGCTATTGTATTTCTATACAATAAACAGTTGTACATACATGTTTATCTACAAAACATTACAACTTATCATCTCAAGATCAACAACTAGTAGACATGCATGAAATGAGAAACCAGTTTTAGTTTTGCTGTATACATCAATTTCTAGAATAGAGAATTTTTAAATAAATATTTGACCATATGGAATATAAAAGCATACAAATGATTATGAATAAATGAAAACATCTGTTAATTCTACATGTTTATATTTAGGTGAAATTCCAAAGTAGTACAGAAGGTTACAAATTTATGAGTGGCTCTGTCTAGATTACTTGGTGGTTAGTACTTTCTGCTTTCCAAAGAACCTGGGTTTGATTCCAAGCATCCAAATGGAAATTTAGAACCATTTTTAACTCCAGCTCCAAGGGATCTGATCCCATACCCTCTTCTTGCCTGTGTAGGCACATAATACATATATAAACACACAGGCACACATACATAAACACATAAAAAAATAAAAAGTAAAAAAAAAAAGATACAAAAGAAAATTGTGAGCAAAATATAATGTCCACAGATTCAATGCAATCCCCACCAAAATCCCAACACAATTCTTCTAAGACATGGGAAGAGTAATTCTCAAATTCATCTGAAAAGGCAAAAAAAAACAGAATAGACAAAATAATTCTTAACAATAAAAGAATGGCTTGGGGAATCACCATTCCTGACATCAAGCTTTACTACAGAGAAATAGTCATAAAAACTGCATGATACAGAGACAGACACATTGATCAATGGAATAGAACTGAAGACCCAGAACTAAAATCATACAATTATGGACACTTAATCTTTGACAAAGATGCCAAAATGTACAATAGAAAAAAGAGCATCTTCAATAAATGGTGCTGGTCTAACTGGCTGTATGTATGTAGAAAAATGAAACTAGACCCATATTTGTCACCTTGCACAAAGCTCAAGTCCAAGTGGATCAAGGACTCAACATAAAACTAGATACACTGAATCTAATAGAAAAGAAAATTGGAAAGAGCCTTTAACTCATTGTCACAGGAAGAAATTTCCCAAATAGAACTCCAATGGCTCATTCTCTAAGATCAAGAATTGATAAATGGGACCTCATGAAACTGGAAAGCTTCGGTAAGGCAAAGGACATAGTCAATAAGACAAATCGGCAACCTAGAGATTGGGAAAAAAATCTTCACTAACCTCACATCTGATAGAGGGTTAAAATCCAAAATATATAAATAACTTAAGAAGCTAAGCACCAAAAAAACAAACAATCAAATCAAAAAATGGGGTATGGAACTAAAGCAAAACTTCATATCAGAGGAATCTCAAATGACTGAGAAGACACATGGCTCCAGATACATGCCACATATGTAGCAGAGGATAGTCTTGTCAGTCATCAGTGGGAGGAGAGGCCCTTGGTCCTGTGAAGGTTCTATGCCCTATTGTAGGGGAATGCCAGGGCCAGGAATCAGAAGTGGGTGGGTTGGTGAGCAGGGGGAGTGGGGAGGGAACAAGGGGTTTTTGAAGGGGAAATCAGGGAAGGGGAGAACATTTGAAATGTAAATAAAGAAAATATCTAATAAAAAGAAAGAAAAAAAGATGTTCAAAGTTGTTAGTGATCAACCAAATGCAAATCAAAATGATGCTGAGATTCCACCTCACACCAATCAGAATGGCGAAGATCAAAACCTCAGGTAACAGCATATGTTGTTGAGGATGTGGAGAAAGAGGAACACTCCTCCACTGCTGGTGGGATTGCAAACTGGTACAACCACTCTGAAAATCAGTCTGAAGATTCTTCAGAAAATTGGAAATAGATCTACCTAAAGACCCAGTAATACCACTTTTGGGCATGTACTCGAAAGATGCCATACCATGCCACAGGGAAACGTGTTCCACTATGTTCATAGAGGACTGATTTGTGATACCCAGAAGCTGGAAACAACCCAGATGTCCCACAACAGAAGAATGGATACAGAAAATGTGGTTCATTTAC
>NC_045030.1:70235548-70236791 GCF_008632895.1 Mastomys coucha | reverse complement strand
GAGGAAGAAAAAACAATCAAAAGTGTGAAGGGAGGGATACTCCTAGGAGGGAAAGTGGATGGGGGTAGGGGGAGAGGAGAACATGATCTGGTATTGGGTGAGGGAAAAGGCTGAAGCCCTGAGGGCAAGCAGAAAGAATGGAAACAGGCAACCTCTGGAGGTAGGAGGTTGAGGGGACCCTTCAGAATGCACAAGAGACCTGGGAGGTGAGAGACTCTCAAGACTCAAAGTAGGAACCTTAGATGAAATGCCTGACAGTAGGAGAGGGAACTTATAGAGCCCACCTCCAGTAGGAAGACAGAGTATCAAGTGAGGGATGGGGTTGCCATCCCACAGTCAAGACTCTGACCCATCTTTGTTTCTGTCTGAAAGAACTGCAGGGATGAAAATGGAGAGAATAAGGTCCAGAGAATGGCCCAACATGGGATCCAGCTAAATGGAGGTCCCAAGGCCTGGCACTATTACTGAGGCTATGGAGAGCTCACAAAAAGGGACCTATCATGACTATGCTCTGAAAGACCCAACAAGCAGCTGAAAGAGTCAGCTGCAAATATTTGCACCCAACCAATGGACAGAAGAAGCTGACCTCTGTGGTTGAATTAGGGAAAGGCTGGAAGAAGCTGAGGAGGACGGACACCCTGTAGGAGGACCAGCAGTCTCAATTAACCTGGACCTCCGAGATCTCTCAAACACTTGACTACCAACCAGGCAGCATACACCAGCTGATATGAAGCCCCCAACACACATACAGCAGAAGACTGTTGGGTCTGGGTTCAGCCAGAGAAGATGCACTTAACCCTCAAGAGACTAGAGGCCCCAGGAAGCTTAGAGCTCTGGTTGGGTGGGGGTGTGGGAGGGGACATCCTCATGGAGATAGGTGCATGTAGGGTTGAGGTATGAAATGTGGAATAGTCAGAGGGTGGACAAGCAAACAAACAAATAAATAATCAAATATATATAATGTCTCATGTTTGTAATCCTAGAACATACAAGTCTGAAGGAGAACCATTGTAATGGGTTCATAGCCAGTCTGTACTACAATATGAAACTCTGTCTCAACAAACACATGTAGAGACATAGGTTTACCATACATTTGAATGTTTCTTGATTGTATGAAATTGGTCATTGAATTTAACTTAAATTTTAAGGTAGGCTTATAGCTGGCATTATTTATTATTACAGGGTCCTAGCTTTCATAACTCAAATATTTATTACCCTGTGTGTGTGTGTGTGTGTGTGTGTG
>NC_045030.1:70230728-70235414 GCF_008632895.1 Mastomys coucha | reverse complement strand
AAAAACACCTTTACCAAATTTTGTATTTCATTTGGAATTAATCTCACTATATATTTCTAATCATACGTTTACATATTTCCTATGTGCTCAGTGTCACGTGAAACACTTTGGCTCTCTAAATATGTGTGCTCTCATTTACCACTCATATATTGTCATCCTCACAAAAACATCAAATGTTAATTTCATTTTTATTTTTTATTTCTATGGTATTGATAATATAACAGTACAGTCTAGACAAGTGGTCTACCAATGATAAGACCACTATATTCTAAACCTTTTTTTCTGAATGTTATTCTGTGTACTGTTGCTTCTGCACGGAGTAAGCCACATAATGGTTATATTTGTTCTCTCTCTCTCACTCTCTCTCTCTCTCTCTCTCTCTCTCTCTCTCTCTCTCTCTCTCTCTCTCTCTCTCTCTCTCTCTCTCTCTCTCTCTCTCTCTCTCTCTCTCTCTCCTCTTATACAATACATATTTTGAATGTATCCTCCCCTCCCTCAGCCTCCTCTAGGTTATACTCCTTCATCCCATTTCTCCTAGATCCATAGCCTCCCAGGAATTGCATAGCTGTGTCTTGAAGCAGAACTGTCCCTATATTTCTAGGGATCTACCAAGAATCTGCCATATTGATTTCTAAAGTGCTTGTGAAAGTTTGTACTCTCACCAGTAATGGAGAGCCCCCAAGGGTCCAGCTTAGTTGACTCTGTTGGTCTTCCTATAGAGTACCTATCCCCTTAGGGACCCACAATCCTTCTTCCTCCTATTCTTCCATAAAAATCCTTAAACTCAATTCACTGTTTGGATGTGCATGTCTGTATCTGTCTGAGTCAACTTCTGGTTGGAGTCTATCAGAGGATAACATGTTCCTGTCTACAAACATAGCAGAATATCATTGAAACTGTTAGGGATTTTTGAATGCCCATGGTATAGGTCTCAAGTTGGGCTGGTTATTTTTCAGCCATTCCCTCAGTCTCTGCTCCATTTTCCATGTCTGCATTTCTTGTAGACAGCATAAATTTTGGGTTGAAAATTTTGTGTGTGAGTTGATGTCTATGTTGCTCTATTGGTGTTTCTGTCTAGAAACAGTCAGTGGCCTCTTCAGGTTCCATATCCCCAATGAAATGAGTCACAACTGTGGTCACCCCCATTGATTCTTGGGTGCTTCCCTTGTCCCAGCCCATGTTCCCTCCTGGAGATATCCCCAACCTCCTCATGCCCATGCTAGTCAGTTGCAGATTTCCACTCATTTCCATGGCCATCTAGCCATCTCTCCTGTCCTTTCCACACCTGTTCCTGAACATTCCATTCCCTTCCCCATTCCCTCTCTCTCCCAGTTCTCTCCATCCATCTGCCTCTTATGACTTATTTTATTTTCCCTTCTATGTGAGATTCAAGCATCCTCACCTGGGCCTTCCTTCTTGTTTAGCGTCTTTCTGTCTGTGGAATGTGACTTGGCACCTGTATTTTTTGGCTAATATCCACTTTTAAGTGAGTATATAGCATGCATGTCACTTGGAACTGGGTTACCTCACTGAGGATGATATTCTCAAGTTCTATACATTTGCCTGCAAAATTCATGATATTATGGTTTTTAATAGCTGAATAGTATTGCATTGTGTAGATGGACCATATTTTCTTTATCCAAACTGTTTCCAGTTTCTAGCAATTACAAATAAAGCTGCTATGTACATAGTCGAGCAAGTGAATTTGTGACATGTAGTAGCATTTCTATTTTTTTCCAAATAAGGCCTTTATTGTCAGCTTTTTTCCTGTAAAGGAAATGAAACTCCCTAGTTAATCAAAGGCATAGAAAAAGAAGATTCCCTGTTCAATCTTCACCTCAAAGTTCCTTTATACTGGTTATTTGGAGCTTTGGGGTTAGTATACACTTATCAGTGAGTACTTACCATGTGTTTTCTTTTGCGATTGGGTTACCCCACTCAGAATGATATTTTCTAGTTCTATCCATTTGCCTAAGAATTTCATGAATTCATTGTTTTAATAGCTGAGTAGTACTTCATTATGTAAATGTACCACATTTTCTGTATCCATTCCCCTATTTAAGGACATATGGGTTATTTCCAGTTTCTGGCTATTATAAATAAGGCTGTTATGAACATAGTGGAGCATGTGTCCTTATTACATGTTGGAGCATCTTCTGGGTATATGCCCACGAGTAGCATAGCTGGGTCCTCAGGTAGTACTATGTCCAGTTCTGAGGACCCGCCAAACTGATTTCCAGAGTGGTTGTATCATCTTGCATTCCCTCCAACAATGGAGAAGTGTTCCTCTTTCTCCACAACCTCACCAGCATCTGCTGTCACCTAAGATTTTGAATTTAGCCATTCTGACTGGTGTGAGGTGGAATCTCAGATTTGTATTGATTTGCATTTCCCTGATGACTAAGGATGTTGAACATTTCTTTAGGTGCTTTCCAGTCATTCGATATTCCTCAGTTGAAAATTCTTTGTTTAGCTCTGTACTCCATTTTTAATAGGGTTATTCAGTTCTCTGGAGTCTAACTTCTTGAGTTCTTTGTATATATTGAATATTAGCCCTCTATCAGATGTAGGATTGGTAAAGATCTTTTCACAATCCGTTGGCTGTCTTTTTGTCTTATTGACAGTGTCCTTTGCATTACAGAAGCTTTGCAATTTTATGAAGTTCCATTTGTTGATTCTTGATCCTACAGCACAAGCTATTGGTGTTTTCTTCAGGAATTTTCCCCTGTGCCCATATTTCGAGGCTCTTCCCCACTTTCTCCTCTATAAGTTTCAGTGTATCTGGTTTTATGTGAATGTCCTTGATCCACTTGAACTTGATCTTTTTACAAGGAGATAAAAATGGATCAATTTGCATTCTTCTACTTGCTAACCACCAGTTGAGCTAACACCATTTGTTGAAAATGTTGTCTTTTTTCTACTGGATGGTACACAACTAATGCAGAAGTAGAGGCTCATAGCCATCCATGGGACTGAGTACATGGTCCCCAATGAAAGAGTTAGAAAAAGGACCAAAGGAGCTGAAGGGTTTGCAGCCCCTTAGGACAAACAACAATATGAACTATCTAGTACCGTCAGAGCTCCCAGGGACTCAACCACCTACCAAGGACTATACATGGTGGGACTGATTGTTCTGGCAGCATGTGTATAGTAGAGGATTGCAAAGTTGATCATCAATGGGAGGAAAGGCCCTTGGCCCTGTGAAGGTTCTGTGCCCCAATGTAGGGGAGTGCCAGGACCAATAAGTGGGAGAGGGTGGGGTGGCAAGTATGGGGAGGAGGGAGGCAACAGTGGTTTGTTCTTGTTGTATTTGTTTGTTTGTTTTTTGGAGGGGAAACTGGGAAAGGAGAAATCATATGATATGTAAATAAAGAAAATATCTAATTAAAAAAGGGAAACACACATACAAAAGAAAAGAGTGTAGGGTCTAAGCAAAATAAATAAGATGTGTTTTAAATAGCTCATAAAAAAAATGCTGTCTTTTTTCCACTGGATGGTTTTAGCTCCTTTGTCAAAGATCAAGTGGCCATAGGTGTGTGGGTTCATTTCTGGGTCTTCAATTCTATTCCAGTGATCTTTCTGCCTGTCTCTGTACCAATACCATGCAGTTTTTATCACTATCGCTCTGTAGTACAGCTTAAGGTCAGGGATGGTAATTCCCCCAGAAGTTGTTTTATTATTGAGAGTAGTTTTTGCTATCCTAGTTTTTTTATTATTCCAAATGAATTTGCAAATTGCTTTTTCTAACTCTGTGAAGACTTGAATTGGAATTTGGGGGGTGGATTGTATTGAATCTGTAGACTTCTTTCACCAAGATGGCCATTTTTACTATATTAATCCTGCCAATCCATGAGCTTGGGAGATCTTTCCAACTTCTGAGGTCTTCTTTCATTTCCTTCTTGAAAGCCTTGTAGTTTTTGTCATATAGATATTTCACTTGCTTGGTTACAGTCACACCAAGGTACGTAATATTATTTGTGACTATTGTGAAGAGTGTCATTTCCTTAATTTCCTTCTCAGCCTGTTTATTCTTTGACACCAAATGCATCTCTAGAGTGTAGCATTGTATACAGATAGCAGACAAGTTTGAACTAACTCTGCCCTTGGACCATAGAAGGTGATGCTTTCTTTACAATTGTTTATATAGCTATATATCTTGAATTTCATTCATTTACCTATGGTATTTCTAACATTCCTTGTGCTGGCTGTTGGGTCCACAAGGTTTAGTAACTATTTTTAAGAATGTATGAAAATATAATTGGAGTAAGATCCCACTGTCAAACTGGAGTAAATACTACAATACATATGAGTTTACATATTCAAGTAAATGTGCTTAACCACTTCTATCCCATAATTCAAGTGAGTTATTTTACAGAAAGTCATCATATAAGCAATGCAGTAGTATCTTTTTATTTATTTTATAACTAGGTCTTGAGGTAGAACTATCTAGTTTTCTCAGAAACTGACAAATTTATTTCCAAAGTGGTTGTATGAGTTTGCACTCCTATCAGCATAGGAGGAGCATTCCCCTTGCTCCACATCCTCATCAACAAATACTATCTCTTGAGCTTTTTATCTTAACTATTCTTTTTTATCACTTCTTTTTTTTCTCATTAGATATTTTAGTTATTTATCTGTCATATGATAATTCCTTTCCTAGTTTCCCCTCCGAAAATATAAAATAAA
>NC_045030.1:70226933-70230019 GCF_008632895.1 Mastomys coucha | reverse complement strand
TCCCACTTTTAAGGAACGAAGTATCCACACTTTGCTCTTCCTTCTTCTTGATCTTAGCTATTCTTAGGGGTATAAGATCTCAGAAGATGGAAAGATCTCCTATGCTCATGGATAAGTACGAGTAACAGTGAAAATTGCCATTTTACCAAAACTAATCTACAGATTCAGCAAAATCCTCATCAAAATTCCAACATATTTTTATAGACCTTGAAAGAGCAATTCTCAACTTCATATGGAAAAACAAAAATTCCAGAATAGCTAAAACAATTCTTAATGATAAAAGGAGTTTGGAAGGAATCACTATCACTGACCTCAAGCTGGATCAAATTGGTACAGAAACAGACAGGTTGATGTATGATGGACTCAAATCAAAGACACAGAAATAAACCCACACATCTATGGACACTGGTTTTTGATCAAGATGCCAAAATCATATAATGTAAAGATGAAAGCATATTCAATAATTGGTGCTAGTTTAACTGGATAACTATAAGTAGAAGAATGGTAATAGATACATACTTATCACCCTGCATAAAACTCAAGTCCAAGTCGATTGAGGACCTAAACATAAAACCAGATACAATAAATCTCACAGAAGAGAAAGTAGGAAATTCCCTTGAATATACTGGTACAAAGAAAACTTCCTGAACAGAACACCAATGGCTCAGGCTCTAAGATAAACAACTGATAAATGAGACCTCATGAAACTGCAACACTTTTATAAGGCAAAGGACACTGTCAATAGGACAAATCGGCAGCCCACAAACTAGGAAAGCATCTTCATCAGCCCTCCATCCAACAGAGGGCTAATATTCAAAATATGTGTATATATCCATATACCTTTCCAAATATAATCTGATAACCTGTTTAGTCCATATTATGTTACTTGCACGTAGATGTTTTCAGGGATGACCACTTGGTACTGGATAATGAATTGCTGTGCTATTCTCTGGGGAAGACTATCACACTTTCAGCATTCCTTAATTGTGTGTAGTACCTGTGCAGAGCTGTGGCCTTCTGGTCTTTCTCCTATCCACTTTGTCAGATCTATTTCTATTGATCTTGTTCAGTTCATATTTTGGCAGTCATATTGGTGAGACTTTATGTGTTTAGCTTCTGATACTACTAGGAGACACAGTCTTACACCAAACTCTAATCCTCTAGGTTTGTCAGTCTTACAATCTCTCCCCAGTCCCTGCATGTCAATGTTTCCTGAGCCTTAAATGTGGAGTTACTTTGTAGATAAATCCTTTTGGACTGGGATAACAACTCTACATTTTGATTGGTTATGCTTTTCTGTAGTGGTCTTCATTTGTTGCAGAGAAGTTGATATGATGAGAAGACAACATTTATCTGTGGGCATAAGGACTAATATTTAGACAATAGAGATAGTACCATTCTTGTAAAATAGTAGGTTTAGGCCCTCTTACAAGATTTATGACCTTATTAGCTATGGGTAGTTGGATAGGTTTCCAAATCAGGTGTGATTTCCCTCTTGTTGAGATAGTCAAAAATCTAATTAGAGAGTACTTGGGTTACCACCAATGTAAGCATATCACCACTCCACCCTAAATCTCTCATACCATTCTGGTGGTAATTGTGGTTCATAAGCATCATAGCTTAGTAGGAGTGTTGCTTGCTTCCCTCCTTTGGAAGCATATATGTAAACTTCTGTTGCTGTGTAAGCTAGTCCTCAGAGATGAGATATCCAGGTCAGTCTTTTATAGCTCAGGAGCTTCTAGGTCCTGTGTCTGAGGTGTATACTGTTTTCAGGAAACAGGACTGAGTTTGTAACCAAGAGCAATAGAAATAGGATCTTTATTTTGCAATCTGTTGGACAACACTATAGTTTAAAAGAGGACTTAATTATATCTGGTCTTGGGGTCTGTTTTGATGGTCTTTGGCTCTTGGAGGGTACATTGCCAGGCAATATGAAATAATTTCACGTACCCTATATATGTATATTATGTATCTAATACCTCTTTTAGACACCATTATTGTTTTTACCTTTTGCCCTCCTTCTCCATCTATTCATGTCTCCCTTTCAAGTTATATGTCCTCAAATTTGTCAATTTTCCAATCATATCAGATCACTTGAGGGGAAATAGTAGAATGGAAGTAGTCATCTGTATTTTTGATGTATTGTTTAATTCAGTAGAACATATTCATAAATTCAAGAGAATTATACCTAGAAGGCAAAATTTAAGACATCAAATATTAGAAAGTTGTTTATGGCTATGTCTCATTTAATTAATGCAGGAAAAAGATAGAATTTAATATGAGAAAATATTTTCTTTAACTGTTTCCAAAATGTTATTTCAGGCTACTTTATCTTCTGGGCTTGTTCCATCTGGATGTGAATTACCAAACTTGAAGGCTTCATTGTCACCATCAGGCAGCTTGTGATAATTAAAGTAAGCAGACTTAGAGAAATAGAGAGGAAGAAGGAAGAGACAGTCAGAAATGAGCTTCTTAATCACATTAAGTGTGTTCTTACCACACTGTTACGGAGGCTAACATATTTCTAGGCTATCTTTTATTCAGTAAGATAATTAACTGAGCTATTGCTTTATCCGGTTTAAGTGAGAATTACCTTCTTAGCATTCTGAAGTATTCCAAGCACCAAATTTCTTTTTATCCTTGGTGTTCAAAGCAGTCTTAATATTTTATAACACCAAATTTATATAATGGCTATTTTAAATTTACAAACTTATATATTGAGCATGTAGTAAATTATATCAGCTGATAATTGTCAGTACTTTGCCTCTGATTGGTCATTCTGGTGTATCAGCATACATAAGGGAACAAAGGCAGATGGTCATTCTGGAATATAAAAATTTAAATGACCTCTAGGAGATTTGTGGCTCAGCTTCATATTCCTGAAAAAAAAAATATAGCAACCACTGTAAGGCTTCTTTATTTTCCCTGAAAAGCAAAGTCAAAATAAGTGTATATTTTATTTTCTCCTTGTCCCCCAGAATATTTATGGCATGAGTATGATAGGGCCATAAATTAATAAAGAAGAAGAAGAAGAGGAAGAGGAAGAAGAAGAGGAAGAGGAAGAAGAAGAAGAAGAAGAAGAAGAA
>NC_045030.1:70220859-70226172 GCF_008632895.1 Mastomys coucha | reverse complement strand
AAGAAACGCTATTCCCTTCCCCCTCCCCCTGCTCACCAACCCACCCTCTCCCACTTCCTGGCCCTGGCATTCCTGTACACTGGGACACAGAGCCTTCACAGGACCAAGGGTCTCTCCTCCCATTGATGACTGACCAGGCCATCCTCTGCTACATTTGAAACTGGAGCCATGAGTCCCACCATGTATAGTCCTTGGTTGGTGGTTTAGTCCCTGGGAGCTCTGAAGGTACTAGTTAGTTCATATTGTTGTTACTCCTTTGTGGCTGCAAACCCTTCAGCTCATTGAGTCCTTTCTCTAGTTCCTATTTCTCCTTCTATCCAGATCCACACCCTTTCTCTTCTCTTTAGAAAATAAACAGGTATCTAAAGAACAATAATAAAATACAAAACAATAAAGCAAAACAGTAATAAAAATAGATCCCAATGAACAGAAGAAAAAGGGACAAAGAAAAAGCATAAGTAACACATATAGACACAGAGACACACACGTTCATATATACAAGAATTCCATAAGAACACAAAACAAGACTATAAATGTAATGTAAAGGACCTGTAAAGTATATAAAAAGAAAAGTAAAAAACCTCTCACACAACATTATGAGACAAAGAAACCTCAAAAATGCCATTGAGCTAATTTTCTGTCGATTGTGTATTGTACAAAGCAATTAAGTGTAAGAAAATAAGACAACCATCTAGAATGAAACACAAAATACATATTCAAATATTAACAAACCATGAAATGAACTCAAAGGAAAATAAAGTATTTTTCTATTCTTTCTTTCTTATTAATTAATTTATTTATTCATTTTATATTACTATTGCTAGATCCTCTTCCTGGTCTACCCACACACACTCTCTGCCCCCATGCCCATCTCTCATTCTCTGAGCAGATGAGGACCACCTTGGGTATGTCCCCACCGAGGAACATCAAGTCTC
Source organism: Mastomys coucha (assembly GCF_008632895.1). Taxonomy (NCBI): domain Eukaryota; kingdom Metazoa; phylum Chordata; class Mammalia; order Rodentia; family Muridae; genus Mastomys; species Mastomys coucha. The sequence goes on along the minus strand of NC_045030.1, from coordinate 70,225,237 downwards.
TTCAATACTAGGTATACCCTCTTCCCATGATGCCAGAGAAGGCAGGTCAGCTAGAAGTATATACCCCACATACAGACAACTAGAACAGGGGTTCAGAACCCACATGAAGTTCAAACTGCTCATCTGCTACATATATTCAGGGAGAACTAGGTATAGCCCATGTATGTTCTTTGGTTGGTGGTTTAGTCTCTGAGTGCATCCCCAGGATCTAGGTTAGTTGACTCTGCTGGTCTTCCTGTGGAGTTCCTATCTTGTTCTGGGCCCACAATCTTTCCCCCAGTGTTTGGCTGTGGACCTCTGTATCTGTTACAGTCAGCTGCTAGATAGATCCTCTAAGAGGACAGCCATGCCAGACTCCTGTCTGTAAGCATAACAGAGTATCATTAATAGTGTCAAGGATTGGTGCTTTCCCATGGGATGGGTCTCAAGTTGGGCCAATTATTGGTCGATCATTTCCCTCAAGCTCTGCTCCATCTTTAGATCTGCATTTCTAATAGACCGAACAAAATTTGAGGTCAAAGGTTTTGTGGGTGAGTTGTTGTCCTTATTCCTTCACTGGAGGTCCTGCGTGGCTAGAGCAAGTGGACTCATCAGGTTCTATATGTCCACTGCTATGAGACTCCTGGAAACCTCACCCATCCAAGATCTTTGCCACTTCCTAGAGATGCCCTACTTCTCCCAACCAGCTGCAGATTTGCATTCATTCTCCTGGCCCTCTGGCTCTCTCTCCTGTGTCTCCCTACATCTGACCTGACTCCCCCCCACCCTTGCTATCCATTCTCCTACTAGTTGCCTCCCTCCATCAGCCTCCTATGATTATTTTACTCACCCTTCTAAGTAAGATTCAAACATCCTCTCTTGAATCTTACTTCTTGTTTAGCTTCTTTGGGTCTGTGTAGTGAGGCCTGGATACCATGTATTTTATGGCTAATATCCACTTATAAGTCAATACATACAATTTGCCCTTTTGGGTCTAGATGACCTCACTCAGGATGATATTTTCTAGTTCTATGTATTTGACTGCAAAATCTATGATGTTCTTGTTTTTAATAGCTGAGTATATTCCATCTTGTAAATAAACCACATCTTCAGGATCCATTCTTCAGTTGAGGGATATCTGGGTTGTTTCTAGTTTCTGGCTATTATCAATAAAGCTATTATGTACATAGTGGAGAACATGTTATTGTGTTATAGTGGAGCATCTTTTGGGTATATTCCCAGGATCACCATAGCTGGGTCTTCTGGTAGAAGTATTCCAATTTTCTAAGAAATTGCTAGATTGATTTCCAGAGGGGCTGTACCAATTTTCACCTCCATTGGAAATAGAAGAGTGTTCCTTTTTCTCCACATCCTCACCAGCATGTGCTGTTGCTTGAGTTTTGGTCTTAGCCATTCTGATGGTTGTAAGATGGAATCTTAGGGTCATTTTGATATGCATTCTTCTGAGAACTAAGGATGTTGAACATTTCTTTGAATGTTTTTCAGACATTCGAGATTCCTGTTGATAATTCTCTTTTTGGCTCTGTGCTCCATTTTTAAAAATTCTTAACTTTTCATTTTCCTTCCACCCTGATAACAGCCCTCTCCCTCCTCTCTTCCCAGTCCCACCCTTACAAATCCTTACCTCCATTGCTCTTTCCCCTTCTCCTAAGAGAACTGAAGCCTTCCTTGGGTACCAGCCCACCCTAGAGCATGGAGTCTCAGAAATTCTAGCCATATCCTCTCACACTGGAGTCAACCAGGTAATCCAAGTAGGGGAGAAGGGAATCCAATGGCAGGAAACAGAGACCAAGACAGCCCCTGATCCACTTGTTAGGGGATCCACATAAAAACTAAGCCTCATATTTGGTACAAATGTATAGGGATATAGGTCCAGCTATTGCTTGCTCCCTGGTTGATGGCCCAGGCTCTGTAAGCCTCTATGATCCCAAAGTTAGTTGACTCTCTGGGTCTTCCTGTAGTATCTATCATTGACCACTCTGTTTTGCTAACTTCTCTCCCCCACTCTTCCTTAAGAATTTCCTACCTCCACTTAATGGTTAGTGAGCGTCTCTGCATCTGCTTCCATCAGATGCTGCATGAAGCCTCTCAGGAGACAGGTATACTAGATGATTCCTGCCTGTAAGCATAGCATAGTATCATTAATAGTGTCAATGGCTGGATCTCTCTGATGAGTTGGGTCTTAAATAGAAGCAATAATTGGATGGCTTCTCCCTCAGTCTCAGTTCCAACTTTGTCCATGCTAATTTTGTAGCCAAGAAAATATTTTGGTTTGAATGTTTTGTGGATGGATTGATGTGTCTCTCCTTCCTCTGGAAGTATAGCCTTGCTACAAAAGGTGGTCACTTCAATCTCTAATCCCCCTCTGGTAGGAATCTAAGGTAGGGTCATCCCCAGAGGCTCCCTGTATCTTCTCCTGCTCCAAGACTCCAGCAAATCTCCAAACAATTTGATATGCATTCCTCTGAGAACTAAGGAAATTTTCATTTTTACTCTCAACTCTCTCTTCTCCCTCCTTCCCATACCTGATGCGTATCTCCTTTCCCCCAATACCTCTTCTACCCAGTTCCCTCTATCCATCCATCTCCAACGACTCCTTTATTTTAAGCTTGAATGATATTTGCATATTTTCCTTTGGGCCCAACTTATTACCCAGTTTCTTTGCATCTTTGGATTGTAGCATGGTTGTCTTACATTTTATAGCTAGCATCCACTTATAAGTGAGCACTAACCATCAATGACATTCTGGCTCTAGGTTACCTCAATCAGTATGACCCATTTCTTTCTTTCCACACATTTGCCTGTAAAACTCATTATGTCTTTGTTTTTAATTGCTGAGTAGTATTCCATCATTTACAAGTACATTTTCTTTACTATTTTTTTTCAGTTGAGATACATCTAGGTTGTTTCCAGTTTCTGGCTATTACAAGTAAAGTTGCTGTGAATACAGTTGAGCAACTGTCTCTGTAGTATAGTAGGGCAACTTTTATGTTGAAGTCTTTGATCTGCATGACCTGTAATTTTATGTAGAGTGATAAATATGGATCTATTTACATTCTTCAACATGTAGACATCCAGTTAGACCAACACCATTTGTTGAAGATAAACTCTTTTTCCATTGTACAGTATGGGTTTCTTTGTCAAAATTCAAGTATCCCTAGGTGTGTGAGTTTATTTCTGGGTCTTTGATATCATTCTATTGGTTAACCTGTGTACTCCTATACCAATACCATGTAGTTTTTATTAATATTGCTCTGTGGTACAGTTTGAAGAAAAAGATAGTGATAACACCAGAGTTTCTTTTGTTGTTCAGGATTATTTAAGCTATCCTGGGTTATTTTTGTTTGTTTGTTTGATATGAAGTTGCTTTTTGCAAGAAGTAATTTTCACTATGTTAACCCTACCTGCCCATGAACATAGAAGCTCTTTTGATTTTCTGATATCTTCCTCAATTTCTTTCTTCAGTGACTTAAAATACTTGTTATATATGTCTTTCACTTGCTTAGTTAGAATTACACCACATTATTTTATATTATTTGTGGCTATTGAGAAGCATATTGTTTCCCTGGTTTCTTTCAAAGCCTGTTTATCATTTGTAAAAAGAATGGATGGTTACTGATATATTTTTAGTTTATTTTGCATCCAGCCACATTTCTGAAGGTGTTTATCAGTTGTAGGAGTTCTCTGGTAGAATTTCTGGTTTTGCTCATGTAGACTATCTTATCATCCATGAATAGAGATACTGTGATTTCTTCTTTTCTAATTTGTATCTCCTTGATCATTTTTAATTGTCTTATTGCTCTAGCTAGAACTTCCAGTACTATATTGAATAGATAATGAGAGTGTGGACAGCTTTTTCTTATCTATGAGTTTAGTAGAATTGGTTTACGTTTCTCACCATTTAATTTGATATTGACTATTGGTTTGCTATAAATTGCTTTTAATGCGTTTAGGTATGTGCCTTGTATCTCTGATCCCTCTAAGTCTTTTGATATAAAAGGGATGTTGGATATTGTCACATGTATTTTCAGCATCTAATGAGATGACCATGTGGTTTTTTTTTTTCAGTTTGTTTACATGGTGGATTACATTGATGGATTTTCTTATATTGAACCATTCCTGCAACCTTAGGATGAGGCCTACTTGATCATGGTGAATGATGTTTTTGATGTGTTCTTGGATTCAGATTGTAAATATTTTATTGAGTATTTTTGCATCAATGTTTATAATGGAAATTGATCTGAAATTCTCTTTGTTGAATCTTCGTGCAGTTTAGTATTAGGGTGACGCTAGCCTCATAGAAGGTGTTTGGCAGTGTTCCCTTTGTTTTATTTTCTTATTCCAAAAAAATCTTTTCTCATTTTTTGGAATAGTTTGA
>NC_045030.1:70219298-70220513 GCF_008632895.1 Mastomys coucha | reverse complement strand
TTGGATACCATGTATCTGCCTTTTAGTTATTTTGCTAAGAGTTTGTCTATCTTGTTGATTTTCTCAAAGAACCAGCTCTTGTTTTTGATTCTTTCTTAGTATTGTTCTCTTTGCTTCTAATTCTTTTATTTCAGTCCTGTGTTTATTTTGTGCCTAAAAACAGTCTTTTTTTATGATATACAACATATATGGCCAGGTACCTTACCATAGGAGAAATGTAAGGGAGATATTAGCAAATGAAAATGTTTTAGTATTATTTTTCATAAAATAATTTTAAATTGAAATACTAGTAAGTTGCAACTACATAGCTACTCATTTGTTTACTTTTTAACTCTATCCCCTGCTGTTTTTTTTAAATCTTTTCTCATACAGTAGAATCTGAATTCAGTTTCTACTCCATTTACTCTTCCCAGTTTTTTCCACTTCCGCTCCCCATCCCCATCTATTCCTTTTCTGTTTCTCATTAGAAAAATAATAGGGTTTTAATAGATAACAAACCAAACAAACAAAAAGCTAAGAAATAACAAAATAAAATATAATGAGCTGAAGCAAGAATATTCATATTGATGTTGGAAAAGCCAAGCCAACTGAAAATTGAAGCAGCTCACAAGAAGGCACAGGGAATCAGAGAGCCATTTGTTTATACATTCAGGAATCCCATAAAAACACTAAACTGAAATGTTTAGTAAATACACAGAGTACCTAGTGCAGACCCATGTAGGCCCTATGCGTGCTGCTTCAGTCTCACTGACTTCATATGAGTGGTGCTCAGTTGTCTTCGAGGGGCTTGTTTTCCTAGTATCCTCTATTCCATTCCCTCTCTTTCTCCTCTCATTCCTTCTACTTTCCCTTCTATGTGATTTACTGAACTCTGAGGGAAAGGATTTGATAGAGATATCTCATTTAGAAATGAATGTTCCCTCCTCCATTTCTGTTGCGATTGGAAGCTGGTAAAATGACTCTGGAAATCAGTTTGGCAGTTCCTCCAGAAATTGGACATAGTATTACCAGAGGACCCAGCTAGGGGAATCGAGGGAGGGGAGGTGGGAGTCATGGGTGGGTAGAGGAACACTCTAGTAGAATCAGGGGGAGGGTGTATGTAATGAGATGTTTCCAGGAGGGAAGGAGACCAGGAAAGGGGATAACATTTGAAATGTAAATAAAGAAAATATCCAATAAAAAAATGAGTGTTCCAAGATACCCCCCTCAATCTCT
>NC_045030.1:70216363-70219288 GCF_008632895.1 Mastomys coucha | reverse complement strand
CTCTCTCTCTCTCTCTCTCTCTCTCTCCTATCCATGTCTGTATGTGTTTTTATAAGTATAGACATGTCCACGCACACTCCCACATGTGTATTTGTGTGTGCATGTGCACACGTATGTGTGTGTGTTTGTGATGTCTGATGTCTGAATGTGGATCTCTGAATTTGTCCCCATCTGCTACAGGAAAAAACAACCTTCTCTGATGATGGTTTCTCTCTCTCTCCTCTCTCTCTCTCTCTCTCTCTCTCTCTCTCTCTCTCTCTCTCTCTCTCTCTCTCTCTCTCCCTTCCTCCCCCCCCCTCAACAATAGTCTGTGTTATTTGGGAATTTCCCTGGAACTCTTTTGACCAAAAACTCTAAAGGATAAAACATATTCCCAGAACTGGAAGCTTCATTTGATGACAAGAGATGCCCTACAGTAGGGTTTAACCATGAGTGAACATTTCACTATTTCAAATACATGTAAACATTAATTTTAATTTACTGTTTTAATTTAATGTTTATATTAATGTTTAATTTTCATATTTATTCTATTAGTATTGTTAATTAATTAATTGGCCTTTGAATGTTAAACCAACCTGATATTTAAATATTAAATTCTTGATTATTTATTACTTGGAAAAATTCTTTACATCTATGTTCTTATGTGTATTTGAATTGTATTTCCACTAACAAAGGATACTGGTCTGAAATGATCATGTTTTAAATGTCTCTGAGTTTGGACAATGGGATTATACTGGCATTATGAGCGTACTTTTATACTAGTTTTTCTTTTTATACTTTGTGTTAAAAGTTTTGCATAATATTGGTGATGATGATGATTTCCCTTCATGAATATTTCATAAAATTCAGCAAGATCTCTTTTTATGATTTCTTGTAGGAAGATCTTTCAGAGTAAATTTAAAATGCTAGCAGTTTAAAAGTTTCAGAAGACTAAAATACTCTTTCAACAATATCCCTGTTTGAATCTTCAGTATGTGAGTATTACTCTATGTGGCCTCAGTGACTTTGCAGATGGATCAAGGTAAGGATATTGAAATGAAGAACTGACCCTAGATTACTGATGTGGGTATAACACAATCATGAATGTTCTTTTAGATAGAAAATAACAGTGAGTCTTCCTAACTGTTACTTGGTTTTATTTTCAGCTTTATGAAATAAGTTTCACACTTCTGTAATCAAAATGTATAAAAGAGTTGCTTGTCATTGGTTTTAAGGCATACATATTAATTATATATAATGTTATAGTCTTACAGAAGAATTGACCTGCACATCAAACTTATTATTCTTCTTTTCTTAAGACCTACTGTATTTTGTACTATTGCACACAACAGCTTTTCCATGTTTACTGTTTATATAGTATGTAATTTAATGTATGATTTTATAAAAATTATATTTCAATCATCTGGCCTGATAATAAATATTTCTCTTTTCTATGTTGTTTCATATGAAAGTTATCTGATAAGCAATCTACTAAACAAATAATTTCTTACAAAATCAAAAAAAAAACAATTGATACTGGTTTAAGATGGCTTTGTGCTTTCTACATCTAAAACAGTCAGAAGAGAAGTTCATTTAATTCTATAGTGCTATGTAAAGTAGCATTAAGCTGGATAGGAACTATACTAATTTAAAAGGAACTTGGCAATTTTGTTTTCTTTTAGGATATACTTCAATGAATTGACCTTTGGCAAATTATTGTGCTTCAGGTGCTTAGTCATGACAAACTATCATTTAATCCACAATTGCAATAATCAGAAAGTTCAGGAACTCTGAACCCTCAATAATTTGTATATATCCATAGACAAAATTGTCATTATAGAAAAACTGTAGCCCAAAGAGAAATTTTGGAATCATTAATGGAGTCTAAGACAATATTTAAATATATGTATTTAAATATAGCAGATTCCATACAAATGAAATACTTGCTGAACTGTGTTCCCAACTACATATGTGAAAATTTTCTTGTCTTTTTGTGGGCTCAGTTATAGGTCCATTTGATTTTCATAAGCCCAACAGAAATCAACAGCATACACTACTTAGATACTCACATTCACCTATACTTTTTTTAATTTACTTTTTTAAATTTATTTTTACACTCCATATTTTATTCCCTGTCCCCCATCTACTCTGCAACTGTTCCACATCTCATATCTCCATCCCACACCCCTGTTTCCACATGGATGTCCCTACTCCCCCACCCCACCTGACCTGACCTTTGGAAACTCCCTGGAGCCTCCAGTCTCTTGAAGGTTAGGCACAACATTTCTGAATGAACACAGACCCATAAGTCCTATACTGTATGAATGTTGGGGGCCTCATATCAGAAGTGTATGCTGTCTGTTTGGTGGTCCAGTGTTTGAGAGATCTCAGGGGTTCAGATTAATTGAGACTGCTGTTCCTCCTACAGGATGGCCCCTCTCCTCAGCTTCTTTCAGCCTTCCCTAATTCAACCACAGAGGTCAGCAGCTTCTGTCCACTGGTTGGGTGCAAATATCTGCATCTGAATCAACTGCTTGTTGGGTCTTTCAGAGGGCAGTCATGATAGGTCCCTTTTTCTGAGATTCTACCTTACACCGATCAGAATGATGAAGATCAAAACCTCAGGTGACAGCAGATTCTAGAGAGGATGTGGAGAAAGAGGAACACTCCTCCATTGCTGGTGGGATTACAAACTGGTACAGCCATCCTGGAAATCAATGTGGAGGTTCCTCAAAAAATTGTAAATAGATCCACCTGAAGACTCAGCAATACTACTCTTGGGCATATACTCAAGAGATTTCCCACCATACCATAGAGGCACATGTTCCAGTACGTTCATAGAGACCTTATTTGTGATAACCAGAAACTGGAAACAACCCAGATGTCCCACAACAGAAGAATGGATACAGAAAATGTGGTTCATTTACACAGTGGAATACTACTCAG
>NC_045030.1:70201493-70216287 GCF_008632895.1 Mastomys coucha | reverse complement strand
GGTCAACAAGCTGAAGGGCCAAAGTGAGGATGCCTCAATCTCACTTGGGAGAGAGAAGAAAGCAATCACTTGTACCTTTAGTGTCAGGTTTAATGATATAAGTCCTAGTTAGGAACCTAGAAGTATAACTAGCTCAATCTTCTCCTAGCTTCAGTCAGAGAGACTAAATAAACATACCAAGGAACATGCCAAGGGACAAAACTCTCTGTACCACCAGATATAAGCCCTCATATCTTTCTAGTTTTGGACCCAGAACCATACCTGTGAATTGGTTTAGGTCCATACTCCTTTGGGCCAAACCCAATTATTGACAGGGTTTTCTCCTTGGGATCTTCAGAGGGCTCCAATTATTCATGTACTTGGAAACAAGACCTCCATCAGCCAAACAATTGTTATCTTTTATGTATACCTTAACTCCAGCATCAATTCTGCTAATATCACTATGGCTATCTATTCCACTCAAGACAAGAAAGAATGCATGCTTACATGTACCTGGCATGTCAATACTGCCATGAAATCATTAATATCCATGTGACTCAGACACAGCAGAGTTTGCCATGATTCCCAAAGTAATGCAACAAATTTAAAAATCTGAAATGTTTAGTCTGGAAAATTATAATCTAAAGAATTAGAGTAGCTATGTTCTTTTCAGATTTTGCTTTTTCCTGAACATTTTTAAATGTTCAGAAACTTAAGTCTCTATAAATCTCTTCCTAGCTTCAGTCTAAGAGACTACATATCTAGGAACATGCCAAAAATCATAACTCTCTGTACCACCTTTGGACCTTCTTATTATACAGTTTCTTTGTGTCTGTGGATTATCTGTGGATTGTAACATGTTTACCCTTCACTTTGTGGCTAATATATACTTAGAAGTGAATGTATACCATCCATGTTTTTCTGGGTCTGGGTTACCTTATTCAGGATGAAATTTTCTATTTCTGTCCATTTGCCTGAAAATTTCATGATGTCCTTGTTTTTAATAGCTGAGTAATATTCCATTGCATACAAGTACCATATTTTCTTTATCCATTCTTAAGTTGAGGAACATCTAGGTTGTTTCAAGTTTTTGGCTGTTACAAATAAACCTGCTATAAGCATAGTTGAACAAGTATACTTGTGGTATCCTGGGGCACACTTTGTGTATATGCCCAAGAGTAGTATAGTCTTGGGGTACAACTAATACCAATTTTCTCAGAACCATTAAATTGATTTCCACAGTGCATGAGTGTTCCCCTTGCCTATGTCCTGACCAGCATCTGCTCTCACCTGAGGTTTTTGTCTTAGCCATTCTGACTGATGTGAGGTGGAATCTCAAGGTTGCTTTGATTTATATTTCCCTGATGACTAAGGAGGTTGAACATTTCTTTAAGTGCTTCTTGGCCATTTCTCAGTTGAGAATTCTCTGTTTAGCTCTGTGCCCCATTTTAAATTGGGTTATTTGCTTTGCAGGTGTATAATTTCTTGACTTTTTAAATTATTTTCGATATTACTTCTCTTCTGTTTGTAGGGTTGGTGAAGATTTTGCCCATTCTGTAGGCTCTCAATTTGTCCTATTGATGGTGCCATTAGCCTTTCCAAAGCTGTTTAGTTTTAGTGTTATTTATTAATTGATGATCTTAGTGCCTGAGCTATTGGTGTTCTGTTCAGAAATTTGGCTCCTTGGCCAAGGCATTCCCCAATTTCTTTTCTATTAGGTTTAGTATGTATGCTTCATATTGAGGTATTTGATACACCTGGACTTGGGTTTGGTAAAGGGTTATAAATATGGATCTATTTCCATTTTTCCACATGCAAAGATCCAGTTAGACCAGCACCACTTATTGAAGATGCTTTTTTTCTTTGTATGACTTTGACTTCTCAAAAATCAAGTGTCCATAGGCATATGAGTTTATTTCTGGGACTTCAATTCTACTCCATTAACCAACCTGTATGTTTTTATGGGGAGATCATGTATAGCTTGAAATCGGGGATTATGATACCTCTGGAAGTTGCTAAAATATACTGGATTGTTTTAGCTATCTTAAGATTTTAGTTTTTCTGTATGAAATTGAGAATTGCTCTTTCAAGGTCTATAAAAAGCATGTTGAATTTTGATATTAATTTGCACTGAAATCTGTAGGTTACATTGGTAAAATGGCCATTTTTATTATGTTATTCTTACCTATCCATAAGCCTGGGAGATCTTTCCATCTTTTAATATCTTTCTCAGCTTCTTTCTTCAGAGAACTGAAGTTTTTGTCATACAGGTTTTTCACTTGCTTGGTTAGAGCTACACCAAGATATTTTCTATTATTTGTGGCTGGAGTAATGAGTATTGTTTTCCTTATTTCTTTTCTAGCCAATTTATCATGTGTATAAAGGAGGGATAACTATTTTTTGAGTTGATTTTGTATTGTCACTTTGTATTGCTCTCTTTGTTTCAAATTTATTGATTTCTGCCCTACATTTGATTATTTTATGATGCCTACTCGTCGTTGTATTTGCTTCTCTTTTTCTAAAGCTTTTAAAGTATAATTTTAAATTGCTAGTATGATAACTCTCCAATTTCTTTATGAAGGCACTTATTGCAATGAACTTTCCTCTTAGCATTGCTTTCATTGTGTTCCCTAAGTTTGGGTATACTGTGCCTTCATTTTCATTGAAAATCTTTAATTTTTGTCTTTATTTATTTCCTGATCCAGTGATCATTAAATACAGAGTTATTGCTTTTCATGAGTTTGTAGACTTTCTCTTGTTTCTGTTATTGTTGAAGCTTAATCCATAGTGCTCTGATAAGATACAAGAAGTTACTTCAATTTTTTCTTTCTTTTGAGGCTTGGTTTGTGACTATAGGGTTTGGAGAAGGTTTTGTGATATGCTGAGAAGTTGTATTGTTTTGTGTTTGGGTGAATTATTCTATATATATGTTTTAGGTCCATTTTATTTATAACCTCTGTTAGGATCATTATTTCTCTGTTTAGTTTCTGTTTTGTCCATTGATGAGAGTAGGGTATTGAAGTCTTCCATTATTATTACATAGGGTTTGATGTATACTTTAAGGTTTAGCATTATGTTATGAATGTTTGTGCCCTTGCATTTTGGGCATAGATGTTCAGATTTTAGAAGTCCTTTTAGTGGATTTTTCCTTTGATAAATATGAAGTCTCCTTCCTCTTTTTATTAATTTTAGTTAAAAGTAAATTTTATTAGATATTACAATGACTACTCCAGGTAGCTTCTTAGTGTTATTTGCTTAGAAAAAATTTCCAGCCCTTTATTCTGAGGTAGTATCTATCTTTGTTGCTGAAGTGCATTTCTTGCATATCGCAGCATGGTGGATACTATTTTCACATCCACATCTTTTTACTGGGGAATTGAGTCCATTGATGTTGAGAGATTAATGACTCATGATTCTTATTTCTTGTTATTTTGATGTTGCTGGTGGTGGTAATGGTGCTGCTGTTTGTGATGGTGTGTGTGTGTGTTTTGCTTAATTCTTTTTCTGGTGTGGTCTTATTTTTTTTCCTGTGTTTTCTTATGTATAATTGACCTCCTTCTGTTGGAGTTATCCTTTAAGTATTTTTAGTAGGGTTGGATTTGAGGATAGATATTTTTTAAATTTGGTTTTGTTTTGAAATATGTTGTTTTCTCCATCTATGTTGTTTGAGAGTTTTGCTAGATACAATAGTCTAGGTTGGCATCTGTAGTTTCTTAGAGACTATAACACATCTGTCCAGTCCCTTATAGCTTTTAGAGTATCTCTTGAGAAGTTGGGTATAATTCTTATAGGTTTGCCTTTGTATGTTATTTGGCCTTTTTATCTTGAAGCTTTTAATAATCTGTATTTGTTTAGTATATCTAGAGATTTGATTATGTGGTAGGAGGATTTTCTTTTCTGGTCCAGTCTATTTAGGGTTCTGTAAGTTTCTTGTATGGTTGTAGGTATCTCTTTCTTTATGCAGGGGAAATATTTTTTCTATGATTTTGTTGAAAATATTTTTTCAGACTTGAAGCTGGGACTCTTTATCTTCTGCTACTACTTTTATTATTTTTTAAAAAATTATTTTATTTACTTACATTCCAGCTGTTGCACCCACCCCTGGTCCTCCCTCCCACAGTTCCTCATCCCATTTCTCTAGCCTATTATTCTTGTTAGTTTTTTTTTTTTCTGGTATCTCAAGTATCCTGTATGTTTTCTATCAGGAATTTTTTAGATTTAATAGTTTCTTTGGCTGATGTTTCAATTTCTTCTATTATGCCTTTTACTCCTGAGATTCTCTATTCCATCTCTTGTTTTTTGTTGGTGATGCTTACATCTGTTTTTCCTGTCCTCTTTCCTAGGTTTTCAATCTCCAAGATTAACTCAGTTTATATTTTCTTTATCACTTTATTGTTTCTTTTTAAAGGCCTCTTTTTGTTTGATTGTATTTTCCTGTATTTCTTTGAGGGATTTATTCATTTCCTCTTAAAGGCCCCATCATCTTTATAAGATTGGAGTTAAGGTTATTTTCTTGTGCTTTGGTTGTGTTTAGATATCCACGACTTGGTATAAGAGTTTAGCTGTGCTCAGAAGGTGCCATATTGCTCTGGGTCTTGTTAACTATCTTGTTATACTGTACTTTAGCTATTTAGTTGTCCTTGGATGTTCCTGTTATAGCAACTATCAGGAAAGCAAGCCTTATCTGGATGTTCTTGGTGAAACAGGCATCTCAGGTAGGCATTCTTGGACTGGATATTCTTAGTGTAGCAGTCCTGACTGTTCCTTGTACAACAGGCCTGGTAGAAGCAGGAGGAGTTGAGATCAAATAGTGGAGCTGTGAAGATAACATGCAGCTAGCTCAAGGAAGCTGGGTGTGCCCAGGGAACTAGAACGGCAGTATAATGGTGGAGAATGGATCTCATCTGGATTTATCTTTTGTGGCAGACCTGGTAGAGGCCAACTGAGCAGTGGCTGGTCAATTCAGCTCAGAATATAGCATAACTCTTATCTCATTAAATTAAAACTATATCCTTTGCTTACATCTCCTCTGTCTTCAATATCCAGAGCTCTTAGTTCTGATGCACAGGTGAACAGATCTGGCTGAGCTGTGGGAGACCAATGGAGTTCCAGGTCTGTTACACTGTGATTCCTGCTGCTGTACTAAATACTATTGACTCTTCCTGGTCTGCAGGAAGATATTTTTCAAGTTGTTGTTTTCGCGTAAAAAATTGTAAACATTTGAGGCATTGAAAATTCTAATTGCCTTATGTGATCAATTTATAATGTGTGCAAATATCAAATCATGACTTTGATATTCCTCAAAGATTTGTTCACTTATTACATACTAATTAAAATAAAATATTTTTCTTCTTAAGAAACATGAATGCTTAAAGTGTTATAATAAATATCTCAATTTATAAAAATATAATAATATAAATTTAAATTCATATAACATTGTACTATTTCAAAAGAAGATATTAATGAGTGAAGAAAGAAATTGACATCAATGTAGTGCTACTAATATTCATCAATTACTTTCAACAATAAATTCTGATTAAAAATCAATTTAATAATATAGCAATCTACTAAATGACCTAAGAAGATATACAGAGTAGTTTATCTTGTAGCCACAGAGCATATCTTCTGTTTAGTTCATATAGAATGTTCTGATATTTAGATCTTAATTTGGGACATAAAATAAGACATAAAAATTTAAGCTTTGATATCAATATCCTATCAAAAGTCTTATTAACTCCATGATATAATGCTTCAAAATTTCAAAAGGAAATTTTACAAATATAAGAAAATTAGTCAGAGCACTTCTTAGTACCAATAGAACAAAGCAGAAATCAATAGAAAAATTAAAGAAATATTCTACAATGAATGAAAAACTTAACACAAAAGGAGAATTTATAGCCACAAATATGGACATTAAGAAAGATGCATATAGTATAAATGAATGAATTTTAGGACATTTTGTGTTTCAGCACAGGACAGGCAAAGGCAGATAGATTTCCTAGAGTTCAAGGCTAGCTTTATCTACTTAACAACTTACAGGCCAGTAATAGTAAACATTTTAGAGCTCAATGAACTATTATAAAATTAAGCATATGGTTAGTGTATAGTAAGTAATAACTATTAAAATAGAAATAAATGCCATTGCTATAAGAAATTCCATGGAAAAGATCACAAAACTGGTAGTTGGTTTTATGATAAAACAAGCAAATTTGAAACATATCAAGTTAGATTTACAAAAATTAAAATAGGTTCAAATAAATACAAGTATAAAGAGATATATAACTTATGTGCTCACAATGGGTAAATGTAGTACATCTTTTGATATGCAGCAACTGAAAAGACTTTGAATCTCACCATGATCAAAAAGTAGTCAAGACTAAACACAACAATCGCATGAATTTCAAGTAGCAAATCAGGATGTCCCTGTGGTATTCAAGAGGCCTAAAACATTTATTAAAGTAATGAACTATAGTGAAAATCAGGATTTGTAAATGAGGCAGATTATTCCCACTTGATAGGCAGCTTCTCTATGAACTGATATTTCTAACCTGTTAGAAATAGTGGCTGAAGATATAGTTAATATGTTCTACCTGCAGACAGAAAGTGACTACTGCCAAGGAAGCCTGCTGCTTTACTCCCAATCTGATACAGAAAAAGAAGGCCACAATTTGATTCTGTCCTGACTTCTAGAAGTTTTCACTTTTATTTTCCCTGTCCTCGAATCCTTCAAACTATACTATGTACCCAATGTAGGCACAGTAGCATATTGCATTTTCCTTTTCTTTTCTTTTATTGGTTATTTAATTTATTTACATTTCAAATGTTATCACTCTTCCCAGTTAACCCCCCTCTCCTCTCCCCTGTTCCCCTGCTTCTGTGAGGGTTCTCTCTCCTACCCCTTCCAGCCTCAGTGCCCTAGGATCCCCATATGCTGGGCCTCCTTTCCCATTGATGCCAGATAGGGTAATCCACTGCTACATATGCAGCTGGAATCATGGGTCCCTCCATGGATGGTGGTTTAGTCCCTGGGAGCTTTGGGGGAAGGTCCTGGTTGATTGATATTATTGTTTGTTCTTCCTGTGGGGCTGCTAACCCCTTCAGTTCTTTCAGGCCTTCCCCTAACTCCTCAATTGGTGTCCCCACATTTAGTCCGATGATTTGCTGCATGCATCTACATCTGTATTGGCCAGGCTCTGGCATAGCCTCTCAGAGGACATCTATACCAGGCTCCTGTCAGCAAGTGCCACATTGTTGTATACTGGCAGGCAATGGCTGATCTATTTTTATCTCATGGAGACTCTGACTCAGAACTCCACAATCTTTCCACCCAGCTCATGAGGTTCCCACTGGCGAGTTACTACCACACCAACTCCATGCTTCAAATTCACGATGGCCTTTGTTGTAGTCCCTTTCTCTCTTGAAACCAGATATGACACCGCATGAAAACAAACAAAACACAAACTTAGTTCAGAAATGATCTTAACTCATTCACTGGGTGCAGCAACTAAAATTCTAATCTTGTAAACCTTAAGTCTAAGTCCTCTGGTGGTGAATCCTGATGGATCCACTATTGAAATTGGGAGACACTCTTAGCTACATCTTGTCCTCATGCTAACCCTGTCCAAAAATACCTAACTCTCTCCTGCTTCCTCTCTTCCTCTGTCCAACCCTGAAGTCCCTCCTACTTGCCCAGTGATTAGCTCCTTTATTTATTAGAGATTGAATCACAAGGAGTCACCTGAGTACATGACTCACTCGTTTACAGCCCCTCCCAGGAGAGTGGAAATAGCATCAAAATACAAACAGAACCAGTCCCATCCACAATACTGCTTGGTATCTACAATAGCATCTGGGTTTGGTATCTATAGCTGGGATGGATCCCTAGGTGAGGCAGTCTCAGGATGGCTTTTCCTTCAGTCTCTATTCCACTCTTTGTCCCTGCATTTCCTTTGGAAGGGAGCAATTCTAGATTAATGTTTTTGAGATGGGTGGGTGGCCCCATCCCTCAACTGGGACTATGCCTATCCACTGGATATAGTCTCTACAAGTTCTCGCTCCCGTTTTTTGGGTATTTTGGTTAATGTCATCCCTGTTGGGTCGTGGGAACCTCGTGGGTCCCCGGCATCTGGGAATTTCTAGTGGATACACCCAGTTCCCCATCCCCCACTGCTTCACAAACTTTTGATAAAATACAACATCCTTTCATGTTAAAAGAATTGGAGAGATCAGGAATTCAAGGTCCATACCTAAACATAATAAAAGCAATATACAGCAATCCAGTAGCCAACATCAAACTAAATGGAGAGAATCTTGAAGCAATCCCACTAAAATCAGGGACTAGACAAGGCTGCCCACTCTCTCTCTACCTATTCAATAATATACTTGAAGTCCTAGCCAGAGCAATTAGGCAGCAAAAAGATATCAAAGGGATACAAATTGGAAAAGAAGAAGTCAGGATACCACTATTTGTGGATGATATGATAGTATACTTAAAGCAAACCAAAAGAAATCCACGAGAGAACTCCTACAGCTAATAACTTTCACAAAGTGGCTGAATATAAAAGTAACTCAAACAAATCACTAGCATTCCTCTATTCAAAGGACAAATGGGCTGAAAAATAAATTAAGGGAATGACACCCTTCACAATTCTCACAAATAATACAAAATATCTTGGTGTGAATCTAACCAAGCAAGGGAAAGATCTATATGACAAGAACTTCAAGTCTATGAAGAAGGAAATTGAAGAAGACCTCAGAAGATGAAAAGATCTCCCATGCTCAATAGATCAGCAGGATTAACATATTAAAAATGGCCATCTTACCAAATGCAATCCTTATCAAAACCCCAACTCAGTTCTTCACAGGATAGAAAGAGCAATTCTCAAATTCATCTGGAATAACAAAGAAACCCAGGATATTGAAAAACCATTCTCAACAATAAAAGAACTTCTGGGGGAATCACCATCCCTGACCTTAAGCTGTACTACAGAACAATAGTGATAAAAACTTCATGGTATTGGTACAGTGACAGGCAGGTAGACCAATGGAATAGAATTAAAGACTCAGAAAATAACCAACACACCTAAGGACACTTGATCTTTGACAAGAAGCCAAAACCATCCACTGGAAAAAGGACAATACAAATGATGCTGTTTCAACTGGTGGTCAGCATATAGAAGAATACAAATTGATCCATAAAATCAATTTCCAATCTTCTATTGATCCATGAGAAATCTAATAGAAGAGAAAGTGGGGAAAAGCCTCGAGCACAAGGGCACAGGGGAAATTTTCCTGAACAGAACATCAATAGGTTATGCTCTAAGATCAACAATTTAAAAATGGGACCTCATAAAATTGTAAATCTTCTGTAAGGCAAAGGACACTGTCAATAGGACAAAACAGTAATCCAGAGATTGGAAAAGTATCTTTACCAACCCTACATCTGATAGAGGGCTAATACCCAAAATATATAAAATAATTTAAGAAATTAGATTCCAGAGAACCAAATAACCTTATTTTAAAAATGGGATACAGAGCTAAACAAAAAATTCTCAGCTGAGGAATCTTGAATGGCCATGAAGGACTTAAAGAAATGTTCAGCATTCTTAGCCAGCAGGGAAATGCCAATCAAAAAGTCCCTGAGATTGTACCTTACATCAATCAGAATGGCTAAGATGAAAAACTAAGGTGAGAGCAGATGCTGGTGAGGATGTGGAGAAAGAGGAACACTCCTCCATTGCAAACTGGTGGGAACGCAAGCTAGTATAACCATTATGGAAATCAGTCTGGCAAATCCTCAAAAAATTGGACATAGTACTACATGAGGACCCAGTTATACAACTCTGGGATATATACCCAGAAGATGCTCCAACATGTAATAAGGACAGATGATCCACTATGTTCATAGCAGCCTTATTTATAATAGCCAGAAGCTGGAAAGAACCCAAATGTCCATCAACATAGGAATGGATACAGAAATTTTGGTACATCTACACAATGGAGTACTACTCAGCTATTAAAAACAATGAGTTTATGAAATTCTTAGGGAAATGGATAGATCTGGAGAATATCATCCTGAATGAGGTAACCCAATCACAATAGAACACATATGGTATGCATTCTCTGATAAGCAGATATTAGCCCAGAAGATTGGAATACACAAAGTATAATCCACAAACCACAAGAGACTCAAGAAGAAGGAAGACCAAAGTGTGGATATTTCTATCCTTCTTAGAACGGGGAACAAAATACCCATGGAAGGAGTTGCAGAGACAAAGTGTGGGGCAGAGACTGAAGGAAGGACAATCCAGATTGCCCCACCTGGGAATCCTTCCCATATCCAATCACCAAATCTAGACACTATTGTGGACGCCAGCAAATGCTGGCTGACAGGAGCCTGATAGAGCTTTCTCCTGAGAGAATCTGCCAGTGCCTGACTAATACAGAAGTAGAGGCTTACATCCATCCATTGAACTGAGCACAGGGTCCCCAATAAAGGAGTTAGAGAAAGGACCCAAGGAGCTGAAGGGTTTGCAGCCCCTTAGGATGAACAACAATATGAACTAACTAGTACCCTCAGAGCTCCCAGGGACTAAACCACAAAGAGTACACATGGTGGGATCAATTCCTCCAACAGCATGTGTATAGCCTTCTCACCTTCTTCCAGCTTTTCCCTAATTCAACCACAGGGATCTCATATGTCATTGGTTGGGTGTAAGTATCTACAACTGTCTCAGCCGGCTGCTTGTTGGGCCTCTCAGAGGACAGCCATGCTAGGCTCCTGTCTGTAAGCATACCATAGCATCAGTAATAGTGTCAAGCCTTGGAGTCTCCCCTTGAGATGGATTCCAAGTTGGGCCAGTCACTAGACCTCCTTTTTCTCAGTCTTTTCTCCATTTTTGTCCCTGAAGTTCTTTTAGATGAGAACAGTTCTTGGTCAGAGTTTTTGACTGTTGGATGGCAACTACATCCCTCAACTTGATATCCTGTCTTTTTGCTGGAGGTGAATTCTACAATTTGCCCCATCCCCACTGTTGAGCATTTCATTTAAGGTCCCTTCCTTTGAGTCTTAAGAGTCTCTCATGTCACAAGTCTCTGGTAATTTCTAGAGGGTTCCCCACCTCCCCTGCCCAGGTTGCATATTTCTATTCATTCTGCTGGCTCTCTGGGCTTCTTTCTTGTTTCCCTCTCTTTCCCATATCTAAACATGTCCCACTTTTCCTCTCACCCTCCCCACTCCCACCCAGGGGCCTCCCTCCCTCTGAATCTCATGATTGCATTCTTCTCCCTCCCAAATGGAATTAAAACATCCCCACTTGGGCCCTTTTGCAAGTTAAACTTCTAGAGTTCTGTGGATTGTATCCTGGATCTACTCTACTATTTTGGCTAATATCAAGTTACTAGTAAGTATATACCATGCCATTCCCTTTGGGGTCTGAGTTACCTCACTCAGGATGATTATTTTCTAGTTCCATCAATTTGCCTTCAAAACTCATGATATCCTTGTTCTTAATAGTGGAGTAGTATTCCATTGTATAAATATGCCACATTTTCTGTATCTATTCCTCTCTTGAGGGACATCTGGGTTGTTTCCAGCTTCTGGCTATTATAAATAAGGCTGCTATGAACATAGTGGAGCATGTGTCCTTGTTACATGTTGGAGCATCTTCTGGGTATATACCCAGGAGTGGTACAGCTGGGTCTTCAGGTAGAACTATTTCCAATTTTCTGAGGAATCTCCACATATATTTCCAGAGTAGTTAGACTACTCTGCATAATTTGCATAAGTTGTTTATTAGCTGTAGAACTTCTCTGTTAGAATTTTTGGTTTGCTTATTTATACTATCTTATCTTCTGCAAATAGTGATATCTTGACTTCTTCCTTTCCAATTTGTATCTCTTTGATCTCCTTTTGTTGTCTAATTGCTCGAGCTATAACTTTAAGTACTATATTGAATAGATACTGGAAGAGTGGGCAACCTGCTAATGTCCCTGATTTTAGGGGGATTTCTTCTAATATTTCTCCATTTAATTTGATATTGGCTGTTTGTTTGCTGTATATTGCTTTCATTATGTTTAGGTATAGGCCTTATATTCCTGATCTTTTCAATAATTTTAATGTGAAGGGGTGTTGTATTTTGTCAAATGTTTTTCAGCATTTAATGAAATGATCATGTGATTTTTTTCTATAAGTTTGTTTATATAATGGATTACATTAAAAGATTTTTTGTATATTGAACCAACATTACTTCCCTGGGATGAAGCCTACTTGACTATGCTGAATGATGGTTTTGATGTGTTCTTGGATTCTGTTTATGAGAATTTTATTGAGTATTTTTTACATCAGTTTTCATAAGCAAAACTGGTCTGAAGTTCTCATTCTTTGTTGGGTCTTTGTGTGGTTTAGGTACCAGAATAATTGTGGTTTCAAAGAATGAATTACATAGCATTTCTTCTCTTTCTATTTTATGGAATAGTTTGGGGAGTGTTAGTATTAGCTCTTCTTTGAATGTTTGGTAGAATTCTGCAGTAAATCCATCTAGCCCTAGGCTCTTTTTCTTAGGAGGTTGTCAATGACTTCCTATATTTCCTTAGGGGATATGGGCTTGTTTAGATAGTTTACCTGCTCTTAATTTAACTTTGGTTGGTGTTATCTGTCTAGAAAATCAACCATTTCATTTATATTTTCCAGTTTTATTGAGTACAAGATTTTGTAGTAGGATCTGATGGTTTTTTGAATTTCCTCAGTTTCTGGTGTTATGCCTCCATTTCACTTCTGATTTTGTTAATTTGGATATTGTCTTTATGCCTTTTAGTTAGTTTGGCTAGGGGGTTTATCTATCTTGCTGATTTTCTCAAAGAACCAGCTTTTGGTTTTGTTGATTCTTTGTATTGCTTTCTTTGTTTCTATTTGGTTGTTTTCAGCCCTGTGTTTGACTATTTCCAGCAGTCTACCCTTCTTGATGTGTTTGCTTGTCTGTGTTCTAAGGATTCCAGGTGTGCTATTAATTTGCTAGTATAGGATCTCTCCAATTTCTTTATGACAGCACTTAGTGCTATGACTTTTTTTCTTAGCACTGCTTTCATTGTGTCCCCTAAGTTTAGGTATGCTATTCTCATTGAATTCCAGGAAGTCTTTAATTTCTTTCTTTATTTGTCCCCTGACAAAGTTGTCATTGAGTAGAAAGTTGTTCAGTTTCCATGGGTATATGTGTATTCTGTTGTTTTTGTTATTGAAGTTAAGTCTTAGTCTGTGGTGATCTGATAGGATTCATGGGATTATTTCAACCTTCTTATATCTATTTAAGCTTGTTTGTATATGCTCAGTTTTAGAGATGGTACCATTGGGTACTGAGAAGAAGGTATATTCTTTTGTTTTAGGGTGAAATGTTCTGTATATATCTGTTAAATCCATTTGGTTCTTAACTTCTATTAGTTTCACTGTATCTCTGTTTAGTTTCTCTTTTTGTAAATAGGATATTTTATTTATTTTCATTTCAAATTTTATCTCCTTTCCTGGTTTCCCCTCTACAAACCTCCTATTCTATCTCCTCTTACCCTGCTTCTATGAGGGTACTCCCCCACCCACCTAACTACTCCTGCTTCATCACCCTAGCATTCCTCTACACTGGGGCATCAAGCCTTCACAGGACCAAGAGCCTCCCCTCCCACTGATGCCAGATAAGGCCCCTTCAGCTCCATCAGTCTTTCCCCTAACTCATCCACTGGGGTCCCTGTGCTCAGTCCAATGATTGGCTGCTAGTATCTACATCTGTATTGGTCTGGATCTGGCAGAGCCTCTCAGGAGACAACTATATCAGGCTCCTTACCGCAAATGGGGCAGTCTGTAGATGGCCTTTCCTTCAGTCTCTACTCCACTCTTTGTCCCTGTATTTCCTTTAGACAGGAGCAATTCTGGGTTAAAATTTTGGAGATGGGTGGGTGGCCCATGGCTAACCTCTGGATATGGTCTCAACAGGTTCTCCCTCCCTTTTGTGGGGTATTTTAGCTAATGATATCCCTCTGGGGACCTGGGAGGCTCTTCCTTTCCTGGCTTCTGTGACTCTCTGGTTTCTACCCCCAGTTTCCCATCCCCCATTGCCACAAACCCCTGTCCAATTTCCTAACCCTCTGTACATCTCTTCCACCTCCTGCCATACCTGATTCTGCCCCTCTTTTCCCCTTCCTTTCTTCTCTCCCTCCCAAGTCCCTGCCACCTTCTACTTTCCTTGATTATTTTGTTTTAATGACCCATAAATTGGTAAGAATGTGGTGTTGAAGTCTTCCACTATTTTTGTGTGGGGTTCAATTTTTTGGCTTTTAGTAAAGGTTCTTTTATGAATGTGGGTACCCTTGCATTTGGGCATAATGTTCTTTTGGCAGAGCTTATCTTTGATGAATAATAAGTGTCCTTCCCTGTCTTGATTGATAACTTTTGGTTGAAAGTCTATTTTATTGGATATTATGATGGGAGCTACTTTTTTTCTTTTTTTTAAACTTTTATTGCATTATGATGAGAAAACTTACATGATTTCAATTTATCTGAATTTGTTAACATTTAAAAACATATTTTAATTAAATAGAATTGAATCACATTCTTGTTTCCCCTTTGTACCACTGCTCCTCCTATAGACCCCCCCTGAAATACCTACAATATCTTTTTTGTCATATTCCTTAAAATTTATAAACTATTATAACAATAAAAATAAGTATTATAAAAGTTGTTTGATATATAACAACAATCAATGTAACAGTCTTATGTAGATGCTCATGTACAGCAATAGTGAAAATACATTTCTCTCAATATAAATTTTAA
>NC_045030.1:70200805-70201258 GCF_008632895.1 Mastomys coucha | reverse complement strand
GAGGGTGGCAAGACATTAGGTGAGGGTAAGAATTTGGTTCCTTATATGTGATAATTTGGAAGAGCATTCATCTCAGAAAAATGAAAACCATAGTATAGTGTAAAAACATGAAATAAACAATACTACTAATAGAGAGGCTGAGATAGGAGAAGCAAGATTTCAAGACCCTTATGTTATATACAGCAAGACACTGTCACAAACAAACAAGCTGACAGTGTATATAGATTGTACAATGTTGGATATATTTCTCCAATTACTGAAGTAGAGAGATCATTGGATGACAATCAACAAATTTCCAATTCCTCATATTATTGGATTTCAATCGATTAGGATATGTTGGTAACATTAATTTTCAAATGAATATATTAAGAAGAGTAATTGTCAATTCTTGTTGTTTTTGTTGTAAGAGGTAGAATTAGGTTTGTGTGGATTTGTTGAAAGATTACCTTCTTG
>NC_045030.1:70194084-70199749 GCF_008632895.1 Mastomys coucha | reverse complement strand
TGGTCCTGCTGGTCCCAGTTACTCCCAGTTTTGGGACAGATATTGGTTCCTGCTCACCTCTGATCCTGCGTGTGTCAGAGCACCTGGGAGTGGAGTTTCCTCTGGGTGTTGTGGGACTGGCTGTAGATCTTGTGACCAAGGTCTCTGATCCTGGGTGTGTCAGAGCACCTGGGAGTGGAGCTTCCTCTGGGTGTTGTCTCAAATTTTTTTATCATATTATGAAACATTTTGTTATTTTGAAGAAGTCCAATTTGCTCTTTTCTACTTTTATTACTTTTCATATCTAAAAATTCTGTGCTAAATTAAACATCTAGAGTTTTTGTACCTTCACATTATCTTCTGTGTCATATATAATTTTGGTTCTTATGGTCATTTCTTTGGGTCTTTGCAATTTAATTCATGGATATTATATGATATTAAGATCTAATTTCAGTCTTTCAATCTTTGTTGTGTGGCTGACAGTTCTGAAATGCTGACTCATACCCACTGCATGGTGGTTTATGAAATCAGAATTGAAAGTTCAAGGTCATTCTGAACAGCCTATGACTCTGAGGCCAACAGTCTGTAGTCCAATTCCCAACAATCAACTCCCAACAATGGTCAGCAGCAGCTGTGAATGAATAAGCTGTGTAATACCATTCTGGCTTCAATTTTGTATTCCTAAAGTAGTGTTGTTTGAATTTCTTATAAAATATGAGAATAAATTAGATTTCAAATATAAAAGTGTTGAAATATCAAGATCCATCTAGCATAGGGTAAAGCTAGCAGATGACTTTCCTGAAGGTGGCCCACCATTTTTGCATGGTTTGTGATGGGTAAGCTCCATGAAGCAAGGTCCCAGAAAGACTTCATCTCAAGATTGCTTCTTGTAAGCTTCCATGCCTTTCTTCTTATTATATTAATATAATAATCATTGGGCATTAGCACACCATATTGAGCAGAATTCCTTTAGATCAACATAAAGTTGAACTTTCATGAATCTATGCTGTTTAGTTGAATTAATGATTTCCTAGAAGAGCTTATTTAATTAAGATGATATTAGGAAGAAAATTTCAAAAGATGTTTTTAGTTGTTTTACTAAAAAGATACAATAAAGTAAGAATCAAGAATAGAATGTTCCCACTCCTCATAATAGTAAATAAAGGAATACAATGAGCTTTCATGATTACACTAAAAAGAGATATTGGCTTGGGACAAATTTGTGTTCTAGAAAAAGCATTCAGGTCCAAGGATGAAGCCACAGGTTCACAAGACAAGGCCATGTAAAAGCAGTTTCGTTGAACTTATAATAAGCATATAGAATGAACCATGGCTTTGAAATTAATATCGACATGCTTTTGTAACCCACATTTTGTATAACATTCTATCCATGATATAATTTTCTAAGACCTTTTGTCTTAAAAAAATCAGAAGCTGGAAACAGCCTAAATGTCTCACGACAGAAAATTGATACAAAAAAATGTGGTTCATTTACACAATGGAATACTAATCAGCTATTAAGAATGAGAACATTCTGAGTTTTGCAGACAAATAGATGAAACTAGAAAGTATCATCTTGAGTAAGGTAACTCAGACCCAAAAGGACTTTCATGATATATACTCACTAACAAGTGGATATTAGCCAAAAAAATTACAGAACACCTAGCATATAATCCATAGAACTCAAGGTTAACAAGGAGAAGGACCCAAGTAAGGATTCTTCAATCCCGTTTGTGAGGAAAAAGAAAGTAATTATAGGAGGGGGGGAAGGACCTGGATGAGAGAGGGGAGGGGGAGCGGAAAGGAGAAAGAAGAAAGGGGAATGTGATCATTATTTGGTGGGCAGTGGGAGAGGGAGAACAGGACTGAAGCCCTGAGGCCAGCAGAAAGAATGGAAACAGGCAACCTCAGGGAGTAGGAGTTGGGGTTGGGGCTCCAGAATGCACCGGAGACCTGAGAGATGGGAAACTCTCAGGACTCAAGAGAAGGGACCTTAGATAAGATGCCCTACAGTGAGGAAAGGGAACTTGTAGAGCCCACCTCCAGTAGAAAGACAAGGCATCAAGTGAGGGATGGCCACAGGCCAAAACTCTGACCCATAATTGTTCCTGTCTGAAAGAACTACAGGGACAAAAACTACAGGGAGAAAAGCCTGAGGAAAAGAGGTCCAGTGACAGGCCCAAAGTGTCATGCAGCTCAAGAGGATATCCCAAGGCCTGACACTATTATAAGGCTATGGAGTGCTCACAAAAAGGGGCCTATTGTGACTGTCCTCCAAAAGACCTAAGAAGCACCTGAGTCAGATGCAGATATTTATGTCCAACCAATGGACAGAAGCTGTTGACCTCTGTGGTTAAATTAAGAAAAGGCTGGAAGAAGCTGAGGAGGAGGGGGACCCGGTAGGTAGACCAGTAATCTCAATTAACCTGGATCCCTGAGATCTCTTAGACACTGGATCACCAACCAGGCAGCATGCATCAACTGACATGAAGCTCCCAACACACGTACAGCAGAGGACTTCCAGGTCTGAATTCAGTCTGAGATAATACACCTAACCCTCAAGAGGCTAGAAGCCCAAGGGAGTAGAGAGGCGTGGTGAGGTGGGGAATAGGGGATTGGGTGGAGACATCCTTCTGGGAACAGTGGGGGAGGTATGGAATGTGGAACAGTCAGAGGGTGGATCAGGAGGGGGATAAAATCTGGACTATAAAAAAAGATCAAATAAAAATTTGTAAAAAGGCCAGAGAAAAGAAATAAAGATGCTTTGGCTTGAAGGTCTCTCCTCATGCGTCCATTCATCCACCAATTTTATGTCTGTTTGTCTATGTGTATGTGGGCACGAGTACTTGTAGAATAGATAAAATTGGTGGTCAGGCCCAGACAGAATGTGAATATATGAAGGTACATGTGTCTGTGCATATTTGCCTCTGTAAAGGATTTAAATTCTTTTCCTTTCCTTACTCTTTGGTTCACAAAGAGTTAACCACCCTAGTCAGCAAGAGGCTTCTGGCTGTGTGGCCAGAGAAGGGAGTATTAGCAATGAATCTTTCACCTAATCCCCTACTGCTGTACAGCATATATTAGTTGCCAGAGAATTAAATAGTAAGCTTATAAAGTAGTAAATGTTAGGTTTTCCAGCAATTATTGAGCACAGGTAATTAAAGAGTAAGTTTATAAAGTAAGAGTTAAGGTTTTTTCAGATCTTATCAAGCACAGAGAATTATAAAGTAAATAGGTTTGAAACATGTATCAAATACTGTGTCCCACTTCAGCCCATTCCAGGCTTGACAGGCTCCCGGCAAGAATCAAATGAGACATCAAATATAAAAGTGCTAAAATATTGACTTACACATAGTAAGTAGTAAATAAAAGTTAGCTTTCATCATTTTAATTTATGAAATTAACACATTAGTTAACAAACATGCCAAGCAAGGATCAAAGCATAAATAAATATAAAATAAAACTATGCTTAATACTTCTGTAAGTATTTATTACATAAGGGCAGAGATTTCTGCATTTCTGTCTAAAATTCACTTTCTTATCCATTTTGCTATAGAAATCAGAACCTATAATTTTTAGTTCAGAGAGTACTGTGCATTAAAGCTCCTTATGTCCCACTTATCTCTGAGCTTGTAAATTATCCTTGAAGTCTGATATCAACTGTTTCCATGTCCAGAAATCAATATCTGACTCACTGTCCTTCAAAGACATTGTAACATCACTTTCAGGATAAGATTGGCACATTATATGTTAGGGATTCATATGCTCAAACACTGCTTTCTCACTTGGTCCCCATAAAAAGTTGTGGAGTATCATAAAGACAAAGTTTTATACACATCCTTCATATATTTTATACATGCCAGTTTTCTACACATCCCTCATCTGTACCATTTACTATACAGACTAATATGTTATAGGGTTTTAATAATTGTGTGTTAAATAAATGACTAGATTAATTAGTATTTCTTTTACCATCGTTAATAATTCCATTTTATTTTCTATTTTGTGGGGTTATTTGGCTTCCAAACCACAGTCTATCAATAGAGAAAATGTTAGGGCAGGAACTGGGCATAGGAACTATAGCAGAGAACAAGGAAGAATACAAGTATTGTAGTGGACTTTGAATAGCTGATTAGATAATTTTTGATGTGATAAAACAAGATAAAGCATGCAATATAATTGGCTGTGAGAAATCACAACATTGAATGTTGGGTTCTTATGCATTCAATATTGAATCAATGTAACATATTCATTAGATAACTGCAATTATTAACGTATCTTCAGAAGTAAAAAGTGTATCTTAATGAGCTTAAGCTGCTTGCCTCAAGCCATAAAGTGAATGAAGTTTTTAATCGAAATACTAGTATAATATATATCCATCAAATTAACAAGTTTGTAGTTTAGCCTGCATACCTGGAACAAATGACATAAATAATTAGTACTGATACTTAGGAGAGTGAATATGTAACAATTTTATAATATGGATACCTTTGATCTCTCTGTACAAACAATTTTTTAACTGAATAATATCACATGATGGCACTTTCCAGGCTTAGTGTTTAAATTGTGTTGGTACTGTTACCACTTAGCTTAGAATAACTGAGAAAGAAAGTAGATGTGATATACATACCTGTGTGTGTGTATGTGTGTATGTTTGCATACACACATGCATGTGAGCCCATGACTGTGTGTATATAATCCTAAATGACATAGTTGCATCAAAAGAAGATTAAATTATGTTATGGGATATTGTGAAATTTAAATGAAAATGTCTGAAAGGGAGAAAAAACATAGGGTAGAGAAGCCAGCATCAGGCCAGCTTTTGTATCATGGCATCCAAAGACCCATGTGATAGTGTCATATTCATGTTTTGTGAAGTGTACTTATTTCTGCACATACCATTATTTTATTGTCATTTGATAATAAATAATAGTTCATTAAATAGAACTGTGATAACTACCCATTAAGAACTAAGTTTTTGAGACACTGTCACTAGGACAAAACGGCAACCAACAAATTGGGAAAAGATCTTTACCAATCCTATATCTGATAGAGGGCTAATATCCAATGTATACAAAGAGCTCAAGAAGTTAGACTCCAGAGAATCAAATAACCCTATTAAAAATGGGGTACAGAGCTAAACAAAGAATTCTCAACTGATGAACACTGAATGGCTGAGAAGCACCTAAAGAAATGTTCAACATCCTTAGTCATCAGGGAAATGCAAATCAAAACAACTCTGAGATTCCATTTCACACCAGTCAGATTAGCTAGGATAAAAATCTCAAGTGACATCAGATGCTGGCGAGGATGTGGAGAAAGAGGAACAATCCTTCATTGCTGGTGGGATTGCAAGCTGGTACAACCACTCTGGAAATCAGTTTAGCGGTTCCTCAGGAAATTGGACAGAGTACTACCAGAGGACCCAGCTATACAACTCTTAGGCATATACCCAGAAGATGTTCCAACATGTAATAAGGACACATGCTCTAACCATGTTCATAGCAGCCTTATTTATAATAACCAGAAACTGGAAACAACCCAGATGTCCCTCAACAAAGGAACGGATACAGAAATTGTGGTACATCTATACAATGGAGTACTACTCAGCTATTAAAAATGAATTTATGAAATTCTTAGGGAAATGGGTGGATCTGGAGAATATCATCCTGAGTGAGGTAACCCA
>NC_045030.1:70189294-70193424 GCF_008632895.1 Mastomys coucha | reverse complement strand
AAAAAAGAAAAAAAGAATTAGTTTTTGTTTGCCTGTACATATCTTAATGACTCTA
Source organism: Mastomys coucha (assembly GCF_008632895.1). Taxonomy (NCBI): domain Eukaryota; kingdom Metazoa; phylum Chordata; class Mammalia; order Rodentia; family Muridae; genus Mastomys; species Mastomys coucha. Next base: position 70,193,369 of record NC_045030.1, on the reverse strand, counting down.
TGTTAAAATTTTTCAACACTAATGAGTTGTTGTACCCTAAATGGCATACACTCTTCTAAACAGTAGATGGTGAACAGTGTACATCCTATAACACAGGAGTTCTCAAGCATCAGAATTTAGAAAACTCTGAAGACATAGCACCTGCCTCAAATCTTAGGCACTTCTGTAGTCAAGTACTGTTATTTAGAAGACAATGCCCAGAAATACTAAGTATCTTTCAAGGGTCTTTGGCTTGTCATTACCACTTTAACTTGACCACTTTAACAGTGGCCAGTTTGAGTGTCTATAGTATTAGAGACAAATTTAAGCCTATCCTTGTCACTTATGTTGTATGATTACTGCAAACATAGGATATTTATCTATTTCCTTGATTTACTATTTTACCTTTCTCTTTTCTTCTTCATTGAGAATTATTTAAATATATCGCATCTCATTCCATAATGTTTATAGAGCCAGCATGAAGTTATTTGCATAAATTGGGCAACACTTAATTCATCTGTACCTCTATAGTTAACAATCCATTTATTTTATTAGATATTTTCTTTATTTACATTTTGTATTATATCCCCTTTCCAGGTTTCCCCTCCAAAAAAACAAACAAACAAACAAAGAAACAAACACTCTTCCCTCCCCATTCCCCCTGCTTATCAATCCACCCTCTCCCGCTTCCTGGCCCTTGCATTCCCCTACACTGGAGCATGGAGCCTTCATAGGACCAAGGGCCTCTCCTCCCATTGATGACCAACTAGGCCATCTCTGCTACATATGCAGCAGAAGCCATGAGTCCCACCGTGTGTACTCTTTGGTTGGTGGTTTAGTCACTGATAAGTGGTTATTAGCCCAGAAGCTCGGCATACCCAAAATACAATCCACAAAGCACATGAAACTCAAGAAGAAGGAAGACCAAAGTGTGTATACTTCAATCCTTCTCATAGAGATCTTTTACTTGTTTGTTCAGAGTCAGACCAAGATATATTATATTGTTTATGATTATTGTGAAGGGTGTTATTTCCCTAATTTCTTTTTCAGCCTGTTTTTCCTTTGAGTTGCAGAAGGCTAGCACTAAGGAATCTTCAGTTGTTTTGGTCCAATGTTTATTCATGTTATCACTCTTTCAATAAAAAGGTTAGTGAACAGAGCATCTCAGAACATCTTAAAACTGGAGGAAAACAGAATATATTATTGTTTCAATCAAAATAAAAGTTATTCTCTTTGGAATATAAAATCCAATATAAATAATTGCAAGAAAACTAACAGAAATAATCTTGTTATTTAAACAGCCATGTAATATATGTACAGATTTATGAAGAAGACTGTCATAATTTGATCCATGCATACATTATAGAAAGATTTAATCAAGCTAATGTACTTATCCATAAACTTAAAAAGTTAAGATTTTACATAGTACCTATCACTAAAATCTATACTTAACTGAGTATTACCCCTTATAATATCTACAAAACCTCAGACATGAATATTACACTTTAACCATGTTTCCATAATGAATGGTGACAAAATGTCCTAACTAACTGAAGTCTTGGCCAAAAAAATAGTTTTAAGTAATTCAAAGACATGTTTGCATTGTCTTCAGGGATCTATTTAAACTACTTATTAACATTTGAAACAGTTATAGTATGGTTACTAATTTTCTTTTTATATAATTAGTTATATAATATGATATATCTTTAAGTTTTAAGAAATTATATTATTACACATCAAAGTAGATAGACTCCTTTTATTCCATAAACTTACTATGGAAAAATGCCTTTTTGGTAATCATAATTATTGAATTCCAACTTATATGCAAATTTATTAAAAATATTTATCACATAAAATTTATGAGCACTGATATATGCATAAGCCCATGAAACTATCACAACCATCAAGGTAGTAGACGTTTCAATAACAAAAAATATATCACCTCTTCAAATTGTCCTAAGAACTCAAAAGCAGTAACACAGTAGCCAGGTTATTCTTAGCTCTGTGTCAGAATTTATTTTGTTTGGGGGAAATTTTGCCCTACCTCTGAGCATTGTATATCTTTCCTCCTAGGTTATTGTTCTTGCTTTATTATCATTAATAATCTCATCTTTTTAGATTAACCAGAGCCCTTGGAAAAGTGTTACTGTTAGTCCCTCAATGTTTCTTTTCTTTGACAAGAGGGTAGATAAGATAAAAAATATGAGGTTGCTGTACAGAACAATAACTTAGCTTTTTAACCTGCTTCCATTTATCTCTCAGATGTATTTATAGTTTTAATTTCTGGTAAGTCTCTTTTATTACATGATGAATAAACATGATTGTGATTGGTTTGATTTTTTTTCATACGTTTTCTTGTCCTTAGTAATAAATAAAAAGTGAGTTATTTTATAGTCTAAAAATGTACTTTCTTTTAATACTATTCATACATCTTTTAGAAAAGCATTGGTCACATAAAACCATTTTGCTTTATTGATTTCATAGTCATAACATGAATGTGGATAATTTCAATCATTTGGCAATGCATTAGGTTTTAAAAGCAAAAAAGAGCAGATCCTTGCACATCCTTAAGTATTCATTGTTCAACAACAATAACAACAACAACAACAAAAAGCAGGATGGATGACAACCTTCATATGTATCTGAGTTTCCTTCTCATAAATGCTTCTGCTGATGTACTTTAAAGAGTTAAAGAAAATCTCAGCATAGAAGCTACCATCTGCTCTGTCCACAGTAAAGGCATCCTAAAGCCAATGCCAAGAATTTTATTGATTATCTGGATTCGTTACTACATTTGGCCTCATTCTTTGAATTAGTTGTCAGTAGATACAGATAGAGCGAAGACATTGAAACATACAACTTCAAAATAGTGAAGAGGCTATCTGAAAGCATTTTATGTGTTTATATTTGTTTCCTGGGGTTTAATAAACACAATGGCAGTAAAGATTGAAGAGCAGAACTCCACCGTAGAGAGCCAGAGAGTACTTACTGGTCTGACTCTTTTATTTGCAAGTGGCAGGATCACTAGGGAACTATGCCCTGCTGTCTTTCTAACAAGTTGCAATATAATTACAAGAGTACTGTCTGCTACTACTGTATTCTTTTGTATTCTGTTTGGGTCCTTATCTTTCTGTGTTCATAATTCACTCGGGAATTATATTGCTCATCCTTCTCTTTGTAGCTGAATTATTACTCACTGTTCTTCATATTCTTCAATTAACTTGTCAGTAGTCATATCAGACTAAAGGACAAACATTATAGCATAAATTTCAAGAATATGTGAGAGTTGTTCTATAGACTATATAATTGCATATACTGGATTTAATAGAAATGATGATGAAAAGCTGAAACACTCAAGTACATAAAATTCATGTCTCTTGGCTTGCATACATGAGCTGAGAACCAGGTATTTACTCTCTTCATAACTCAAAGTCTTGTTCTCTAGTAAAATTGAAAACTTTGGAGACATTTCACATGTTCCTCCAATATTAAATCTATATTTTCACAGATAATTTTAAGAGGAGACTGATTTTCACATACCTCATGTATTTCATATTTCATACAGCACTATGGTTGGGGAAGCTAGAATGAAGTATGTGTCTACTGATAGTCTTTTGAAAATGAAGTCTTTCAAATATAATAGACTGTTAACATATGTAAAAGAAATCCTTAATATAAACAGTTATGTGACACACTCCTTAGTGATTTTGCTTTTCTTTCTGGAAAAGAATGTTACTAATACTATTACCATCAACATAGACCTGGCTCTCACTGCAGAGAAATTCTGCTGTTCCCTCTAAGGTCAACAGCAACAGTAATTACTGTTTCATTTTATAATTTGGCAAAACAAAATAAAAGATAATAGGTAGTAGGTAGGTAAGATAATTTATTAATTTATAGCCTAATTTACAGGGATATATTTAACAAAATATGTAAGTGACATTTAAAAACAAGGGGGTGGAAATCTCCTAAGAAAATAAAGTAAGAAATTAGTTTAAAATTTATCAACACAAATATTTAATGTAGCACTCTGTAGGAAGCCACTTCATAAGCACATCGCCATTACAAAATGGCGATGACATTTGGCTTGCCGTTG
>NC_045030.1:70185383-70189283 GCF_008632895.1 Mastomys coucha | reverse complement strand
AGTTTGTACTGCAGAAGGATCCGTGTGTGCCGCGTCTTTCCTGCCGGCGGGAGATAGCGCGGGACAGCACTCACCTTTAGTTTGTAATAGGGAGATCACAGAACACACCCTGAGATTTCTGAATTCGTTGTCACCAAAGAAATATTTAGACAGATATATGTTAACAAAGAGAACCGTATGCTAAGGGCACAAAAAAACCAAATAATTCCAAGATCGGTCAACCAGAGAATGAGAAAGTATGGAGGCTCAATGAAGCTGGTGCAAAGAATTATTTAATGGCCTTTCATGAGTAACTGATATAACACCCACCTATTTATAGATATAGGCCTTTTTAACAGCATGATCTGTATTTTTATATGCAACTCTGGTAGAAAAGACCTAGTATTTGTGCAAAATGTCTTATTTCATGTTATTCTTGATGCCTCTCTTTCTCTACTATATATTCTCCAGCCACAATCTCTAAGCTTTCTATATAAAACTGTATAAAGAACTTGGTAATTTATAAATAAGTAAAATAAAACACAAAAATTAGCATCTGTGATATACAGCACTGCTAATACAAGGCAACTACTATAATTTGTCTATGTAATTTATGATCCTGCCAGCTACTTATTAATATTAAATTGAAAAGTAGATAATTATATATAAAGTTTATTCTGTCTCTCAGTTCTTTACCAAGATATACATAGCTCATAATATCAGGGAAAATGTCCAGTTTCCTGTGGTCTCAATTCCAGTAGCAGTCTGCTTTGTACTACCAAAAGAAAAGAACTGAGATGGCCACGGTAACCATTCATGAAGTTGAGTTTAATTATGTCAAACAATAAAGTACTTACCCAATATTGACAGGCATGAATCATGGGCTTCTGTTGTCCAAAAGGTAGGCAATACTATAAAAGTTGGATGATTGTCTTGAAAGTTTATTTTACCAATATTATATCTGATAAATGTAGACTCATAAGAAAACATATGTCATATTTTCCTTCCTACATGATGGTTATCTTACTAAAGATGATTTTTCCTCCCCACCAACTGATCTTTTTCATTCTCATTCCCACACTCCCATAGTCTACACACAAAATCTATTTCCCCTTTTCAGGGATGTTCATGTGTCCCATCTAGAGCCTTCCCTGTTACTGAGCCATGATTTCAATATTGGCTGTACAAATTTCCATTCTGACCAGCAATAATAAGTGTTCACCTTAGTTTACATCCTTGTCAACATGAGCTGTCATTTGTCTTATTGATTAGTCATAATGGGTGTCAGGTGAAATTTCAAAATTGTTTTGATTTTCATTCCCCAGATCACTAAGTAGGCCATTTGAGTTTCTTCTTTTGAGAATTCTTTATTTAGATCTTTATCATGCTTTAATTGGATTTTTTTCATAAAATTAAGATTTTTGAGTTCTTCATGTGTAGTTGGTAAATAAAAAAAAATAAAAACAAAAAAACAACAAAAAAAACTTTCCCAGTTTGTAACCTACTGCTTTGTCCTAATGTCCTTTGCCATACAGAAGATTTCTTTTTCCATTTCATGAGGTCCCGGTTATTAATTGATGAGTTTAGTGTCTATGTTAATCGCCCCACTAAGAAAGCACTTTCCTGTGCCAATGACATTGAAGCTATGCTCCCCTCTCTTTTCTATCAGCTTCAGTGTACCTGGTTTTATATAGAGGTCCTTGATGTATTTGGAGTTGAATTTTATGCAGGGTTATAGGTATGGATCTATCTTCATTCTTCTTCATGGAGCCATCAAGTTAGATCAGCAGCATGTTTGAAGGTGCTATCCTTTTTCCAGTGTATATTCTGACTTCTTTTTTAAAAAAATAGTTGTCCACTGGTATGTGAACATGTCTGTGTCAGATAGGATCCCATCTCTGAGAAGAGAAGTGGACAAAACCTCCCATCCTTACTCTTCCCCCCCCCCAAAAAAAAAGCTATCTCCAATTGATAACCACTCACAAAAAAAAGTCCAATGGCGTCTGACTGAGGATACAAACCATGCTTAAGGCCAGATCTCATGGCCAGCAGTAAATAACCAATGTAAAATTAATTCTTTGGAAGTTCTTTATCTCATAAGACTTTGATAGGGATTTTTTTTTAAATTAACATGTTCTTTGCATATATATTATGACTTCTGATTTTCTGCTTTTATGGTACTCTCATATGTGAGAACATGTGTGTCTTTTCACCTCTATACATTTCATTTCTTAATCTGGATTATGGCATAGAAACAAAAAAAATTAATGATTCATATAAGATTGTGGTCCATTTTAACTGCTGTTTTGTTTCTAAGAAAAAATATCATGACTAAGGTAACAAAGGAAAGCATTTAAATGGGTGTTGTTTATAATTTCAGAGACTTACTCGTTTATTGTCATTTCAGCGAGTATGGTAGAAAGCAGGTATGAACAGTGCTGAAGAAGTAGTTGAGAGTTCACTTCTGATTTCCAAATTATAATCTACCTCCCAAGGTTGTCTTTTTCCATTCTTTCTGCTAGCCATGAGGACTTCAGTCCTTTTCCCCCATGCAATTATTTTAAATTGTTTAAATATTTTAAAATGTTCATAAATTTAGAATTACTATGACTATGTTGCCTTATTTAACAGTGGCTTCTTAATAAAGTGAAATTATCTCTTAATTATAAGTAAAGATGTGTTATTCTAAACAATTACATTTTATATATCATAACATTTTGTTCATTCACTTTTCAAGTTATGTTATCCATAAAAAAAGTAAGTCTAGATCTGTTTCATGCCAAGCCCAATATACAATAGCTTATCAGTCAAACATTTAATGAATATATGCATTACATAAATGCATAGTCAATATGTTAAGTCTGGGTGCCTTTGTAACCTTTTTCCTTCTTTTCCCTAGAAACTTTCATATCACAAGCAAAATGGAATTTATAGATCTAATTAAGGCTCAGTTACCTTAAAAAGGTAAGATTATAAGAGATTATATGCCTAGGACAGATATAATTTCAGGAATTCTTATTTTGATTTTCATTTTATTTACTGAAACTTCTCTTTACATTGGATGTATTTTATCAACTACACATGAAGAACTCAAAACAACCATCATATACTTATACAGTATGTATATGTATTTATACACCATGTATTTTTATATATATTATACATATATGTTTATATAGTGTATATTGTATTTATGTTTATATGTAGTATATTTGTGTGCATTTATATACTATGTATATATATATGCATATGAGACTCATATTTTCATAGAACTACCTGTTTTTTATTTCTTCCTTATCAATTTTGTAGTCTATTTTACCTTTAATTATAATTTTTTATTTTCTTCTGTTTTTTAAACTTACTGCTGATTTATTTCAGGGCTAATGAGTTGAGTGGTTGTCTTAAACTTTCCTTATGTTCTACCAAGTAGATTCATATTTGTAAACTCCTCTGTAAAATGGGTTTTAGAAATATATCACAATTTTGGCAAATACACATTCTATTTCTATTAACATTCAGATATTTCAATTATATTATAACTCATCATATATATATGAGGAACATATACATATATATGCATATATATGATTTGTTTTTCTCTAAAGACATGCAGGATTTTATTGTAATTTGTTATCATTTTTAAAAATTGCAATTATTCCCAAATAAAGAGCAACATATTTTATGTTTATTCATATTGTAAGGAAGAAATTTTAAAAGACAGAGTGTAACAGTAAGTTCAGAAATATCGAAGAATTGGTTAAAATCATGTAAAAGAATCTGAACTTTTAGGACTAGCATTCAAAATGTCTTTTTTTTTTTGACTGTAGTTTATTTCAGATATAGTCAAGTTGACAACCAAGAATAGCCATCACAAGTCCACCTCTTTTCAACTTGACACACAATCATAGCTTCTTATGTCAT
>NC_045030.1:70181055-70184828 GCF_008632895.1 Mastomys coucha | reverse complement strand
GAGACACCCTAAAGAATCTCCTGCATTCCAGACATAATCTTTCTTACCTGTGTGGAGAAGCGACCCAAAATGTCTTTACCATACATTATAGTACCTGCATATTTACATTCCATTTGGTTTAAGCCTACTATATCCCAGTATCTGAGAAGGAGTATTGAGAGACAACATGCTATGTAAAGTATCAGATCATATCTGGTTGGCTTTTATGCCCGAGGCTCATAACACAAATAAACTGAAATCATTTTATTTTGTGGGTTGAAATTGTAAATTCTAGCTCAAAATCAATGAAGAATGTCTTTAAGAATATGTTCTACTTTTTAAAAACTGTATCAGTTACTTGTGTTTGATGTGATAGAAGAACATCTCTTGCCTTCTATATATGCTTCATATATCTTCTCTGATCACTATTTAAACTGATTTGCATTCTTTTTTGCATGTGTGTATGTCAGCATGTAGGTGTGTACTTATTTGTATACAGATTCATGTGTGTGCACACAAGTGCAAAGCAATAAGCACATGCATGAGAAAAAAACAAAGGTTGATGTAAGACTTCATCTATTTGGCTCACCTGGCTACCTAGCTTGCCCTAGGGGATTTCTTTTCTCTGTCTCCTAAGGATTGGAATTGCAGGTGAGAATCAGGCTTGCTTAGCTGTTACACAGTTTCTAACTTGTACAGAATATACCTCATCTATTAAGCCATTTCCTAGGTCCCCATTTCTCCTTCTTATTTCTAGCACATCTTTTCTTTTTATTTTTGAATTTGTTAACATTTAAAAACAAATTTTAAGTAAATAGAATTACATCACATACTTTTGTACCCCAACTCCTCCCAGAGACCCGCCTTCAATACCTGCAGTACCTTTTATTTTCTCATATTCTTTGAAATTTATAAAATATTGTAACAATAAAAATGAGTGTTAGCATCAGGTCATCCAAAGCCACTACTCTGGCAAAGGCTGTCCGACCAGCCCCAGCCACTACCCTGGACTCATGGTCCCCTAAGACTCAGAGACCACCAGGTACCTGCTACAAATGTGGTAAAAAAGGGCATAGGGCAAAAGCCTGCCCTAACTTCCACAAGCCAAGAGGGCCATGCCCTAGGTGACATCAAGAGGGACATTGGGCTGTTGATTGCCCTCATGTTATGCAGAACAAAGGGACATCACTCCCACATAATACTCCAACTGATCTCCTAGGCTTGGCTATGGCTGACTGAGGAGGCCCGAGCTCCCCTGACCCGACCACAGCCATCACTAGCAGGGAGCCTCCGGTAGATATCATGGTATATGGGCAGCCCATCTCCTTCCTCTTGGACACTGGAGCCACTTACTCAGTCCTGACGGAGTTTTGGGGACCCACTTCTCCTTCTGGTTCTCCTATTGTTGGGGTAGAAGGACAACCTTACTTTCCTCTCCAGACCTCACCACTTAGTTGCATTTTTAGGGGTGTACCTCTCACCCATTCCTTCTTGGTAGTGCCAACATGTCCTGTCCCCTTATTGGGAAGGGATCTTCTAGCTAGGCTGGGAGCCTCTATTTCCTTTGCTCCCCACATTCACCTAAACCCAGGCTTACCAGCAGTTCCTCTGCTCCTTCTCCTAGCCAGGCAAATTACTAACACTACCATGTTATTTCCTCTACCAGCTTCTCAGGTAGATCCCCGAGTCTGGGACATCCAGAATCCCTCGGTTGCTAAACACCATTGTCCTGTTGTCATCCAGTTACTGGACTGTACCAGGTACATAACCCAAGCTCAATACCCTCTCTCTCTCCAGAGCCTCAGGGGACTTAAGCCTATTATTTCTGACCTTTTAAGAAAAAAACTCCTTCTTCCCACCTCTTCGCCCTTTAACACTCCCATACTAGCAGTTAAGAAGCCTAATGGTAACTATCACCTGATTCAAGACCTCAGGCGCATTAACTCTGCAATAGCTCCTCTCCATCCTGTTGTGCCTAACTCTAACACACTTCTTTTCATTATCCCCTTAAGGACTTCCCATTTCTCAGTCCTAGATCTCAAGGATACATTTTTCTCTATCCCTCTAGATGCCCAGTCACAAAACATATTTGCCTTTACCTGGACAGATCCTGATACCCACTTTTCTACCCAACTTATCTGGACTGTTCTATCTCAGGGATTCCGGGATAGCTCACATCTATTTGGTCAAGCCCTGGCTTCTGACTCACTCTCCTTGTCTCTCCCTAAATCTAAGATTATACTTTATGTAGATGATGTTCTTCTCTGTAGCCCCTCTCTAGAAATTAGCCAAGCTGACACCTCTGCTCTTCTAAATTTCCTCTCCAGTCGAGGCTACAGGGTCTCACCTTCTAAAACCCAACTGTCCACTTCTCAGGTCACCTATTTGGGACTAACAATTATCCCAACCCACAAGGCTATTATTACCTTAGATAGAAAGAATCTCATCCAGTCTCTAACTGTTCCTTCTACAAAGGAAGAGATTTTATCATTCCCATGAATAGCTAGCTTTTTATGTTCGTGGGTTCCTTCCTTTTCCCTCCTTTTTCATCCCCATATGAACCAGCATTAAGCCCCACCCATGAGCCTCTTCTCAAACCTATTACCAAGCCCTTTCAGAGGCTTCAACAGGCTCTACTTAAAGCACCAGCTTTACATTTCCCTGACCTGACTTGTCCTTTTTTTCCTCTACATAACTGAAAAAGAGGGATTTGCCTTTGGAGTCTTAGGTCATCAACTGGGACCCTCTTTTGCACCTGTAACTTACTTATCAAAAAAACTAGATCTAACCATCCAGGGATGGGCACCTTGTATCCGTACCTTAGCAGCTGATGAACTCCTTATTAGAGAGTTGAAAAAACTAAACTTTGGGTCGCCTATAACTGTCTTCTCTTCTTATAACTTGTCACAGTTCCTAACTTATAAAGGCTTACAGACTCTCCCTCCCTCAAAGGTTCTTTCCCTTCAGGTAGCTCTAAGAGAAGATTCTACACACACCTTCCAATCATGCCTCCCTTTTAATATTTCCAATCTTCTTCCTTGACCTAATACTGACCACTCCCTATCTCACTCCTGCACTGAAACTTTAGAGGAATTATTACCCCATCCTTCACACATACAAGAGGGCACACTGCCTCAGGCCATCTATACCTGGTATACAGATGGCAGATCCTTTTTACACAAAGGGGCTAGAAAGGCTGGTTATGCCATAGTGTCAGACTCCGAGGTGGTAGAGGTACAGGCCCTTCCTACTCACACCACCAATCAACAGGGTGAACTAATAGCCCTTGCCCATGCCTTTCAACTAACACAGGGAAAATCCCTCAACATCTACACAGATTTCAAATATGCTTTTCATATCCTTCTGTCTCTCACTGCTGTCTGGAAGGAGCATGGGTTACTTACCACAAAAGGAGGATCAGTAACTAATGAAAACCAAATTATGGCCATTCTAAAGGCCTCCCATCTTCCCACAGCCATTGGGATTGTCCACTGTAGATCTCTCCAGACTCTATTGTTTCCGAGGGAAACAACTGAGCTGATGAGGCAGCTAGAGCTGCTGCCCTTAGGGGCCTAGACTTGCCTCATCCTCCCCAGGACATTCTTACATTACAACCTACATCTCCACCTTCTTCACCCCCTGACACCCACCAAACTCTGTCCTATCTTCACCAACTCTTTCATCCAAACAGCCAAGCATTGTCTTCTGTTGTTAAGACCCACTTATAGCCTACTCCTGAAGACTTAAGCTTCTTAAAATCTATCACTGCTTCTTGCAAAATCTGTCAGAAGTCT
>NC_045030.1:70176063-70179762 GCF_008632895.1 Mastomys coucha | reverse complement strand
TACTTGCTTTCTCTTTGACCAGACAAAAGATTATTGTAGAAAATGGCCAGATGAATATGGGCACTGCCCATATTGGTCTTATCAAATACATATGCTAGGATCATGAATCAATCATTTCTTCTATCAACACCACAAGACACTATTTTTCTACATACAAGACCCATGGGATTCCAGGTGGGAGACAGGAGTTGTTGGTAAGCTCTATCATAAAAATCAGCCCAGGGCCCCAGTAAGTACCATGCATATCCAGAGAAAATATGTCTCAATTGCCCAACCCCTGGATATTGGAAAAGCAGCAGAGATAATCAAACACTCCTCTGAGGTCCTTATCTCTTTGACATCACCCCTCATAAAAACCTGTCATTTCGCCTTTTACTTCAAACCTTGACCTTGGCATACCAACTCCTTAATGTCACCAGACCTGGATGATTTAAGGATTGCTGGTTATGTGTACCCCCAGGAACTAACTCACAATTGTCACTTACAGAGTCTCCAGTGATACTGTCAAGTAACATTACCTCACCCTTTGTCACTGCTCTGACTCCAATGTTGCCATGACTCCATACCTTACCTCTGTCCCGCTCTTTTGGTGTGACAACCTGTTTTAAGGTCTCTGGGACTCATTCAGTGGGAATGCTGAGCTCCCTTGATGACAATAGAACCATAGCCCTTGATGTATCATCTTTGCCACAATGCCCTATAATCCAAAACACGTCAATTCTTTGTGGCACTCAGGCATATCATCGCCTACCTGCTAGCTGATCAGGAGTTTGCACATTAGCACTTCTTTTCCCTGAACTGGAAGTAATCCAGGGAAACGAGCCCCTCCCTATCCCAGTTGTAGGTATGATAGCTGCCCAGCATAAGAGGGCAGTCCAATTTGTACCACTCTTGGTTGCTACGGGAATAGCCATAGCTATTGGTACTGGAGTTGCAGGGATAACAACTTCTATGACCCAATATAAGACATTCAATTCCCAGTTTCAAAGCGATTTTCAAAATAATGTCTGAAACTGTGCTTACTATCCAAAAACAGATCAAAGTTTTCTATGGTATCTTCTGCCCCTGAGATTCTCTCTTGTATTCTGTTGGTGATGCTTGCATCTATGACTCCTGATCTCTTTCCTAGGTTTTCTAACTCCAGGGTTGTCTCCCATTGTGATTTCTTTATTGTTTCTATTTCCAGTTTTAGATCCTGGATGGTTTTGTTCATTCCCTTCACCTGTTTGATTGTAGTTCTTTAAGGGACTTTTGTATTTCCTCTTTAAGGGCTTCTAGCTGTTTACCTGTATTCTCTTATATTTCATTGAGGGAGTTATTTATGTCCTTCTTAGAGTCCTGTATCATCATGATGAGAAGTGATTTTAGATCTGAATCTTGCTTTTCTGGTGTGATGGTGTGTCCAAGACTTGCTATGGTGGGAGAATTGGATTCTGATGATACCAAGTAACATTGGTTTCTGTTGCTTAAGTTCTTATGCTTGCCTCCTGCCATCTGGTTATCTCTACTGCTACATGCCTTGGCTAAATCTCAATGGGGCCTATCCTTCCTGTAATCCTGGTTGTGTCAGAACTCCTCAGAGTCCTTAGTGATCAGAGAAATGCAAAACAAAACCACCCTGATATTCCATCTTAGACCAGTCAGAATGGCTAAGATCAAAACCTTGGGTGACAACACATGTTGGAGAGGATGTGGAGAAAGAGAAACACTCCTCCAGTGCTGATGGGAATGCAAACTGGTACAATCACTCTGGAAATCAAGATGGAGGTTCCTCTGAATATTAGAAATCGATCTACCTGAAGACCCAGCTATACCACTCTTGGGAACATACCCAAAAGATGCCCCACCATGCCATAAGGGCATTTGTTCCAGTATGTTAATAGCAGCCTTATTTGTAATAGCCAGAAGCTGGAAACAATGTAAATGCCCCATGACAGAAGAATGGATACAGAAAATATAGTTCACTTACACAATGGAATGATACTCAGCTATTAAGAATGAGGACATCCTGAGTTTTACAGGCAAATGGATGGAACTAGAAAATATCATGCTGAGTGAGGTAACTCAGACCCAAAAGGACATGCATGGTATATACTCACTGATAAGTTGATATTAGTCCCCCCCAAAAAAAAGGTACAGAATACCCATGATACAGTCCACAAAACTCGAAAATGTCAACAAGCTGAACAGCCCAAGTGAGGAAGCCTCAGTCACACTTGGGAGGGAGAAGAAAACAATCACAAGTAGGGAGGGAGAGAAGGAGGGACCTGTTAGGGAAAGTGAATGGAGTGGTGGAGTGGGGGTGGAAAGGGGAAACTGATCTGGTATTGGGTAAGGGAAAAGGACTGAAGCCCTGAGGGGCAGCAGAAAGAATGGAAACAGGCAACCTCAGGGGGTAGGAGGCTGGAGGGACCCTCCAGAATGCACAAGAGACCTGGGAGGTGAGAGACTCTCAGGACTCAAAGGGATGAACAGTTGGAGGGTGGACAGGGGGGTGGGGAATAAAATATGGAGTGTAAAATAAACAAATAAAATTTTAAAACATCAAAAAAGAAAAAGAAAAAGAAGAAGAAAAAGGAAAAGGAGAAGGAAAAGAAGAAGAAGAAGAAGAAGAAGAAGAAGAAGAAGAAGAAGAAGAAGAAGAAGAAGAAGAAGAAGAAGAAGAAGTGCACTTAGTAGTAGTGCACTCTGGAGGTAGAAACAGGTAGTTCTCTGTGTGTTCAAGGCCAGCCTGGTGTACATAGTGAGACTCTGTCTCAAACATCAAAAATAAAAAAAATAAAAAAATAATATATATGTAATATTGTGCTATACATGTGCCTTTTAGCTTAGAAAATATAGTGTGTATAAGTATAGTCTTATAAACTCCTTTCTACACAGTATTTTAAGGATCTTATAGAATCACAGTAGCTCTAAGAGCAATACTATAAGATTGTTATAAATTAGTAAAATTTGAGCTTATGTAACTTGTCTACATAGATTGATAGTAAGAAACACAGATGGAGGTTCAAATTTAGGCACTTTGCTCAACATTTTTTTTCTATGACAGTATGTGTCAACTGTAAGAATCTTTGTGTCTCAGATAAAATGTCACATACATGATGACATATCTGTATAATTTTAAATTTCAAGATTTCAAAGATTTAATGAAGTTATTGTAATAAACTGTGAGGAGACGTAAACTGAAAAGGTATGGAGTCATCTATCTTTGACACTGGCATTTCATAAAAAGTATCAGGAAGATCATCATAAATTTAAAGCCAATCAGTTTTGCAGGAGATCTTAACTAGACTGGACTAAATAGTGGTGGAAATAAAGAAAAATATACATGTGGTATCCATATTTATTTTTTCAACTTATAGTTTGTGAATATTTCTATTTTGGTATAATCAGAAATTTGTTTTGTTCTCTTCATAAAAATTTAGTACTAATAAAAATATATTGTAAAAACAAAACAACATATTCAGCTAGCTTATATGTTCAGTACTATTTTTGATAAAAACAATGTAACCTTTTGTCACAGATGAATCTTATACTTCATGGTCACTTTTGTTTCTATTACAATTAATGAATTTATTTATGATAAGACAAACAAATCTTTACAAATATCTCTAGATATGGCAAGGTCTTCCCTTAAATTTGTCATTCTTTTATTTTCTTTTAATTTCCTTACCTGGTTTCTTTTATTGCTTCATTCTA
>NC_045030.1:70171905-70176053 GCF_008632895.1 Mastomys coucha | reverse complement strand
TCACTCTGTAAACCAGGCTGGCCTCAAATTCAGAAATCTGCCTGCCTCTGCCTCTCAAGTGCTGGGATTAAAGACATGTGCCACCACTGCCAGGCCAAAATTCATTTTCCTAAAGTGCATGTAAAACCTCAAATTTAATGGAAAACTTGAAAACATAATTATATGAACTTTTTACTCAGATATACAATTTTAAAAGAAAAATTCATTTATAGTCTTCCTCTTCTCTTTGTAGACACATATTTTAGGTTCTAAGGTCTTGGTAATTGCAATATAAACCCTTTTTTAGTAGAGGGAAGAATGTCAGCCAATAAGCACTAGCAAGCATTACCACAGAAGTACGGCCAGTCCTTATGATAATATAGTAAAAATAGAAAGCCATTTTTGACTGATAAAATATTTACAAAATATCATTAAAATGTATTTTGAATAGTAATCTTTCAGAGACATGCAGGTATTCAAAGTTGGAACTGCAGGCTGAAAAAATATTTTGGTACAATGAATGATTACATGCATAGGAGGAAGAACTAGAACATAGAATCAAAAGTGAGAACATGCTCTGCTGCAGGTATTGACATCCAAAATTACTGGCTTTTGTGAGGAGTTGTGAGGAACAAGTCTAATACATGATGCACCACCACTGAAACTGGAGTTCTCATTTGACTCATGGCAACCTAAAAGCTAAGGTCACATGTGGTCCTTAAACTCAAAATCTGTATCAATTAGAAGAAGAATGATTAGAAAAACAAGAAACAGAAAATTTCCTCTTAAGTGTATTGACTCAGCCCTAGTTGATACTTTAGTTCTGTCTACTTTCTGATATTAAAAATCAGGATAATTTGAATTTATTCTAAGAATACTCATTTCAGTTTCAGTTAATAGTGACTTGGCTTAGAATAAATACTGAAATGACAGTGGTAAAGACAGAGAAGACTAAAAACATTTCTTAAATCTGAACAAAGGAAAGTGTAGGAAAAATTTCATAACACAAGTAGCTACAGTTTCATTCTCTAGACTGCATATATATATAATTAAACCTTGGATATAAGCCGGGCAGTGGTGGTGCATGCCTTTAATCCCAGCACTTGGGAGGCAGAGACAGGTGGATTTCTGAGTTCAAGGCCAGCCTGGTCTACAGAGTGAGTTCCAGGACAGCCAGGGCTACACAGAGAAACTCTGTCTCAAAAAAAAAAAAAAAAAAAAACCTTGGATAAAAACCTTGGCTATAAGCACTTCAAGACACTGTGCATGCTTTTAAGATCAATTTCTTTGTTAATAAAAACGCTTTTGGTTAGTAAGCACACACATTTTCTCAGTCATAAAATACTTTCATTCTCCTTTTATGATGTATAAATACAAATTCCTTACAAGGTTATGATGAATCAGATAAGAGACAGGTGAAAGTGGAAGAGCTGTTTCTGTCCTTTCACAAGTGCCAATATGCAGAATAGAAACTTAAGCTTTGTAATCTTAGTGACTACATTTTCTAGCTTACTTCACTATCTCCTCTCTCCCATAATCTGAATTGTGGCCCGCGCAGTCGTCTCTCCGGGAAGAAGACACGCAGACACTAGGATCCTTCTGCAGCAAACGTTTATTGCCCTCATCCAGAGGGAAAAAAGGGCCGAGCCAATAATCGGCACTGCTTATATACACCGCAGCGCTGCGTGTCCGCCCACAGCGAGGCGTGTCTGCCCATGATTGGCTGTTTGCTCATCACCCCACGTGACGCCCTGGGATGGGCTGTGACATGGAGTCTTTCACTCTACGCACATGCGCAAACAGTTCTCTACGCACATGCGCAAACAGTTGTTTACCAGGAGTCG
Organism: Mastomys coucha; assembly: GCF_008632895.1. Taxonomy (NCBI): domain Eukaryota; kingdom Metazoa; phylum Chordata; class Mammalia; order Rodentia; family Muridae; genus Mastomys; species Mastomys coucha. The sequence goes on along the minus strand of NC_045030.1, from coordinate 70,174,230 downwards.
ACAGCGGATGTGGCGCCATCTTGTCAAGGCGAATGCCTCTCCAGCTCTACCGCTCTCCACACTGAATAAATGTTACTTTTGAAAATGCTACTTTTGTGATTCCCCTGGATCAAAAATAAGTAAAGATTTAGTGGATTGATACCACAATTCTAGGAATAAAGTATTTATTTCCTTTTTATTTTTGATAACTATTTCCGTAGTGAGATTGCTTATAGCATCCTTGAGAGTGCTCCTCACATGGAAGGTGCTGAACATAATTTTGCTGAGTAATTGAGGGGTTTACCATACAGACAGAACAGGAAAACTTTCCATATTATGCCAAAGTAGAACTATAGAGAAGATCAATCTCTTCTTATTCTGTTATACCACCAGTCAGGGCAATTGTACTGCTCTTAACAACAACTCATGTTTTGCTTTGGTGATATTTTTCGTGAATGTACAAACAAATGGAATTATCATTGGCTGAATAGATCTCTACCAAAGACATCCCACCAGAAGGGAATCTGGCTGTAGTAACCTGTGACAACTATCATTCTAGTAGAATATTCCAAACAATCATGCTGATAGTCCTGGGCTGTCAAGATGGCCATCAAGATGGTCAGAGGGCTTTAAGTCTACCCTGATAGATAACCTGGGTTAAATCCTTGAAAACCAAATGATGGAAGGGAACAATTGATTTTCACAAAAACATAAAGTATTTTTAAATTAAAAACCAAGTTTGTTGCTTAAAAAAAAAAAAAAAAGTACCAATGTCAGAGTTAATAGCTCACATTTCCTAGTGCATCCACAAGTATAAAAAGTAGGACCTTCCAACTATGTTTGAGACTGTAAGGACATATTAGTATTTACCCTAGTAGCTTAAAATTCCAAGTGCATTTACCCTGTATTCTGATTTTCTCTTGATAATTCATAATTTCCTGACAAATATAAATGTATACTTATTGCAATACAAATATTAGAGCAGCATCATTGATTTTTATTCTAAATAGATTTTTTTTCATTTAATAAATTCTTATCATATGGTTTCCATTCCTTCATTTCCTCCCAGATCCTCCCACTCTCCTCGCATCAAACTCCACATCAACATTCTCTCTATATTTAGGAGACAAGCAGGCACATAAAAACCCTAGAAGAAAACAGAGGGGAAAAGAAATACAGAAGTGTGTTTCTATATGACCCCTGAGATGGCCTTTATGGTTAGCTGCTTCTCCCCTTATTCTCTCCCTTACCCTCTCCATTTAAGCCTCCATTCCAGACCCCCACTCTCTTTTCAAATTTGTATTTTACTTCCCCATTGTAGAAATCCTTCCCTGCTCCTCCTTAGTTTATTACTATGTACCTAATACCTGTTCATGGATTATGGCATGTCTATTGAACAGTCAAAAGATAGTGTCCACATATAAACAAATTCATACGTTATTTGTTTTGGGGGATCTGGGTAACTTGGTTACACATCAAATATTTCTAATTTTATTTAAAAGCGCTCTGCTTAACTTTTCTGGAGCCTTTAAATTACCAGAAATGTCGGGAGTTGGTTTCGGGGGCAAAGGTGCTTAAAATGATTCTTATTCCTGACTTAAAATTACAAGCAATTTGATTTTCTATGCCTTACTGTCTTTGCAGGCACATCATCATTATGAAAATGAATCAGAAAAATATATTCTGGTGGAGTCAAGGGCCCTGATGTACAGAGATCTGCTCTATGTCAAAGCAGGCTACATTTAGGGCATAAAGTGGATTTAGTATATATAACTGTGCATAGTGAAAATAGCAGAGGCCATGAAAGATTAACCAAGCAAGCAGAAGAAAACCACATAGCAACACACACTATAAGTAGAAAAATATTAGCCAGAGTAATAGTAATAGGACCCCAAGACACATGTATGTGGTAAGACAGAAAATGCCCTGCCTCCTGGTAAAAGTTCTTTTAATTCCCACAGATAACAGAATTTGTGGCTACATCTTGTCCTTTATGAGGCAGAAATGTAAAATCCTCTATCTCTTCCCATAACCTTTTGATTCTCCTTGTATTTCCTCCTTTTTATTATTAGATATTTTCTTTATTTACATTTCGAATGATATCCACTTTCCCAGTTTCCCCTCTGAAAAAAAACCACTTTTCCCTCCATGTTCCCCCTGCTCACCAACCCACCCTCTCCCACTTCCTGGCCATGGGATTCCCCTACACTGGAGCATAGAACTTTCACAGGACCAAAGGCCTCTCCTCCCATTGATGACCATATAGGCCATCCTCTGCTACATATGCTGCTGGAGCCATGAGTCCCACCATGTGTACTCTTTGCTTGGTGGTTTAGTCCCTGGGAG
>NC_045030.1:70168075-70171894 GCF_008632895.1 Mastomys coucha | reverse complement strand
CACACTGCTTATATACACCACAGTGCGGTGTATCTGCCCACAGCGTGGCGTGTCTGCTCATGATTGGCGGTTCGCTCATTACCCTACCCGGGATGGGCCATGACATGGCGTCCTTTTCACTCCACGCACATGTGCAAACAGTTTTCTATGCACATGCGCAAACAGTTGTTTACTCGACAGCGGAAGTAGGCGCCATCTTGCCATGGCGAATGCCTCTCAAGATTCACGGCTCCCCACAGCTGTGAGCCTCTACTTCTGTATTAGACACTGTCAGAGCCTCTCAGCTATCTCAGGCTCCTGTCAGCCAGCACTTGCTGGCATCCACAATAGTATCTGGATTTGATGACTGAATATGGGAAGGATTCCCAAGAGGAGCAGTCTCTGGACTGTCCTTCCCTCAGTCTCTGCTCCATAGTTAGTCTCTACAACTCCTTACAAGGGTATTTCGTTCCCCCTTCTAAGAATGATCGAAGTATCCACACATTGGTCTTCTTCTCAAGTTTCTTGTGGTTTGTAGATTGTATCTTGGGTATTCCGAGCTTATGGGTTAATTTCCATTTATCAGTATGTGTTCTTTTGGGATTGGCTTACCTCACTCAGGATGATATTCTCCAGATCCATCCATTTCCCTAAGAATTTCATAAATTCTTTGTTTGTAATAGCTGAGTAGTACTCCATTGTGTAAATGTACCACATTTTCTGTATCCTCTGTATACATTTTCTGTATTCCTCTGTTGAGGCACATCTGGGTTGTTTCCAGCTTCTGGCAATTATAAATAAGGCTGCTGTGAACATAGTGGAATGGCTACTCCAGCTTATTTCTTGGGACCATTTGCTTGGAAAATTGTTTTCTAGTCTTTTACTCTGAGGCAGTGCCTGTCTTTCTCACTGAGGTGGGTTTCCTGTATGCAACAACATATTGGGTCCTATTTATATAGCCAGTCTGTTAGTCTATGTCTTTTTATTGGGGAATTGAGTCCCATGATATTAATAGATATTAAGGGGAAGTAATTGTTGCTTCCTGTTATTTTTGTTGTTAGAGTTGGAATTCTGTTCATGGGGCTATCTTCTTTCAGTTTCGTTGGAAGATTACTTATTTGCTTTTTCTAGGGTGTAGTTTCCCCCCTTGTTTTAGAGTTTTCCATCTATTACCTTTTGTAGAGCTGGATTTGTGGAAAGAAATTGTATAAATTTGCTTTGTCATGGAATATTTTGTTTTCTTCATCTATGGTAATTGAGAGTTTTGCTGGGTATAGTAGTCTGGGCTGGCCTTTGTTTTCTCTTAGTGTCTGTATGACACCTGCCCAGGATCTTGGAGAAGTCTAGTATAATTCTGATAGGTCTGCTCTTATATCTTACTTGACATTTTTTCCTTACTGCTTTTAATATTCTTTCTTTTCTTTGTGCATTTGGTGTTTTTATTATTATGGGAAGAATTTCTTTTCTGGTCCAATCTATTTGGAGTTCTGTATCCTTCTTGTATGTTTATGGGCATCACTTTCTTTAGGTTAGGGAAGTTTTCTTCTAGAACCTTGCTGAAGATATTTACTGGTCCTTTACATTTCGAATCTTTGTTCTCTTCTACACCTATTATCCTTAGGTTTGGTCTTTTTGTAGTATCCTTAATTTCCTGGATGTTTTTGGTTAGGAGCTTTTTGCATTTTTCATTTTCTTTGGCTGTAGTGTCAATTTTTTCTATGGTATCTTCTGCCCCTAAGATTCTCTCTTCTATCTCTTGTATTCTGTTGGCGATGCTTGCATCGATGACTCCTGATCTCCTTCCCAGGTTTTCTATCTCCAGTGTTGTCTCCCTTTTTGATTTCTTTATTGTTACATTTCCATTTTTAAATCCTGGATTTTGTTCAATTCCTCCACCTGTTTGGTTGACTTTTCCTTTAATTCTTTAAGAGATTTTTGTATTTCCTCTTTAAGTGCTTCTACCTGTTTAATTGTGTTCTTCTGTATGTCTGTAAGCGAGTTATTTATATCCTTCTTAAAGTCCTCTATCATCATCATGATATGTGATTTTAAATCTGAATCTTGTTTTTCCTGTGTGTTGGGGTATCCAGGACTTGCTGTAGTAGGAGAATTGGGTTCATTCTGATGATGCCAAGTAGCCTTGGTTTCTGTTACTTAGGTTTTTGTGCTTGCCTCTCAACATCTGTTTATCCCTGTTGTTAGTTGGTCATGCTGTCTCTGACAGGAACTTGCCCCTCCTGTGAGCTTGTGAGCCTGAGACCTTAGGTGTGTCAGCACTCCTGGGAGAGCAGTTCTCTCCAGGTAGGATTTGAGTGTGGAGAGCAGTGTCACAGGGTTAGCTCTGAGGCAGTGATGGAAACCAGAAGGATCCTGTCCCCAGATTCTCTGCAGTTCCTGTGCCCTGTGGTCTCCTGGCTGGTACTTCTTTAGCTAGTTATTGGAACAAAAGTGTTGGTATCACCTGTGAACTTAGGAGTGACAGTATTCTTGGGAAACCAGCTCTCTTGGGGTGGGATTTGTGTTACCTCCAGGGCTAGGATGACTTTTTCTAACTCAGTCTGCTTACTTGAGAATTTTATGACTTAATTTAGTACACTTACTAATATTTGATTTTGTAAATGTACTACTTTTTTAAAAAAAAAATCCATTCTTCTGGTGAAAGCATCTAGGTTATATCCAATTTCTGGCTATTATGAATAGAGTATCACAGAATATGGATGAACATTTGTCTTTGCGATAGAATAGAGAATCCTTTAAATATATACCCATATATCCCCCATCTAATGATGTGATCATTTGGTTTCTATATCTCTGAGATGAAATCTACTTGGTCTTCATGATTTTTCTGATATGTTCTTTGATTTATTTTACAAGTATTTTATTTTTTACTTAAAAATATATACATAAACACACAAGGACACACACACACACACACATACACACAAAGTATATGATACAGACCCATGAAAGCCCTGTGCATTCCTCTGGCATTGTCAGTTCATATGTGCTTTGATCCTACAATTCTGTTTATAAAAGGCCTTTTTCCTTGGTGTCTTCTATGATCTCTGGCTCTTACATTCTTCTCTCCTCCTTTTCTGTAGGGCTCCCTGAGGCCTGGGGAAGGCATTTGATGGAGACATTTCTTTTAGAGTGCTATTTAGATGTCTCTCACTCTTTGCATATTTTCTGACTGTGAGTTTATGTATTTATGTACATCTGGTGTAGGTGGAAACTTCTGTAGTGATGTCTGAGCAAGGTCCTGACCTATGATTTCAGGAGTTACTCTAATGACGTATTCCATTTTTAAACACAGTAGTGTTGGTTTTACCCTAGGTCTATGTGCTATCTGGTCTCAAGTTCTTGATCTTTATAAACTTTGTTTTTTTCTCCTTTAAATTACTTTCTTAAAGCATTCTTAGGTCTCTGATATGTCTCATATCAGTTTGCTGTCAAGCCTGAGGACCAAAAGAGGTTCAACCTCAGGATCCCCATGGTAGAAAGAGATAAATGACTTCAAGTCATGCATGTTGCAGCACAATATCCTTAGGTCTCGCAATCTCACCTCACAAAAATTTAAAATATGTTATAAAATAAGCAATATTTGCTACTCTGATATTCTATTCATTCTAGCATTAGGTGTTTGTGTGTGTGTGTGTGTGTGTGTATGTGTGTGTGTGTGTGTGTGTGTGTGTGTGTGTGTTCACACCTGCAGAACAGACAAGCAAATAAAGAAGTCAGGGAGTCATGGCAGTAAAGTGTTGAAGTTTAAGTATCATTTCCTGGACAGTTTCTCAAAATTCTTACTTACTTGAATGGGTGGTAAGCATCATATGCACTATA
>NC_045030.1:70138048-70167639 GCF_008632895.1 Mastomys coucha | reverse complement strand
AGAGGCTCAAAGCTCGAATCTCAAATGTAGAAAGCTGACTGCTGAACACTCTCTCACAAACACACTTGGCTCAAAGTCCCACCCATCCTTAGTAAAATGTCCACTATGCTAATCTTCTGGGCTACTAGAGACAAGTCTCTTTCTTGCTAAATCCTAGGAGTGGTTCAGCTTCAGTATGTGAGATTGAGGATTCTACTTGACCTTGCCCTGAGATAAGTCTCCCATTCTCTAAGCTTCAATGCCGTACCCACAAGGCTAAAGGCAATTAATCTGGGTGGGTAACATTCTTTACGAAATTCCAAGACAGGGATTGGCTAAGATGTTGGAACATTGATAAAGGTCAGAGAGCAATGTCCAATTTTGTCTAGCTATTAATAAATCATATCTTGGTGGGCACCTAGCATGTGAGTTCGCAAGAACATATCTGGGCTACCTCTGAATTAGGGAATGCCACTAATGACTGAATACCCAGGAGGCACAAACTCCCTTTGAAGTTATAAACCTCTTGTCCTTGATCAGACTTTTACCCCTGACATTACAGACTTTACTGGTGTAGATGAATGGGCATGGCATTTCCCCCTTTTATAATTATTTTTCAAATGAAGTTCCAGAAGGTCCCTCCTCATCATGGCTAGGAATCTAAAATGTCAATTAATAATAGCAAGCAAGATTATATACTGAACCCAGTCTAAGGGATTCATTGTGCTTAGATTATTTTTTAAATAGCTGGCCAATTCAATGTTCCAAGTATCCAAATGACTTTTGCTAATATCTGAAGTTTCTGCCTTTAATTGTTCCATATCATGGGAAATATCTGTATCCTTCCATACTCCCTGAAAATGGTCCTTATTTTTTTCCCAATCCATAGTTGAGTTATAGGGTAATGGTGTGACACAAATATACTGAAATGAGGTATGACACTTAGTAGCTAGCCAAACTTACAAACAACATAGCATATGGATAAGAGACACAAGGAAAAGTCATATTAGCAGCAATAAGTCCAAACATATTTGGCTGAATAGCAGCAGCATTAGCGATTCTGGTTGTTGCAGTCTGTGGTGAATGTCTGCTTCTCTTGTTCCTCTCCCTCATCTTCTCAACAAGTGTTTGTGAGCAGGAGAGGCAGGGCTGATTGGACCAGTCTTTCTGGTATCTAGATTGGGGATTCTGCATTCTGTGGAAAGAACATAAATGCACCTTCTTCTCAAGGTAATTAAAACATCTGGGCCTTTTCTAGGCTCCAGTAAAAAAGTATTATTCCATTTCACCTAGAATAATTATGCCTGGTTGTAGGGTGCCATGGATTTTTTAGAGAGCTCTTTGGCACCTAAATTTTTTTTAAATAAAAAGCATGATTTAAATAATGTGCAAAGGGATATAATTCCCCCTTTTCTGTTTAAAAGCCAAATGTTTCAGAATGCAATGTGCACGTTCAACAATTAATTGTCTCTGAGAATTTTAAGAAATCTCAGTAATATGGGCAACATTAATTTTTTTCTTTAATATTAGATATTTTCTTTATTTACATGTAAATTTCTCCATTCTCAGATTCCCCTCCAAAAAACAAAGAAACAAACAAAAACAACAAAAACAAACCCCTGTTGCCTCCCCCCTCCCCATGCTAGCCACCCCACCCTCTCCCACTTATTGGCCCTGGCATTCCCCTACACTGGGGCACAGAACTTTCACAGGGCCGAGCTCCTCTCGTCCTATTGATGATCAAATTGTAATCCTCTACTATACACATGCTGCCAGAACAATCAGATCCCTCCATGTGCAGCAAGTCCTTCCTTGGGTATTTGGATCCCTCTTTTAAGAATGAATGCACTGTCCACCTTTTGGTCTTCCTTCTTCTTGAGTTCCTTGTGGTTTGTGGGTTCTTCCTGTATTCCAAACTTCTGGGCTAGTAACCACTTATCAGAGAGTGCATACCGTGTTTGTTCTTTTGTGATTGGGTTACCTCACTCAGGATGATATTCTCCAGATCCATCCATTTCCCTAAGAATTTCATAAATTTATTGTTTTTAATAGCTGAGTAGTACTTCATTGTGTAGATGTACCACAATTTCTGTATCCACTCCTCCTTTGAGGGACATCTGGGTTGTTTCCAGGTTCTGGCTATTATAAATAAGGCTGCTATGAACATGGTGGAGCATGTGTCCTTGTTACATGTTGCAGTATTTTTTGGGTATATGCCCAGGAGTGGTATAGCCGGGTCCTCCGGTAGTACTATGTCCAATTTAACATTAATTTGTTGACAAACATGTCAAATGCCTGACTGTAATAACCAGTTATATAATCTGCTCCAATTCAATTAAGGAATACCAAGCATAGAAAATTAATTTAGGCAATGATTACATTTTTTGTTGCCTTTCCTGTCAAGGCAATTGTAACTAGAAAGCCTGAAAAGGTATCAATAGTTACATATGCATATTCTATTTTCATTTTTTAAAATAAGAAATATTCTTTAAAAATACCAAATTATCATCATAAGCCATTACTATTTTGATGTAAAGAATAAGATTATATGGCCAAACAACCTCTTAAATACACAATAACTTTATATGAAATAGGCAGGCTAGATGGTAATGCTTTTACAGGTTCCATGACCTCATTGACTTTTTATAAATCTTAAGTTTGAAGTTATTTTGAACCACACCTGGATAGATCTATGATAATGCTGGTTTTGTCTTAAAAACTATTTCCCCAAGGTAAGAGAAAGGTTAGGCCAGGAAGAATTCCCTAAGCAGGGTTTGTAAAACAAAAGGAATACCTCTCAGGCCTTATTGAGGCTTTTGTGCACTTTTGCACTAACTCAAATGTAAGTATTTCACTGATCATTCCACCTGACTCATACCCAAAGATTATACCTCCTGTAGTGAGGTCATATTCCAAAGGCAAGTTTGCTGTTTATCTCTGTCCGTTTCTCAAGCTGATTTATACTTGAAACATTTTTTATAACCTTGGTGCTGTAAAACCATTGCTTGTAACAAAAACAAACTCCACTTGAGGGTCTTTGAACTGTTTTTAGGGCACAAACTCTTTCGAAACAATTTATTAAGAGCCTGTTTGATACAAAATAAATTTTTACTAAGATCTCCTTTCCAATTTTAAATTTTGTTATTACCAGTCTATCTAATTAAGCTTGTTTTTTAAAGATGGCAGCAGGCCCATATTAGCCACAGCTACTTTTAAACTTTTAGTACTCTTGTAACCATCTTAATTATAAAATAAAGGTGAGTTAAGATTCTTAAGATTGTGATCAGACTGCAAACTGCAGCCAATGGACCACTGTCAATTTTAACCATACTTTCTTAATTTCTTTTGTAATATTAAGCCATAACCATAACTTTTCGAAAGCAAAACCCAACTTAAAACAATCTATGCTCTTTAAAATCATTACTAAAAACATTACATTTACATTACAAAGTTTTTAAGTGTCTCCCTGCTTTTGAACTATAGTTAGCAAGCCTGGGTCATTCTGAGATAACTTCTCAGAGCATGCCAGGACTCTGGAAAGTAAAATCATGGTGTTAACTGATAAGCTATGTGGTACAGTGCCTTTACCATTCTCTTTCTAAAGTACCAGATGATATTATTTTTGGTGGGTTATTTAATAATCCATTAAATGATTTATCAGCTCGTCTCACTAGTCTTTTTGCCAGCCACTACCTCATTAGGCTTGGAGACCTCTACCTTCACCCTCGGCTCTTTGGCCTTGTAGGGTGTAAGTTTCGGCCTCCCTGGCTCCTTTGCTGCGCTTCTGCCCGTTCTTCCTCATTCCCAAATTGGGTCAGAGTTGACTTCGAGGTGTACCAAGGAAAACCAGTGCCTATTGAGTAAGTTTAGGGCTTCCCCTCTTGGCCTTTCAATGTACTCTGCGCTTCTCCCCATTCTGTACGCATTTCCTTTCGGATCAGAGGTGACTTCGAGGCATCAATGTCGACCGTTAGGCCAGAGGTTCTCAGACTAGGAACATATGAAAAATTTCTCTTGACCCCTCACTCTCTTACTCTTACTCTTCTCCTCTTGTTCTTTTATTCTTACTCTCCTACTCTTCCTCTTACTTTTCTCCCCTCTTGCTCTTACTCTTGCTCTCTTGCTCTTCCCTCTCTCACTCTCTCTTGCTCTTTGTTCCTCTCTCTCTCTCCTCTCTGTTCTTTGTTCTCTTCTCCTGCTTTCCTCCTCTCCTTTTTCCCTCTCTTCTTCTCTCTTTCTCTCCTCTCTGCTAAGCAGTTGCTGAACTCTAGCCAAGATTTTGGCCATCTTGGCTGATTCACACCACGTGTGTACCTTTAATGCTATGTGTCCTGAGTTACTAGTTTTTAACTAGCTTTCAGTTACCAATGTTACAACATTTTACCATACCCAATAACTTATAAGCCAATAATCATATAGAAAATATGTATACCTTTAAGACTAGTTAGAAGCCAAATGAACTGACTACAAAAATACCATAAATTTAGATCAATCAAATAATTTAGAACTTAAGCTTCTGACCCCTTTTTAAAAAACAGCTTTTCAGCAGGGCAACTTAGATCAGCCTTAGCTTTGTACTCTGAGCTCTCATGCCATTTGTATAACTCAGAAATCTGCCTGTCTCTTCCTCCTAAGTGCTGGGATTAAAGGGGTGGTGTGCCACCACCGCCTGGCCAGTTTCTTGTCTGCCTATTTTCATCTGCTTCTAGAATGAGCAGAGTTCCATCTTTATGGAACTGCTTTCCAAGGGATTTCTGCAGTCTTCTCATGTGTTCCAGGCCCTCCACAGCTGGAACATGCAATTTCACTCCACCTGGGAACATATTCTGTTTCCATAGGAACTTATAGGCACTGAATTTCCATCTCTTCGTTGCTACAGCCTGGGCAATTCTCTGCACCACTGCTGTTGAGGTGTCTAGGCATGAATCTGACTGCCCCATGATACCAAGATTATTTGCCAATAACTGATAAACTTATTAGTGGGTCTGCAGCATCCTAGTGAGACCCTATTAATTGCCTGAATAAAAGGAAAAAAGAAAAAGGAGAATAAGAGATAGCTTACCTGGTCAGAGCCCCATGTTGGACGCCATCTACCATGGATTGGGTTTGCTGCAGGGACCTCTTGTTCCACGGGGTGAGAGTTCTGGTCAGGTGGGCAAAAAATTCAGCAAGTGACAGAGTCGACACAAGGAAGTGCTGAGTCTCAGTGAATTTCTTAAAAATGGCATGAGTATTTTACAGTCATTGCAAAAGAGAAGTGAGAAATCTGGCAGCTCAGCACTTGAGGTACATCTGAGGCTACCTGAAATACACCGGGTCTAAAGCATCCACATCTTCGGGATAGGCACTGCACCCCCCCCCCCCCCGGGCCTGAGTGCTCTGGGTCCCCTGGGGGCTATGGACTGCATGAGGCTCGAAGCTCAAATCTAGAATACTGACTGCTGCACACTGTCTCTCACACACACACTCTGCTCAAGGTCTCTCCCATCCTGAGTAAAACGCCCACTATGCTAATCTTCTGGGCTAGTAGAGATAAGTCTCTTTCTTGCTAATTCCTAGGAGTGGTTCAGCTGCAGTATGTGACTGAGAATGAGGATTCTACTTGACCTTGCCCTGGGATAAGTCTCCCATTCTCTAAGCTTCAATGCCCTACCCACAAGGCCAAAGGCAATTAGTCTGGATGGATAACATTCTTTACAAAATTCCAAGCCAGGGTTTGGCTAAGATGTTGGAACATTGGTAAAGGTCAGAGAGCAATGTCCAATTTTGTCTAGCTATTAATAAATCATATCTTGGTGGGCACCTAGCACACAAATTCACAAGGACATATATGGGCTCCCTCTGAGTTAGAAGATGTCACAAATGACTGAATACCCAGGAGGCACAAACTCCCTTTGAAGTCATAAGCCTCTTGTCCTTGATCAGGCTTTACCCCTGATATTGCAGACTTTACTGAAATAGATTAGTGGGCGTGGCAGCAAATGAATCTATATCATCAAGATTAAACAGATGTTATAGCTGTTAGACAAGACATTTTGAAATACATGTGTAAACATGAGCAGAAATACTGTAGCAGAAAATATGGAAAGCTTGCAAAATAGTTTCCAAGAAAATATCTATGGAAACAAGCAGATGGAAAGCATTACTTGATGAAATACAGATATGGATATCAAACACAGAAAAACAAAAGCATTACATTCAAGAACTTGAGAGAAATTTAAGCTAATACAAAAATGGTTTCTAATAGAATTTCTCCTTGTGGAAAGATAGACAAAGGGAATATTTTTATATACATGAGAAACTTGTATACAGAGGTTATAGTAAATATAACAATAATGAAAGTCTTAAATGGCATTAAGACAATAAAAAAATTCTGTGTGCATCCTATTATATGAAGTGATAGTTATGGATAGAAAAATGCTTAAGTTCTAGCATGTAATACATTATATCTCATCATAGCCATCTTTCAGATATTTAATCCACAAAGAGTATTTTACATGACATAGAGCATTGACCAAAGAAGCCAAAAGCCCATAACAGCAACAATAACAACAACAAAGTAAGATTTTTCTGATTTCATTTTAACAAACCTCTAGAATGGAAAAAATTAATAGTAAAGAGGGCCAATCAATAGCTATTGACTTAGAAGAAAAGACTTCTCAAAACATGATGTGGTTTAAAAGAGAGCTGTCCTCACTAATGTTAAGGTAGGATGTGGGGGGCAGCAGGTCAGTGACATATTAAACATAATGTAGACAGGACAAGCATTCATTTTCAGTTGTGTTTCATGTTGAAGGATATTTTTATGGAATTCTAAAGTTTCAAATCCAGGCTTGGTGGTACATATCTTTAATCTGGACCACACCTTCTTCTGGAATCCTACATAAAGACAAAGGTAAAAGCAACTGTTCATTCTACATCTGCTTGTACTTACTTGCCAGCACATTTGCTGGAACCTACTTCAGGATTTCAGTTAATATAGAAGACAACTAAAAAACATAGCCTCATGGGACTGAGCAACTAATAGATTCTTTGACTTCCCATTCTCAGCTACTATTTTTGGGTAAGTTGGACTACAGACTGTAACTCATTATAATTAATTCCCTTAATATATAGAAACATTCCATAAGTTCTCTGATTCTAGAGAACCCTGACTAATACAGGTGAATAGTGTGTGTATGTGTGTGTGTGTGTGTGTGTGTGTGTGTGTGTGTGTGTGTGTGTGCATGCACACGTGTCTGTGTGTCTAGAATGTTTGGTATTGTTAGAGCCATTCCCAACTGAACATTAGAGGAGTAAGAGGTTGCATCTTGCCTTTTTATCTGGTGTTTGAGGGTGTTCTGTGCCCTTTCAATTATACCTTGTCCTTGGGGATTATAAGGGATCCCTATATGGTAAGTCATTTCCCATGTAGAGCAGAATGTTTTAAAATAAATGCTAGTAAAGTCAGGACTATTATCTGTATTGATTTATTGTGGCAGGCCCATAATGGGGAATGAAGGGAACATATGGAACATAAGCATTTAAGAGCTTTCTCCCATTTGGACAGAGGCCCATATGAAGTGGGAGTGTGTATCTATTATAACAAAATAATATATTTTTTGGTTATACAAACTGGAATACATGCGTGACCTCACTCTGTGAAAAATCATTAGCCTTGAGGCCTGGAGTGTAGGTAACTCCGACTTGTTGAATTGCAGGGGTTGTACTATAGAGGGACATGAATTGTGAAGTTTTATGATCCAGTATTGTTGATTGGATGGAATATGGGGGAAGTGGCATTGTAATCCTTCAAGGTTAACATGGGTGCATGAGTCAAAATCCTTTGCTTCTTCAAGGATGACTATAAAAATTCTTCTCAAGGAAACTTGGTAAGCCAAGAAGTTTTCCTTAGATATAGGGCTAGGTTGATTGAACATATTTGATAAAGAGAAAAGTAGTCCTACCTTTAATCAAATTGGAAACTCTCATGGACAAGGGGAGAAGGGATTTTCTTCTAACCAGATAAAAGATCTATAAGTTAAGTAACTTACAGGGAAGTAAGTTAGCAACATATAAACTGTAAGAAAATAAGTTGAAAGGACCTTCTTCCTCAAGGGTCATATAGACAGCATAGAGTTCCCTGAGTTGGGGTAAGCAATCAGGGGACTTGCAGAAATGAATAGTTGGGTATTGATCTCAAGGGTGCAAAAGTATGACTACAACCCTAGTTTTCTCTGGTGAAGATGAAGGGGACATCAGGAATTAGTGGTGATGAAAAGAGGCATGGGTGAGAGTGAGTGCAGCCATGTCATGAGTGGAAGAGCAGAGGCTCATTTCTCATTAGGATAATGATTATCAATTTGTCCAGAGAACCCTCATTAGACTGAAGGCAAATTGGGAGTGATTTTTAGGTAACCATTGGACATCTGAGAGGGCAGTCTTCATGAGGATTATCTGGCTCATTGCCCGGTGTTTGAAAGACCCTGATTTATCCTAGCTTTATCATAGAGGCCAGAGCATCATCCTCTGTTAGGAGTCTGGGAGCACTGCCATTAGGAATGTGTAGCCATTCAAAATTACCCTGAGGCTGATATGGAGCCCTCATGAGGTTGGAGGAATGATTGAATATGAAGATCTAGACAGGCTTTTCTTGTGTGTATTGAGCCAGGGACATTCCCTAGGGTGACTCATTAATCTTTCAAAGGGCTTGTTTGGCCCCAGAGGTGACTGGGTGGGCAGGGTTGTTGTTGTTGGTGGTGGTATTATGATGGTACTATTATTTCCTTTTAGGGGTCAAAAATGTGACTGTAGTGTTTTTGTAGGGGTAGGTAGCCATAGCCAGAACCAGTTGAATTTTCCTAAGAAACTCTTAAGGGTATGAGATTTAACATCTGTGGGAATGTTAGAACAGGCTTATGAGGATGGACTGAAGTTAAGGAAATTTCTGTCCTCAAGAAGGTGATGGGGGGGATGAGTTGTATCTTGTTCAAGGCTAATTTGAATCCTATTTTTGTTAGAGAAGAGACCAGTAAATCTTTGAGGTCATGGGGTGAAGTTTTTGTTTTTATTTCCTCAGGCCAATATATCATCCATATAATGATAAATGTATACTCCCTTTTCTAAAGGTGGCTTCAGGATGGCAGCAACCACTTCTTGGAATATAGTGGAGCTGTTAGCTCTCCCTGAGGGCCAAAATTGACACCAGGAGGCTGGCCCAGAGTTCCTTTTTTATATCTTTAAAAAATGAAATATATTTATTTCTGGGTCTTCAATTCTATTCCATTGGTCAACCTGTCTCTGTACCAATGCCATGCAAGTTTTAACACTATTGCTCTATAGTACAGCTTGAGGTCCGGGGTGATGATTCCCCCAGAAGTTTTTTATTGTTGAGAATTGTTTTGCTATCCTAGGTGTGGTATCCTGCCCCTCTGCTCCGTTGTGGGTTCCATAAGCTAAAGAAAGCTGTGACAGGCCCGGGGCTGAGACCACCCGCCTGTGGCATGAAACACTGGTGGCAGCCCCTGAGATCAAACACAGACTTTGCAGCTCGGAAGATCAAAAGAACTGAAACTAAATGAAACTCAGCCTGTATCTGCCAGAACTCCCTCCGCTTGAAGTGTTGTTTTGTATACAGACTGGTGTGCTGTTTTCCTGCTATCACGTCTATGCTAAAAACCAAGAATTGTTTTGGTTCCTGCCTGTGCCATATAAACCCATTTTTCTCTAGTAAAGATACACCTTGATAAATCTACTTGGTGTGGTTCTTTGTTTTGTTATTCCATAGAGGGATGCTAGAGGGGTGAGTGGGTGGGTGGATGGGTGAGCACCCTTTTAGAGGCAAAGGGAAGGGTGATGGTGTCTGGGGCTCATGAAGGGAGGACAACATTTGAAATGTAAATAAATAAAATAATGAATGTATAAATAAATAAATAAATAAATAAATAAATAAATAAATAAATAAATAAATAAGAAAAGAGATATCAGGGCTGGAAAGATGGCTCAGCTGTTAAGAACACTGATTGCTCTTCCAGAGGTCCTGAGTTCAATTCCCAGCAACCACGTGGTAGCTCACAACCATCTGTAATGGAATACAATGCCCTCTTCTGGTTGGTCTGAAAGGAGCAACAGTGTACTCACATTAAATAAATAAATCTCTTTTTGTAAGAGAAAAAAGGAAAAGAAAACAAAATGGAATAGCTGCCCCATGGGCAGGCATCAATCCTCCACACTATTATTTATGCTATGTTGTATTTGTAGACAGGAGTCTAGAATAGCAGCTCTCTGAGAGGCTCTAACCAGCAGCTGACTGAAACGGGTACAGGGAGATAGAGAAAAAGCAATCTTTAATATCCATGGCAAATCATGGAGCATTGACCATAATTGCAGAGACTAGGGGGAAGCCAATAGCTACCATCTCCCAGAATTCCTTTTAATTGCAGATGGGAGCATTCCATGGACAATGGGGAGGTGTAGATATGTTTGAGTTGGAATTGTTCTTTAATGAGCTAAGTACAAGAGTCTAATTTCTCCCTGGGTAAAAGCCATTGTTCAAGTGAGACAGGCTCATCTGAGACCTAGTCAATGCAGGGAGTAACATATTTTACCATGGCTCTTAGAAATGGGTGTGACCCCTGGGAGAGTGTTTGTCGTAGTTCTCCATCTAGATGCATTCACTTTCTATGATACTAGAGAAGATGATATCTAAGGCTTCTAAGGTTGGTGGTCACATCCATGATAAGATGTGTCCGTGGTAAGAGGTCTGATAAGGCAAATGCACCATCTAGATCTTCCTATATAAAGGCCTCTTTTTCATGGTATAGGCCTGGGAGGAGCCCCTCTATGCCTATTAGTTGTGGCCCAGGAATTAATGTCCCAATGCTCTGAGACCTCAGATCATTTTAAAATATTCATGTCTGCTTCAGAGTCAATTAGCCATATTAGTTTCCCCCCAACCCCAAATTTTTATATTGAGTTTTGTACAAGAACCTTCCAAAATGTTAGTGAACTACAAGATTTTGTGAGTTTTACCTCTTATAATTGGGACTGATGGTTGCACCTTTTGGAGATTAAAAGGGCTTATTATTTTTATCATATGTAGAAAAGCAATCTTTTTGTCAATGGAATCTTTTATGGCCCTGGGGACAAGTGGTTTTAGGAGTGGCTTCCAAGCCCCTATATAGGCTAGAGTTATGAATTTACACTTCCAGTGTCCCTCCTTTCCACAAATAAAACATTTTGTTTTAAGGGCCACTGCGAATGCCTGAGTAATGGAAGCAGCTTTATGGGTAGTCTTCCCAGTGTCCTGAATGCCAATTATCCATTTATCTTAAACTGAGGACATTTTCTTTATAGGTTCACTTTTGATCTAATAACAAAGATGGAGAGGGGTTCTTAGAGTTTTTGCTGGAGGACAGAAGTGAGGAATCCTAGTCTAGAGTTTCAGGATGTGGGGTTATGCAATCCCAGGCCTGAAGGGCACAAAGGTGTACTTGATCAAAGTACCCTGGAGGTTGGGTAGACTGCTGTGTTATTGTAGAGAATGGAATTGGTCTAAGGGACATGAGTATCATCCTCTTGTACCACTCCTCTAAGATTTTTTGTTAATTGGCCCAGTAGGATATCAGTCTAAGGGCTGAGAGCAAGTGGATTGAATATTATCAAAGAAAGCCAAGGTATTGTTTCCATTGTGGGCAAGTTTGAAGGAGTTTCTAATCTCGCTTAAGCGTTGGGTGGTAGTTTGTAGGGGGCAGAAGGCATGGACCCTTTAAGAATTTTATGATTATTCTTAAAAGAAGAGGTAGGAAGGGCATAAGGTGGCAGTTGGGTAGGGGGTAATAAGAGGTAGGCGTGAGAGCACTGGGAGGTTATTTTCTGTCTAATGTATTTGAAAGCTTATTCAAGAGCAATAAGGTCCAGCACAGGGCTTTCCTTATCAGAGGAAGGGTTTGGGCTCCTCCATAGTTTCCTTCTGGGAGGGACCTATACATTGCCAGATGGCTGCAATGATGCGGAGGAAGGAGAGAGGTGTCTCTTCTTAGGTTTTCTCCTTCCTGTGAGGTAAGCAGCCAGGGTCCAGACATCAGTGTCATAGGTGAGGTTGGAGATCAGCCAAGATGCTAATAGAAGGACCTCTTCCCACAAGGACATTGCTTCCTTCTGTGAGAGTTAGCCCCTTGAAACTTTCAGGGACCCAGAGGCCTTTAATTTGGAACTCCTTCTGATGAGAAGCAGAATTTCCCTTGACAAAAAATTATGGAAGCAGTCAATCAAAAGGGGAATGTTCCAGGGACTGCAAGAATTCTGGGGATTTCACCAAGATCATGGTGCAAGCCTACCTGTAACTTTAAGAAAACCACCTTAAGTGTTCTTAACTTGTTGTTGCATTAGCAGGTTCTTTCAGAGAAATTTAGAGGTGAGTTTTGCGGAATCCCAAGGTCATTGTCTGACCAGAGGACTAAGGGGCCTTGAGTCAATGCTTGAGTCCCTGATGAAAGATGTTAGTTGTCCAATTGTCATAGTTGTTCCCTCAGGACAGCTCAAGTCAAAGGAAAGGAGGAAAAAAGAACCAGCTGATCATCAGGTGAGGAAGGAAGGCAAGATGCAAATGTCTCTCAGAGGGGAGTATTCACCCTCTTCTGCACATCCCGGAGGGTGCCCTGTTCAGGGTCCTCAGCCCAAGATAGGCTGTTGAGCCTCAGGGTTCTGAGGAGCTGGGGAACAGGGTCTGGGATGGTGCTGAGTATGGCAGGTATAAACAACCTGGCACACCGTTTCAGAAAACAGCTTATTTACTGAACTAGGTGGGGCTAGTTTATATATAGTTCAGGGGAAGGAATGACAAGGAAGTACCTGCTATTTGGAAAGCAGGGACCTTCCAAGCATAGAAGTTAGTTAAGCAGACCCCCGGTCACATGATTTCTGAGAAGTCAGTTCTCTGGCAGAGAAATGGAAGCCAAGCCGGTTTTATCTTGATGTGCCCTTTGTCTCTATAGAGAAGAGTAGGCCCAATCCTGATTTGGTAGGGAGTAGCCTCAGTCTTGCTGTGCTCTCTGAGAGATTAGGATATGAGCAGAGGTCTAACATCCCTTATCTGGCTTGGGAACCCACAGGTTTAAGAGGAAAGACTTCTCAAACTACTGTGAGATTTGAAGGAGAGCTGCCCTCACTAAAGCTCTTGTGATGTGAGAACGAGAAGCTATAAAGTAAAAAAGATCAAGTATGCTCTTTTGAAAAGGTGGAGTCCAAAGGCAGGTGATTAGCTTATAATTGGCTCAACCCAAAAAGGAATGATACAAATACTTTATATTCTTCACACACTGAATTATTTTCTGGGAAAATAGAAGTATTTAAAGAGCAATTCTGCTTCTTACTTCCTCTCTGACAGTATGGTCTCTTTCTATCTCTTTCACTCTCTGATCCTTACACCAAATAATATGAAAAACTGTGTTTCTGGGCAGTATGAGGCAGAGTATCAGAAAAGTATTAAGTGGGATTGCCTAAATTCTGACTTTCTGCTTTCAGAAGTGTGAGCTAAATGAATGTTCTTTCTTTATAAAATACACAGCATCTTGCATTTCACTGTAGTAACACAAAAGAGACAATGAACATGAGAAATATTGGGCATTTATTATCACTCTTTCAGTTGTAAAGAGAAGTGGGTTTTAACAAATGTATACATGTGGCAAAATGCATATACAGTCTAGCATATACATTTCACTGTATCATAATTCTACTTTATTATAGCTATTCAAGATAATGCTGCATTCAGAGTTAATAAAAAGTTAAAAAAAGGGAAAGAGTAAATATATTTGCAAGGAAGTTTTATTTGTAAAGTCCTATGTAAGTCCAAGGAGATAGCTTATCAGATAAGGTCACTTGCTCTGAAGCCTGGTGACCTGAGTCAGATGGAGAAGATCAACATGATTGAAGGAAAGAATAGACTTCCAAGGTTATCTTCTGATCTCTCATGCATGACCATACACACACACACACACACACACACACACACACACACACTCACACCCACATAATAGTAAAAAGAAATAAAAACATATATGTGTAATACTTCTTGCTTGACAGGATTGGATGAAGTCTATTCACAAAGCATTGTTCCACACCAAATTTTTTAGGTGGGTTAACAGTTATTGAACATGTCACTTTGGTTTTGGTTATTATCAATTATGCCTGATGTTTCCATGTTTTTGGAAGCTTACTCAAGTATGAAATAAATGAGCAGACAGATTGCAAAATAATAAGACTGCTATTATAAAGCAAAGCATAGTAAAGACAAGAAATAGTAGGTTAACAGGTCTTACAGTACTCAAAGGTCCTGATTATTACTTTGGAATTTGTTTTGTGGGAGATTTGGAAGCTAATGGGCATGGCATGTATGGTTCTCTGTTTTGACAGACTTGGATTATGTAAGCTTTTGTGTACTTCCTATGTATTTTCACACAATGCATCTGATTTTAATTATTTGACCTGCAACTATGTATAGAGATGATATAAGGGATTCTTCCCAAAACTTCACTCAGAGGACATGGTTTACCTTGTAAAACATGGATGCAAGTCTAAGCCAGATAGGCCCCCTTTTATCTATTCTCTGATATGTCCTACAAGGCAATTCAGTAGAATTTATACATCTTTTAATGTCATTGGGAGATCATTATTCCATTGTTGAAAGTAGAGTGTTGTATTCTGACCCATACTAATGTAGGTCACTAGGTTGCAAACATGTTACTAGGTTGTGTTGTTGTTGTTGTTGTTGTTGTTAGTGTTATGTGCATAGTACTTGCATGTGAGGGTACTAGGCTGGCAGACTTATCATGAACAGATTTGTGTGGTGTGTGTGTGTGTGTGTGTGTGTGTGTGTGTACACATTACTCAAAGAAGTGTCCAAGTTTGCTAGGCTTCACTGTTTGCCTGTCTCATCTTCTAGTCACCAGTATTTTACTTGGAGTGCAATTGCTATCTTCCTATAGGATGATGTCTTTCTTCCTTCTAAGGGTCTTTCCTTGATTTAGGTCATGGGAGGGTGTAACAAAAACGATAAGATTTAGTCAATCTACAGGTAATGTGTTCTCTCTTTCCAGGTAGGAGACAGCCAACCACAAAACATGCTTCCCACATCTTTTAGCAACCAACAACCTTAACCAAAATCCTTTCCACTCCCATGCAAAGCACATAAGTGGAAGTACACAGCTCTTCATTCTTTTCTGTAGAATAGTGGGCAAGGAAGATATTGATGTTCTGTTCATATTCTCCAGTGTCTGAGTTTCTCTGACCCCCAACTATGAAGGAACCACAGTTTCTTCCTTCTTCCCTCCTCCCACCCCCATCCTCCCTGGTGTCCTCCCAGTTCTCAAACCACAAAATCACAAAGATACAAATCTTTTGATGTAATAATGTATTTATTTTTACAATTCTCACTGGACAGCATTAAACTAGTCAAAGTGTAATAACTTGGCATTTAAAAACTATTTGAGGAGAAGACACATAGGTCTGATATCTCTGGCTGTGTTCTGGGACTACAGGCTATATATGATATAAGCATTGTAGGTGTTTGTAGTCCTGGGCTGACTTGTAGTTCATCTTGTCCTTGATTGCAGAATGTGATCAACTCTTTTGCTTAATTGCCTTGATCGCAAAGTGTGATCACCTCCTCATTCACCTGCATGTTTTGATAGCAGACAGTAAAGCTTTCTTTCACCTGCTTATCTTAGTAGAATAATGTGATCCTCCCCTCCTTCACCTGTTTGCCTTGATAGTAGAGTACGACCCTCTTTCCCTTTACCTGCTTGTCATGATTGTAGACTGTTATTATCTCTTCTTTCACTTATTTTTCTTGATATAATTGTGTAATCAGCTCCTCTTTTACTAGCTTTTTTTGATTGCACAAGGTAGCCACCTCATCCTGCAATTGTTTGTCTTGATTTCATGATGTATTTGCCTCCACTTGCTGGTTATAGTGGTGGTCATATTGTGTCTTCACTTTACCATGCAGCTGAGAGTTTGAGAGTATTTTTTTGTTTGTTTGTTTGTTTTTTGAGACAGGGATTTTCTGTATAGCCCTGGCTGTCCTGGAACTCACTCTGTAGACCAGGCTGGCCTCCAACTCAGAAATCCACTTGCCTCTGCCTCCTAAGTACTGGGATTAAAGGTGTGCGCCACCACCACCCGGCTCAGCTAATAGTCTTGATTCCACAGTACATTCATCTTATTCTGTACCTAAGTATATTGATCCCACAAAATCTTCAGCTTTTCCTGCAGCATTTTTTTCTTGTTTGTATCTTTGATTTTTCTTCTTTTTCTGAGGCTCATTTTCTACAGGAAATGGTGTTGTTTCTCCGTCTTCCTTAGGTTTCTCTGAAGGAGTGATATTTTTTTTCAAGATCTTCACTTTTGGATTTTTTGTCGGGCTCCATTTTACCTTTTCTTAGGACTTGTAGAACCTAGAAGAATAGCACAATGTGACATTGGTTACTACAGATGTGCAAGGAAGCAAATATTTCTAGGAGTTTGAGTTGAGCAGGAACTTTAAGCTAGACCATGCAAGGGTAGGTTTTCCATGGGAGGGGGGCATTGATGGAAAAAATAGAAACTTTACTTAGGTTGGGTAAACTTACTTTGTCACCTCCTCTATAAGTGGATTAACCCAAGGTCTTGGCAGAAAGTCAAGTTCTGGGCTGTAGGCAAATCTTGCCCTTCTCAGTTAGGTTGCTACGTGAAGTCAATGGGTCCCTCTCTGCAGCACCGTCTTGTGACTTATTAACCTTGACCATTGTGAAGCCTCACAAGGGTCTGGCCCAGAGGGCCAACTAGCTGACTTGTATACACCTTCCTTGAACAATGATAGCCAAACCCATAAGCCATGATTGGTTAGTTAGTTCTGCCATAGCCAACTGTGGCAACCATGAGATCTGGAATCACAGTGTATGCTCTCTGACCCCTTGAATGGGCATGGAGGGAGGCCAGTCTGCCTGGAAAATGAAGGCAGGGCTCAAAAAACAGAAAGCATTACCCCTTGACACCTCTGAATTAGGGAGATGCTGGGAGGAAAAACAGGGTCAGTTTGAGCATAGAGGCTTCTCTTCAACATCCCAAAGGTAGTGTTTTCATGCCATCCTTCACTATACAGTTTGTGACAGGTACATGTGGCAGAGGGTTTGCCCTTCAAAGTTCTTTCTTAAGCTCCCCCAACCTAGATTCCAGTTGCAGTCTTCCATAACACTTAATATTTTCAATTACCTAAAAATTTTTCTGAAAGTAGCATATTCTTAAAAATATATGGATGGGGCACATTCATTATCTTATTCCTTTCTGCTACTTGACACTGCCAAGGAAGCACCACTGAAGGCTCTCATAACTGCCGTCATGTCTAAGTCAGAGTCTCCCAAGGAGCCAGAACAGCTTTGGAAGCTCTTCGTTGGAGGGCTGAGCTTCGAAACAACCTACGAGAATCTGAGGAGCCATTTTGAGCAATAGGGAACACTAACTGACTGTGTGGTAATAAGAGATCCAAACACCAAGAGATCCAGGGGCTTTGGGTTTGTCACATACTCCACTGTGGAAGAAGTGGATGCTGCCATGAATGCAAGATCACACAAGGTGGATGGAAGAGTTGTGGAACCTAAGATTGCTGTGTCAAGAGAAGATTCTCAGAGACCGGGTGCCCACTTAACTTTGTTGCTTTGTTGCTGGTATTAAAGAAGACACTGAAGAACATCACCTACGAGATTATTTTGAGAAGTATGGGAAGATTGAAGTGATAGAAATTATGACTGATAGAGGCAGTGGAAAAAAGAGGGGCTTTGCTTTTGTCACCATTGATGACCATGACTCTGTGGATAAGATGGTTATTCAGAAACACCATACTGTGAATGGCCACAACTGTGAAGTAACAAAGGCTCTGTCGAAGCAAGAGATGGCTAGTGCTTCGTCCAACCAGAGAGGTCGAAGTGGTTCCAGGAACATTGGTGGTTGTCGTGAAGGTGGTTTTGGTGGCAGCCGTGGTAGTGGTGTATATGGTAGCAGTGGGGATGGATATAATGGATTTGGCAATGATGGAAGCAATTTTGGAGGTGGTGAAAGCTACAATGACTTTGGTGATTACAACAATCAGTCTTCAAATTTTGCACCGATGAAGGGAGGGAACTTTGAAGGCAGGAGACCCAGCCCTTATGGTGGAGGAGGCCAGTACTTTGCTAAACCACGAAACCAAGGTGGCTATGGAGGTTCTAGCAGCAGCAGTCGCTATGGCAGTGGCAGGAGGTTCTAATTACGTAAAGCCAGGAAAAAAGGCTTGGCAGGAGAGGAGAGCCAGAGAAGTGACAGGGAAACTACAGGTTACAACGGATTTGTGAACTCAGCCAAGCACAGTGGTGGCAGCTGCTATAAAAAAAGACTTTTTTTTTAATTTTTAAAAAGATTTATTTATTATTATATCTAAATACACTGTAGCTGCCTTCAAACACACCAGAAGAGGGCATCAGGCCTCATTATAGATGGTTGTGAGCCACCATGTGGTTTCTGGGATTTGAACTCAACTCAGGTCCTTTGGAAGAGCAGTCAGTGCTCTTAACCGCTGAGCCATCTCTCTAGCTCCCAAGAAGACATGTTTTAGACAATACTCATGTGTGTGGGCAAAAACTCCAGGACTGTATTTGTAACTAATTGTATAACAGGTTATTTTAGTTTTTGTTCTGTGGAAAGTGTAAAGCATTCCAATAAAAGGTTTTACTGTAGAGCTTTTTTACCCATGCTGTTGATTGCGAAATGTAATAGTCTGATCATGACGCTGAATAAATATGTCTTTTTTTTTTTTTTAAATGTGCTGTGTAAAGTTAGTCTACTCCAAAGCCATCTTGGTAAACTTCCCCAACAGTGTGAAGTTAGAATTCCTTCAGGGTGGTGCCAAGATACATTTGGAATTTATTTATGGTTGCTTGAGTGAAGAAGCCATTGTCTTCAAAAAACCTTGGTGTTGTTAAACTGCCAGTTACTGTTGTAACATTTAATGAGTTTCGCCATTGAAAGGGTCATCCAAGCAACGTCACAATTTGGTTATAAAATGGTTGTTGGCACACCCTATGCAATATCAAAATTGAATAATACTATCAGATAAAATAACAACTGGTAATGAAGCTTCTGTATCATCCATTATCATGTGTATTCAATAAACGATTTAATTCTCTTGAAAAAAAATATATATGGATAAGTAACTTACCCAACAAAGAGTTCCATGAGTAAATGTCTCTTTACATATGCATTTGGCAGTAAAGCCTGTTGGTATTGCTTAGATAGTTTTTCTGACAGGATTGGAAAAGATTTCATTTTTGTAGATTTTGTTTTTTCTTCTGTTCTTGTCCTTTGTCCACATTATTATTGAATTTTACAAGCTTCTTTTCTTTATTCCTATTCTACTTTTAAAATTCCTTTCTTCCTAGCACAAATTGCCTCCCAATCAAAAATTTTTGATGTATTTTAGTTCAATTCTTTTATTTTTTGAGGTGTTCTTGCACATGTGTGCATTTGGATGCATTTTTATATTCTTGCTTCTACCTGTTATCTCTCATTCATTGCTTTACTTGTATCCTATCAGATATGTTAGGGATGTCGATTCCTTTCTACATGAGGAGGAGGACTCTTATGTGTGTTCTATATCTCAATGCCATAGTATATTGAGTAGTTCACTGCCATGTGCTGGTCAGTCTGGGCCTCCCTCAACCCGTGGGGGAACAGGGTCCTAGTCAGGTAGTTTAAGATATCATAAGGAGTTTTTAAATGTCTAAAGACAGTTTTCTAAAGTAAAAGTACTTTCTCTTAACTTTAGTTGTAAAAGCATGAACAATTGTAAAATTTGAGAATTAGTAATATCTAAAAAATAACAACTCCAAGCAATTGTAAACTCTGAACTATATATATATATATATATATATATATATATATATATATATACCATGTAAATTAAAAGTTTGATTTCAGCACTTTAAAAACAGTGACTATAGCACATAGTTCAATTATCTGTGCCAAACATGTGATCCAATCACACATATTTACTCTCATAAAAGGTCTGTAAATGTATTTTTTATCATGGGATGCATACATAAATTCATAGGAAATATAAAAGCATGCATCTAAGCAAATTTTAACAATCTGTCTTTTGGATAAATATCAATATTGTCTAAAAATCTTTACTATGTAATAAGCCAAATATCCATTAATATTTTGCAATAACCAATTTAATGGCTGATTAAAGCAAGAAATATAGATGTCTCATTAGGTTCTTAAGACATTCTTTCTAAATTACCTTCATGACTTTATCATATGATTTCATTAATATCACAGCAACTTCAATAATAGGATGTTAAAACTTTACTTTGAATAAGAAAAAAATGAATTTATATTAATGCTCTCTACATCTGCAGGGGAAAGAGACTAGCAACAGTTAAGGTCTCCTGCAGGCAGATGAACCAGTTGAACTAGTTTGCAACTGGTTGCAAATAAGTCTTGGTGCTGCTCACAAATGTTCCCACTGTAAAAATCAGCATCTAAGCATATGCTGAGCATTTCCAATCCATTGTTTAAATTCAGGTTGTTGTAACATACTGTTGATGACTCTTGTCACCCAGAGTGGTTTATGTAAAGCTGATTTCTAATCTTTCTATAGGCTGGAGTAAAGTGACAGCATGGTCAATTTCTGGTGAATATCATTTTTTTCCAGTTACAGGTTGATATAGATTTCTTTTTACTGATTACAGCAAGACAGTTTTAGTCCCTCTTTTTATAACAATATTATTCAAATGTCTCACCTTGATGATCCAACTTGACCCTAATTACCTCCCAAGTCTAACCATCTTTTCACTGAAGATCAGGATGTAATGGGTTAATTGTGGGGGCATTCACAATTCAATGTTTAACAGTATTTCTCTATTTATTAATGTCACATCTTCTCCTAAATTGTACCAGTCTAGCTTCCCAACAGAATGATAAGAACTTTTTTCCCATATACTCAGCATTTTCTAATTGTAAGGCCACTTTCGGTATAGTTTTTAATCTTACCTACTGATTTTATTCCTACTTTTAGACAGGTCTTTCCACCTATTGAGCTTGAATATGGGCTTCTTCTACTGTGCTTTGCATAATTAGAATCCATTAAAGTAATGTGTTCCTAATAATATAGTAAAACTTCTGAGTAACACTCTCTTACTACCTACTTTCTCACGGAGAACTCATTCCTTTGTGCCTTTACCTGTTTAGACATTTACCACAGGTCTCAGTACCAATCTAATTTGTTAGTTTTAAACTGACCATTGCAGTGTGTAGTATGACAAACACAGATTCTCTCTGTTCTGAGACAAGAACCATCCATATATCTCTTATATCCACATTCTGTAACTTGGCTGCCTAATTTCATCATGGCTTGATTATTCTAGATAAAATATCACTCAAAGTAAGTGATACATTTCCCATTTTTATTTTTTCCTCATTGAAAATAGATCCTTTTCTCACAAACAATATAAAATATCTTGGTGTGACTTTAGCCAAAGAAGTTAAAAATCTGTACGATAAGATAAAAAACTCAGGTGACAGCAGCCTGATATAGCTGTCTCCTGAGAGGCTCTGACAGTGCCCAACTAATACAGAAATAGAGGCTCACAGCCATCCATTGGACTGAGCACAGGGTCCCCACCAAGTTCTCTGCATATTTATTATAACTTTCAGCTTAGTATTTTTATGGGACTCATAAATGCATGAACAAGTGCGTCTTTGATTTTTGTGCCTGCTCTAGGGGTTCCTTTGTCCAGCCTCAATATGGTGGTTTTGTTTAAAATTATTTTATTTTATTCTATTTTGTAATTGGAATGCCAGTGGGAGAGGGTGGGTTGGTGAGCAGGGGAAGGGGGAGGGAATAGTGTTTTTTTTTTTTTTTTTTTTTGAGAGGAAACCGGGAAAGGGAGTACCATTTGAACTGTAAATTAAAAATATCTAATATAAAAAGAAATAAAATAAAACAAAATAAAATGGCTACACCAGGTGTTTCTTAGGTCTAATTGCTTGGAATACTTTTTTCATCTATTTACTCTGATATAATGTCTATTCTTATGTTGAGGTGTGTTTCTTGGATGCAGCAGAAGGATAAACCCTCTTTTAGCATCCATTCTCTTTTTTAAATTATTACTTTTATGTTTTACAGACTAGTTGTTAACTCCCTTCCAGACAACTCTCCCACAGTTCCTCATCCAATCCTCCTCTGCCCCGTCTCCAAAAGGATGCCCCCAACCTGCATCCCCCACCTCTGCCAGGCATCCCCACAACCTGGGACCTCAAGTCTCTCAAGGGTTAGGTACATCTCACACTGAGGCAAGACCAGGCAGTCCTCTGCTGTATATGTGTTGGGGGCTGTATATGTATCAGCTTGTGTATGCTGCCTAGTTGGTGGCTCAGTGTCTGAGAGATCTCGGGGGTCCAGGTTAGTTGAGACTGCTGTTCTTCCTATGGAGTCACCTCCTCAGCTTCTTCCATTCTCTAGTCTGCCACACCTATTAAGCACTATTAGGATGTGTGGTCTTTTATTATGGAAATGATTCCATTGATATTGAAAGATATCTATGACCAATGATTGCTTGTTCCTGTTATTTTGATGTTATTGTTGTTCATGGTGATTCTCTCTCTCTCTCTCTCTCTCTCTCTCTCTCTCTCTCTCTCTCTCTCTCTCTCTCTGTGTGTGTGTGTGTGTGTGTGAGAGAGAGAGACAGAGAAAGAGAGACAGAGACAGAGATAGAAAAAGACAGAGAGACAGAGAGAAAGAGAGAGAGATCTTCCCTTCTTTTGATTTTGCTGGTGTGAGATTATTTACTCCCTGTACTATATTTTACTATATTCTTCCTTAGTTTGGATGTTTCCTTCTCGAACCTCCTGTAAAGTTATTATTTGTAGATAGACAATGTTTGAATTTAACTTTATTACAGAATATCTTGTTTTCTACATCTATGATAATTAAAAAGGCTTTTTTATTTTTTTGTTCGTTTGTTTGGTTTGGCATCTGTGGTCTCATAGAGAGTCTTGAGCAGAGAAGTCAAGTGTAACTCTAGTAGATCTCCTTATATGCTAGGCTTTTTCCCTTGCACTTTTAATAATCTTTCTTTGTCCTGTTGTAGGAGGAATGACACCAGTCACCTCTACGTAAACAGAGTTAAATGATTTGGATTTTTGTTTTTTTCTTTTAGGATAAGTTAGGTTGACAGATCTTTCACTTTCCTTTATAACTACCCAGAGACAAGAATTTCTGAAGGCCTGATTGCAAACACCCTTAATTGCACCACATCAGAGGCAAAGGAAAGAGAAGTTCTATGAGTTAGAAACCAGCCAAATGAGACCTGAATAGAAGCAAGGTTTTTCTCCTTTATCGTAGTTACCAAATACATTTTACATAATGTTAATAATATTTTGTGCTCTTGGTTAAATTTTTCTGGCTCTCCTTTTATGTAGGTTATAGCTTTTATGTACTTTCATATATTAAAACTGCCATTTTATATTATAGAAAATAGTTACTGAATTTTCAAATTTTATAATATTAAAGGGTTTTAAATAGTGCCATACATTAAGTTTTTTTTAATATGTTAAGGTAGTTTATAGTCTTGTTTGAATTATTCCTCCTTGGTAATTAGCAAAGATTTCTTTTGCTTTTGTGTCTGTATTTACTCTTATTGTCCTGAATATTCCTGTGAAGTATACCATAGACTCCCTTATTAAAGTTTTATAAAATTATCATGACAACCAATTTAGAAGTCAGCTAACCACTACTCATGGGGATTAATTATGGACATTTTATTAGAAATAAAATTTTATTTGAACATACCCACATCTAATTATTTACACATTGTCTATTGCTAAAACAACAGAGACTTCAATTACATACAATGATACAAATACATACAGTGATGATTAATTTTTAATTGTCAATTTGCCAGAACCAAGCACCACCTGAGTAGAGAATCATTTTTCTCTCTACCATAATTTGTTTTTTTTTAATTTACTTTACATACCTTCCCACCATAGGGCATCTAATCCCAGCAGGTATAAGCATATCCTCTCCCACTGAGGTGCTACCAAGCAAACCAGGTGGGGGAAAAGGACTCAATGGCAGGGAACAGAGACCTAGACAGCATCTGCTCCAATTGTTAGAAGAGCCATGTGGAGAACATGCTGCACATCTCTTTCCACAAGACTCCCCAAGCTCCATCTAATTTTTCTTTGTGGGTCTCTGTGTCTTTTGCCATCTGCTGTTGGATAAGGCCTCTCAGAAGACAATTATGCTAGATTCCTGTCTGCATGCATAGCACAGTATCATTAATAGTACCAGGGGTTGGCTGTCTCCCATGGAACAGGTCTCAAGTTGGGGCAGTCATTGTTTGGTTGTTCCCTCAGTCTCTGTTTTATTTTTATCCCTGCACATGTTGTAGGCAGGACAAATTTTGGGTTGAAGGTTTTGTGGGTAGGTTGGCATTCCTACCTCCCTTCTCTGGAACTCGTGTTTGGTTATAACAGGCCATTTCAGCCCTATATTCCCCCCAGGTTGGATAAAGAGAGTCTATGCTGGTGACCCTAGCTGAGGGTTGGTTTTTTTTTTAAATTATTCACTTTACATACTTCTTACTGTATCCCTTCTGGTCACTCCCTCCCACAACACTTCCTCCATTTCCCTTCCCCTTCTCCTCCAAGTTGGTGGGGGGCCTGCTGGGTATGCTCCCACCCTGGCACTTCAATTCTCTGCAAGGCTAGAGGCTTCCTCTCCTAATGAGGCCAGACAAGGCATCACAGTTAGAAAAATATATCCTACTTACCAGCTTTTGGGATAGCTACTGTTCTAGTTGTTCAGGACCCATATGAAGATCAAGCTGTACATCTGCTACATATATGTGGGGAGGCCTAGGTCCAGCTTATGTATGTTCTTTGGCTGGTGGTTCAGACTCTGAGAGCTCCACAGTCCAGGTTAATTAACTGTTGTTTTTTCTGTGGAGTTCCTATCCCTACAGTGCCTGTAATCCTTCCTTCTATTTTTCCATAGGTGTCTCTAAGCTTTATCCACTGTTTGGCTGCATATGTCTGGATCTGTCTGAGCCAGCTGTTTCATGGAGCCTGCTAAGCTACTCTTTGCAAGCATAACAGTATCATTAATAGCATTAGGGATTTGTGCTTGCCCATGGAAAGGGTCTCAAGTTATGGTGGTTATTAGGTTATTGGTTGGCCATTCCCTCCATCTTTGCTCCATCCAGAGTGCCTGAAATTCTTGTAGACAGGATAAATTTTAGGTTGAAAGTTTTGTGGGTGGGTTGGTGTTTCTATTGCTCCACCGGAGTTCCTGCCTGGCTATAGGAGGTGGCCTCTTCAGGTTCCATTTCATCAATGTAGTGAGTCACAGCTAAAGTCACCTCCATTGATTCTTGGTCACCTCCCTTATACTAGATCACTGTCTTCTCCTGGAGATCCCATTCACCTCCTGGCTCCCCTCTATTGTAGATTTCTGTTAGTTTTTATAGCCATCTAGCAATCTCTCCTGTCCTTCCCCAAACCTGATCCCAACTCCCCAATTACCCTCCCCATCCCCTCTTACTCCCACTTCCCTTCTTCCATATGCCTCTCATGACTATTTAATTCACCACTTCTAAGTGACATTCAAGCTTCCTCACTTGGGCCTTCCTTCTTGTTTAACTTCTTTGGGTCTGTGGAATGTAGCATAGTACCTGTATTTTATGACTATTATCCATTTATAAGTAGATAAATACCATGCATGTGCTCTTGGGACTGAGTTACCTCACTCAGGATGATATTCTCATGTTGCATCCATTTGCCTGCAAAATTCATGTTGTCTTTGCTTTTAATAGCTGAATAGTATTCCCTTGTGTAGATGTGCCACATTTTATTTATGTATGCTTAACTTGAGGGACATTTTGGTTGTTTCCAGTTTCTAGCTATTACAAATAAAGCTGCTATGAGCATAGTTGACCAAATACCTTTGTGGGATAGTAGAACATCTTTTGGGTATATGCCCAGGAATGATATAGATGGGTCTTGAGGTAGAGCTATTTCATATT
Organism: Mastomys coucha; assembly: GCF_008632895.1. Classification (NCBI taxonomy): domain Eukaryota; kingdom Metazoa; phylum Chordata; class Mammalia; order Rodentia; family Muridae; genus Mastomys; species Mastomys coucha. The sequence goes on along the minus strand of NC_045030.1, from coordinate 70,141,582 downwards.
TTCTGAGAAACAACCAAATTGATTTCCAAAGTGGTTGTACAAGTTTGTACTCCCACCAGCAATGAAAAAGTGTTCCCCTTGCTGCACATCCATGCTAGCATATGCTATCTTTGAGTTTTTCATCTTAGCCATTCTGATGGGTAAGATCAAATGTAAGATGTAACCTCATATTTATTTTGATTTGCATTTTCCTGATGACTAAGGACTTTGAACATTTCTTTAAGTGTTTCTTGGCCATTTAAGCTTAGTCAGTTTAGAATTCTGTTTAGGTCTATTCCCCATTTTTTATTGTTGTTTGGGGGTTGTTAGTGTATAACTTCATGAGTTCTTTACACATTTTGGATATTAGCCCTCTATTGGATGTAGGGTTGGTGAAGGTCCTTCTCAATCTCTAGGTTGCATTTTGTCCTATTGACAGTATCTTTTGTCTTGCAGAAACTTTACAGTTTCATGATGTCCCATTTATCAATTGTTGATATTAGAGCATGAGTCATCTGTGTTCTGTTCAGGAAATTATCTCCTGTACCAATGTGTTCAAGGGTATTTCCCACTTTCTCTTTTATGAAATTTGGTGTATCCTGTTTTATCCTGAAGTCCTTGATCCAGTTGGACTTTAGTTTTGTGCAAGGTGATAAGTATGGATCTATTTTCATTCTTCTACATATAGGCACCCAGTTAGACCAGCACCATTTGTTGAAGATGCTTTTATTTCTTCATTGCATGATATTGGATTCTTTATGAAAAATCAAGTGTTTGTAGGTTTGTATGCTTATTTCTGGGTCTTTGACTCAATTCCATTGATGAACTTGTCTGTTTCTGTACCAATACCATGCAGTTTGTTTGTTTGTTTGTTTTTTAATCACTATTGCTCTATAGTACAGCTTGAAGTCACAAATGATGATTCCTCCACAAGTTCTTTTATTGTACAGCAATGTTTTGGCTATCCTGTTTGTTTGTTTGTTTATTGTTTGTTTCTTTTACCATATGAAGTTGAAAATTGTTCTATCAAGGTTTGTAAAACTTATTGTTACAATTTTGATGGGAATTGCATTGAATCTGTAGATTGCTTTACGAAAGATGGTCATTTTCCATCTGATCCATGAGCATGGGAAATCTTTCCATCTTCTGAGGACTCCTTCAATTTCTTTTCTGGTTTCTCCACCGAAAACCCCTATCCCCCCCTCCCTCTGCTCACCAACCTACCTACTCCTGCTTCCCTGCCCTGGCATTCCCCTACACTGAGTCATAGAACATTCACAGGACCAAGGGCCTCTCCACCCACTGATGACCGACAAGGCCATCCTCTCCTATACATATGCTGCTAGAGCCATGTTTCCCTCCATGTGTACTCTTTGGTTGGTGGTTTAGTCCCTGGGAACTCTGGGGGTACTAGTTAGTTCATATTGTTGGTCCTCCTATGGGGCTGCAAACCCTTCAGCTCCTTGGGTCCTTTCTCTAACTCTTTCATTGGGGACCCTGTGCTCAGTCCAATGATTGGCTAAGAACATCTACCTCTGTATTTGTGAGGCACTGGCAGAGCCTCTCAGGAGACAGCTATATCAGGCTCCTATCAGCCAGCACTTGCTGGCATCCACAATAGTGTCTGGGTTTGGTGACTGTATATGGGATGGATCCCCAGGTGAGACAGTCTCTGAATGGCCTTTCCTTCAGTCTCTGCTCTACCCTTCATCTCTATAACTCCTTCCCTGGGGATTTTGTTCTCCCTTGTACCAAGGACCAAAGTATCCACACTATGGTCTTCCTTCTTCTTGAGCTTCATGTGGTCTGTTAATTGTATCTTCGGTATTCCAAGAGGATATCAACCCTAGTATTCTGAAAGCATTTTCAAATATGGACATTTTTGAATAAATAATGTTCAGTAATTTGTCCTTTAAACTTTGTGATGTATTGACTCGTTTTCAGATGTTGAAACAGACTTGTATCTCTGAAAAAATATCTACACTAATTGTTAATTCATTTACTTTGTATGATTGAATTGTTTTCTGTTAGATTGATGAGAATTTTCCTTTGTTTGTTCATTGGGCATATTTGTAGCGTCATGTTGACACATAAAATTAAGCATCACATTTATGTACTGTTTTAATATGGTCTATGAAAAGAAAACAACAAATGTCTTTCATCAAAGGAGTATAAATATGAATTGTGCAGTTTTTGAAGATGAATGTGGTCTTATCAAGTAAGGTACCTAATACTGTTTTGTGAATTATTCCATTCCATGTATATAGGGCTTTATTATGTAAATTTGTTGAGCACACTCTAATACAAGATTGTTTTCTGTTTTAATCATGTAATATTTTGAGAATATTTTATGAAATAAAATGCAAAAGAGGATCTTGAATGCTCTATTACCATCATACTGTTTTATAGATCTATCAACTTAAATGAACTAGGGTTCCTCTGTCTCTTTATAAACACATAATGTGTTAACTTTTTAATGCTTCTTTTCTTTTTTTTCATGTCTCTGTATTTTTGTTTTGTCTATGGTCTGGGACTCTGATAAAGTCTATCATTTAAGCTAGAAGCCAAGCTTTTGGGATGCTGATGATTTTCTACTTGAAACAACATTGAAGTAACTCTGGTAGACAGTGCTGACTTTGCAGAACCAATATAGATTATCCATAGAAAATGAGAAAAATAAGGCCTACATCATTTTGTCTGTACAGTTTTTAGATCTTTTACTTAATGCATACAATTATTAATATATTAATTTTATACATTGATGTAGTAGAATTAGTTTATTGTCATTGGAAAGTCCTGTTATTGAGATAACAGTCTACCATGTCCATATAGTTCTCTGAGCTGAGGCAAAATAGAGGACTCCCTCTCACAGTAGGGCTTCACCTTCTCCAATGATTTTATTTGGAGAGTTCCTCTAAGCACAGGTACCTGACCTTATCTGGAGGATGATCCTACACTGAGCTTCCTGCAAGCACTTCATGATTCAGCACATAAGACCTGTTAAACCGCCCTCGGGTGAGTTTCTGAGACTGGAGCAGCCAGCCCTGAGGCGCCTTAGGCCAGAGACCCGGGCGGGATTCGCCATTTTCTCTCGGGTGAGTTTCTGAGACTGGAGCGGCCAGCCCGGAGGCTCCTTAGGCCAGAGACCCAGGCGGCATCCACCATTTTCTCTCAGGTGAGGTTCTGAGACTGGAGCAGCCAGCCCGGAGGCTCCTTAGGCCAGAGACCCAGGCAGGATTCGCCATTTTCTCTCGGGTGAGTTTCTGAGAACTGAGCAGCCAGCCATGAGCCACAGGCACCACAACTCCCAGGGGAGCCTCAGGGCGGCAGGGACATGATCCTCTCAGCTTCCCAGTAACAGAGGGGGTTCAGCGTCCTCCTCTGCCCCTTCCCTGCAAGTGGAGGGCCTGCCTCCAGAGAGCACATTAAGCCAGAGACCCGGGCAGGATCCGCCACTCTCTCTTGGGTGAGTTTCGGAGATCAGAACAGCTACCTTGGAGGAACAGACCCCACGAGTCACAGGGGACTTGCAGGGCATCAGGGACAGGACAAGCT
>NC_045030.1:70084953-70130752 GCF_008632895.1 Mastomys coucha | reverse complement strand
TTTTTGTTTTTTGGAGGGAAAACTGGGAATGGAGAAATTCACATGTAAATAAAGAAAATATCTAAAAACAAAAACAAAAACAAAAACAAAGAGAAAAAAAAAGACCTGTTAAACCCTTCATGCCATATGATAATTAGGTACTGAGTTATGACCAGCCCTTCCCTTTAACCCCTAAGAGCCCTTAAATACCTACCTCTGAAACAGTAAAGTAGAGCTGCTCACTGAAGCTGTCTCTCCACAAGTCCTTCTATATAGCCATGACCTTCCAACCCGCTGATTCTACTGCCTCTCTCCTTGTGGGCAGGTAACCAATGATACCTGAAGAAAGGGAGACCTATTTACTGTGCACTAGTATAATTATCAGTACCTTTGTTATGAAAATAAGAAGTAGTTTTATATCATAACTGGTATCTTAACTACATGTAAATATCTTTGGATATTTCTGATATTTAATATCATATGACCCTCAGGACACATTCATGCTGCTGACTCCTATACACAAATATGTTATGATGATTAGTGAAGCAATGTGGCCAAGATAATTTTTAGGACCTGAAAATCAAAAGATACAGAACATATTTTTATTATAATGTAACATTTTATATGGAGAAATTGTGTTTATGGCATTTTAATTTTCTACTTAAAAGTCGCATTACTAACTTTGACTCCTAATCAATGTAACTCACTTCCAGAATGAACTTTATTTGCAACCCTTTTTCTAATAGAAAAAATATCACTCTCCCACTCAAATTGCTGTTCTCTAAACCAAACATTCTCCTGTTTTCACTACTTCATTTGAAGGACTGGAAAACAAACTGAAACAGTTCAAGAGGGCAAAGTGGTCACGGTGACATCATATGCCTGTTTACGCCAATAACAACAAAAATATAGAACTAGAATTCTTGACCAAGAAATAAACAAGTAGATAGTTTGTGATAGAAGGGAAATAGAAAGATTAAAAAATATATATGCTCCTTTTCAGATGACCAAGAAAAATATTCCTGCAGAGTATGGAAACAAACAAAAAGAGAAAACTAAAATTTTCTAGAAATATACATATACTTGCAAGTCATTTGGGAAGAATCCAACATAATCTTATTGAAAATCACATACATGGAAGCTAATTAAAATAGCTTTTTAATGTTTTAATAACATTAGAAGTAAAGTATGTTATAACATTATTATACTCTTTAAACTGTATTTATTGAGTAACATTTATGCTTTATATATTATTTCGAATAGTTTTATAGGGAAGTATTTTTAGTATTTGACTATCTGTGTTGATGAAGAATTCTAGAGGTAAGGAAAAGTATGGGGAATTTGCCAAATCAGATAGTTGTGGAGTCTGATTGACTTTGGTGTATAATTTTCTTTTATTAATATTTCATGGTTGGTGGTGTTTTAAATGCTAGCATGTTCTGGTAGTTTGAATATACTTGGCTCAGGGAGTGGTAGTATTAGTAGGTATGCCCTTGTTGGAAGAGGTCTGTCATTTTGGGAGTGGGCTTTGAGACACTCCTCCTGCCTGGCTTTGGATAAAGATGTAGAACTCTCAGCTCCTTCTCTAGCACCATGTCTACCTAGCTGCTGTCATGTTTCCTGTCATGGTGATACTGGACTTAACCTCTAAAACTGTAAGCCAGCCCAAGTTAAGTATTTGCCTTTATGAGAGTTACCTAGGTCATGGTGTTTCTTCACAGCAATGGAAACCTTAACTAAGAAACATGTAAATTTATTTTTTTTTAAGAATAAAATGGCAGTAGAATATTCAAATAGGAAGAAATGAAGTATACATTATATCTGAAAGAGAAAAACTTGGATACTCTTTTGTGTTGGTGTATGAACCGTATCTTGAATGTATTCTAGTTCAAGCACACTATATATATTTCCATTATTGTGAATACTCACAGGATAGTTTGGAAAGTAAAGGTTTGTACTGTAAATTTTCTCTAGCATGAAAGGAAATTCAGCCCAATAAGAGAAAAAATTGTATATGGAAAAAATTGTATATATATATATCCCATCTGGAAAACAATATTGAATGGCTATTCTCAATACCTTGTAATTAATTATGAATTGAAATATCTCCAAAGGAAACTTAAATATTTCTAATTTATCAGTCATTTTACTGAAAATTTACATTTGGTATTAAATGAATCAATGGATATTTAACACAAATAACTTAGGAAAGGGACATTCAAATAACTTTAATGATATTAAAGGATTTGCTATCAGTATGAGTATTGCAGGTAGCATTAAGATCTATATTAGTAGTAATGGCAATCATAAGAATGAGGATAATCAAAAGTATAAAAATTGTGCATCCTACTAGGTAGTGGTGGCACATGCCTTTAATCCCAGCACTTGGGAGGCAAGGCAGCCAGATTTCTGAGTTTGAGGCCAGCTTGGTCTACAGAGTGAGTCCCAGGACAGCCAGGACTACACAGAGAAACCCTGTCTTGAAAAAAATAAACAAAAAAATTTGTGCATCCTTATTAAATGTTCATTTAACTTGCATATAATTTACTTGGGGAATTTGTGCAAAATATATCATTTCACCATCATAAGAAGCGTGTTGTGTGGAAGCTACTATAAATTGTCATTGTATACATAGTGAGGTCATACTAGAATATATGTTAATTCTGTAAAGGAGTAATAAAATCATTATGACATGGTAATTATCACATGGGCAACCAAAACACAGTTATGACATTTTGCCTTCCTATTTACATACTGCTTAACTCAATTGATAAAGATTTTCCCAGAATTTCTGATTAGCTAAATGCACCAAAGTACATACATATTGACTTATTTTTAAATTCCCTGTTTGAATACTAAAATCTGTGTGCCTAGTATAGACTTGGAAGAAAAATAAGGTAGGAATTTAAGAAAGACAGATTCTCAGGATCATCTTTGAGTATGTCATGGTCGATAGTCAAGTAACATCTCAACTGTGCCTAGTATTTCTCACTCAAAGACATTTTATTTCACCTTATCCAGAGTAATATCACTAGTGTCTGCACATTGGAAAAGATGCAGGCCCCTCTGCACAGAGACCTAATTAAAGAGGTCTTTTGATTGAATGGACTCCTCAGTGTAGCCTATCATTTCATACTGTACTCTACAGTTTTCTGGGACTAAGAGTTCTTGAATCTTTAATGGTTCTATATTGTAAATCTTGTTGGTACTTAGCTTTCCTAGGACCTGTTTGAGATTCAGCTAAGTCAGTTATCACTGATTCATTTACCATCCAACTTTTAAAATGTTGCTGTTTTAGCCTTCAGTGTTCTCCCTGTTCTTGTATATCCTACTGAAGTTTAAGGGGAAGTGAAATTATATGTGTATGTTCAATCTGATGCTTTATTGTCTTCTGACTTGGGATGAAAGCACTAGGGATTTATATATTTAGGAAACCTAGAGTAGTCTTTATGGCAGGTAGGCATTCAAATATGTAAACTACATTTAATTTGAAAATGAGATATATCAGAGTTCTTTAAAATATTAAATCCAAATGTAGACATAATGAAAGAAAATAAATAGTTCTTTATTGCTCCCACTTTGTCATTTATCCTCTAATGAAATTGTGAAAGCCTTAAATATTTTTGTATGTAAAAATCTATATTTCTGATATCAAGTAGAGTTTTGCTTTCTTTTTGTTAAGTTTGCAAAAATAATTAGAAATATTCTAGTCTCCCTTTTGGCAATAGGTTTGTCATCCAAAGAATCCCAAATGAGTTAACTATTTGGTTTTTGGTGATAAATGGCATATTTGATATAAATTCAGTTTGCCACTACTGAAAAAAAAAAAAAAAAACAGAAGAATGAAGTTAAAGGGACCTGGCTACATAGTATTACTGAACAGGACATGGAAAGCAAATGAGAAAAGAAAAAGAAAATTATAATCTTTCAAATCAAATAAGCTGGAAAGTAAATTATAAACACAGATGAGTAATGAGAAAGTCTTGTATGACAATGTTTGTTTTCTCTAGTAACTTACTGCTGTTTGAATATTGCAAGTATTGAGGACATTAAAGTAACATTTTAACCTATTATATGTCCCAAATGAATTACAGTTAGTACATTAGAAATGAAAATATTTTCCTGTCAGTCTATGTAGCACATCCTGTAGGTCCATAATAGATGTCAGTACATACTACTTTATACATGGAACACTCATCTGCCATGTATAGAAATTCTTAAACAAAACTATAATTACAGTTTGTTATCTTAAAGAGCTTAAATATATTCTTTAGACATAATGAAAGTACATCATTATAATGTGAGAGAAAACTATGAAGAAGAATGTGAGAAAACTCAAGTAACTATGATGAAATAAGAGTAATTAGCCTCCTTTTATGTTATTTGTGAATGATATTATTATTTAGTCTGTACTTATTCATACTATGTTCTGGACTTTGTTTCTGTCATATACAGGTAAACTGATTATTACCACTATATACTACACACACACATGTGGGGAGCCGTAAAGCTAGAGAGACATGACAAGATGGCACCTACTTCCACTGTTAACTCCTAGTGGACAACTGTTTGCGCATGTGCGTAGAGAACTGTTTGCACATGTGCGTAGAGTGAAAAGACGCCATGTCATGGCCCATTCTGGGGCGTTACGTAGGGTAATGAGCGGACAGCCAATCATGGGCAGACTCGCCACGCTGTGGGCAGACACTCCGCACTGTGGTGTATATAAGCAGTGCGGATTTTGGGCTCGACCTCCTTTTCCCTCTGGGAGAGGGCAGTAAACGTCGCTGCAGAAGGAACCTAGTGTGTCCGTGTGTCTTCTTCCCGGCGAGATGACTGTGCGGGCTACACACACACACACACACACACACACACACACACATATATGTTAGAAATATATTAAGTTAAAATCCCTCTTTTTTTATGAAAATTTTGAGTGTCATCTATTGTTACCTTCAATGACTCTCTCCTAATATATATTACTTGGGCTTTTGAAAATAAAGAACCCATCCTTATTAGAAGATTAGACATTTAAAATGGAACTACTTATAGAATTATAATTAATAGTAAAAATAAATATAAATATGAAGAAAAAACAAGGAACAATACACAAATTTTGTTGTTAGTGATGTAATTAGTTATACAGAGTTATACAGCACACTTGTCCTTGGATGGTGGGAAAATTAAAATAAATAAAATAAAATCCTTTGACAGAAATTATGCTTTTCTGTTGAGAGATATGGTAACCTGAAGTTTCATATTTCACAGAGAAAGAACTGAGGGATTCAATATTTTACCTACAAGTTCTCTCTCTTTCTCTCTCCAAATCTGTTCTGGTTTGATAGTAAACAGTCTCAACCAAAACCAGATAATGTAATAAGTTCATGTACATAATACAGTCAACAAATTTGGCCTGTCATGATAGGATAAGATGGAAAAGTGATATGCAATTTCCTATGTTAGCTATCCAATTCAATACATAGTGAAATGTACAGCAGAATCTACATAGAGGTATAAATGGTTCCATTGATCCTCTGACCAAGGATTTTTTACTGCACATTTCAACTGAATATATTTGACATTAACACTATTATAATTTAGCAAAAGCTATAAATACTATAGATATGTCACAAGAAATAAACAGAATACTAGGAATATAAAATGGTCATTTTGAGTTGTGTTCACTTAAGATTGCAAATGTCCAAAATTCCAGGTTTTCTTGTGGCTTTGAACTTTACTAAGATCTTGGAGTTCCCTTTAGTTGAAATTTCTTGGACACTAAGCAAAACAAACAAAAGAATAGATTTTACAAGTAACTCAAATGAATTTGTAAAGAATTACACACATACAATATGTATATGTGTATGTATACATGTAACAATATATACATATGCACATATATATGAAAGAGTTAACCATATAACGCAGTGTCTACCTCTCTAGGTATCACAAGCCCAGTGTTTTGTAAAAAGTCAGTTATAAACAAAAGTTGAATGAATAAGGAAATGATTTTTAGAAGTGACATTGTAATAGGTCTAGGAGCATCAAGAAGTATACAGGGCTAAATTAACATTTAATTCCAAAATTTTACCAGGAATGCATCTATTATGAGTACCTGTGTACTGTAAACTGAACCTACCTTTGTTGTATCTCATAATCACCCAAGAGAATGCTGGGAGTTGCCAGTGATTTTTGCTTCTTCTAGGGAAAAGCAAAATTATCACAGGAGCTTTATAAGGATTGACAATTATTTCTTATTTCCATTAAAATATTGATATGCTTCAGTGCTGGCTGACAAAGATTGTTTGTCATTAAGATGAAATTTTTGTTCATTAAAACACATTTGATTACCCTATGGAATGAAAATGCAGGTGGTAATATGGATGAAATCCTCATGTGAAGTAAACACAATCCTTATCATTATGCTTTATGCAAAACCTCACATTGATTATTCTTTAGCATGCTATTGGAAATTGTTCAAAACTAGAGGGTTTAGTACATATATTAACTGTATCATTATTTATGAAACAAGTGAGAATTGTTTTTGATTTGTCTCATATTAACAATATTATTAGCTTCTCTTAATTATGACTGACCAAATTCAAAATAATTTAAGAATAATTCAGCTAGAACTTCGAAACTCTATCACTCAGTGAGTTTCATTTAGTTGTTTTCTTGGAATAGATTTTTCAATAATGAGAATATTTCTTTTCCACTGCTTTCCAATAAGTGCTATAGTTGACAGCAGCAGAAACCCAATCTGAACAGTGATAGTACTTAAGCAAATATAAATATTCTTGCTTATGAAAAGCAGTTTTAAAACATTAAAATTATTTCCTACATACCTTAAGTATTGGACAGTTTTCTCCTTATGGTGAATTCAGTAACTAGCCATTTCAGAGTAAAGCAAATCTCTGTAACCGGCAGTGACATTATCAAGATTTTGTTTGTTTTGTTGAGTCCATATAATACTACTTCTATGCATGTCTTTAACACTGATCAACCAGTTGGTATCTCTTGCATCAGGAGGGTCACGTCTACTGTGCCCAGCTTTACTCAGTTACCTATAGTTCTTTGTGTAGGGTTGAAGCCTCTGGACCTTTCTCCATCTAGTCTGGCATGCTCTTTGGTTTCACCCTTGGTTAGCTCACATTTAGATGATAGTGTTGTTGAAAATTTATAGTTCTAGGAGACAAAATATCACAGCAAACTCCCAGATCATCTGGTTTTTATAATCTTTTGCCAGTCCCAATTTTGCATTTTGATTGGTTGTAGTTTTCTGTAGTAAATATACACAAAACCATGTATGCTGAAGGTTTATTTCTTGTTTTTGTTTGTTTGTTTGTTTTTAAGTAAATAGTTAATAGCACGATTCATTGTGTCTTTTTCAGACAACTATATTATTATTTTATCTAACTCCATCCTTCTGTATTTACCTCCCTCCTAAGGAGCCACTCTTTCCCCATTCAAAGTCACGTTCATCCTGCTATTTCTCTTTACCATCTTCCAACCTTCTGTATTTGAACATATCTGTTCCCCTTAAGGACTCTTTATTTTTGTATTACCTGTACTGTGCTAGCCCCCCCTTTATATGGCACTCTAACCCTCTATCCTGACAATGGTTCCATTTTAATTTCCTGTTCACACTCCCACACCACTGGCTTGTTCTCATGGCCGACGTGCTCAGTTTGTGTCACAGGACTAAATCTGCCTAGACAACCTCATTTTCTAACAGGATTTTATGCCACTGCTGCCAGATCTCTCATTCTGGCCATATGTCTCTTTGCTATTACAACAATGTACTTTTCTCTACCTACACAACCTGTCAAAGTTACTTAAGATTCTCATTTTTACGCTGTCTTGACTATTGCTATTAAATTCTATTTAGTTATAACCAATTTACATAGTGCTCAATCTTGTCAGAAGTTTGTTAACTATTAAGTTTATGACAGAAAGAATTCCCAAAAGCCTCTAAAGTTTCTCCCACGAGGTCTCAGACGATGTGGACACAGCTACAGGATGCCGCCTAGATTGTGATATGATAATCACTGAAATAGGCAGTGGACAAAACTGGATACTCTGAGTCAAATGACTTATATTGTCTAAAACCAGGTAAGACATTTCTCATGTCACAGTTATCCATTCCACAAAGAAAAAACCCTGCGTTTTCTGTGCTTGAAAGCCAGACTGACTACCCATGTTGCCATTGAGAACATAGAGACCACAGAGAACAGTTGGCTAGTGGACTCTGTCATTTTGTAGAATAATATATAACTGGTATATAACTGCCATATTTTTGTTTATTTCTCAGACTTATGACTACATTGACAGCAAGAAAATAGCTTTCACAGATATAATCTGTTATCTCCTTACCTAAACTCTGTTTCTATTAATTAAATGCTTCATATTTCCTCTTCTTGCTATGCTACTGTCCTAATACTATGTCAGCTCCTATAAATTTGAATCTAATAAAAAATTACACTACATGATCCAACTTTTAAATCTTATTCCTTCTGCTCCAAAAAAGGCTTGTCTTAAAGACTGTTCATGTTGCTAATTCATGTTATCTCTTTTATAAACTTATAAACTATAGAAAATCCACTCAAATCCTCCTCTCATGGACCAAATAGACTCCATCCTGATAAGTACATCTGCCCGAAGTTTCCACTGGGTTTCAAATGTATATCTTAAGAAAAATTTTTTCTTTCTCCCAAATGTACTTAATCTTATTCTCTACCTATAATAATGTGTTTCAACATCTTGTCAAGTCCAGGACTACATCCAGGACAGCTCCAGAGAAACAACCTTCAGATGTTCCATCTCCTGTAGCCATCTGAGGATAGGAAAGATTGGTCCTTCTGACCTATCCTCAGATGACTCCACAGGCCCTGGACACCAAGGAAACAGCCAACTCTCCTAAGACTGGACAAACACACACACCCCCATACCAATTGCTCTAGGTTCTCCAGAGACACATCTCCCCAATGTCAGCATGAAGCAGCCAGACATCACAACAACCCTATTCCTGCTTCATCATCATCTCTTCTAATTTTTCTTTTTTAATTAAACCAAAATTAGAGAATGGTGGTATTACGTCTATACTCTACCCACAGAGATAACCTGGCAGCAGCTAGGTATGCTCCTCCCCACAGTTACCTGGCAATAGCCAGGTAGACTTGGCCCTATAAAAGGGGCTACTCGGCCCCTCCTCTCTCTCTCTCTTACCCCTCTTACTCTTGCTTCTCTACCTTGCCACTTGTTCCTTGCCTCTTTGTTCCCCTTCTCTCCCCATTCCCTTCCCCCCTCACCACATGGTCATGGCCAGCCCATACTTCTCTACTCTCTCCTCTCTGCCTTCCTCTGCTTCTACTACTCTCTTAACTCCCCTCCCCATGCCCTAAATAAACTCTATTCTATACTAAACCGGTGTGTCTGGTCCCTCAGGGAGAAGCGATGCCTCAGCATGGACCTGCCAGGGCACCCCATTTCCTCACACCCTGCTAGAACATATTCTTATAGCTCTTTCTCTTTTTATGATCACAACAGTAGGTAGAGAAGCCCAAGCATAGCTTTCTTCTGCAGTATAGACAAGGATGGCCAGGTGAGGGTTATGCACTTGTTTTGGGACTCCAGGGTAAATTTGGTAGATTGGGAAAAAGGTATGAATCAGAAATTCTGGGATACTTACCAGGCCAGACTCTGGAGAAAAATGTGAGAAATCTGGTTATGGAGTTTGGTGGTAGAGGTGGCTAAAGGGTCCTGTGTGTGGATGCAGGTAGGACTAGTAATGGCTGATGCTTACAAGTCGGCTGCAGTGCAGGAAGAGGTGAAGGCATTATACCAGATATGGTAGTCTGAGTGAGAGGGACCTTTACAGGCTCATATTTTGAATGATTAGTCCCCAAATGATAGGACAGTTTAGCAATAATTAGGAAGCATGGCCTTATTGGAGGGGGTATGCCATTGAGGAGAGTTTTAAAAGGTCAAAGCCCATACCATTCCCAATGGCTCTCTCCTTTATGCTTATATATCAAATGTAAGCTCTTAGTTTAAATACCATGTCTGCATGCCCACCTTCCATATTCCCTGCTATGATGGTCATGGAATAACTCTCTGGAACTGTGAGCTCCAAACTGAGTTACTATATTCAAAGTGTTTTGTCACAGCAAAAGAAAAGTAAATCACATACCAGTGCATGAGTTGTGGGACCCAGCAGGAGCCTAGAGGACCACTACTACTGTGAAGGCTGTGGTGACCAGGAATGGCAGGGGCACTAATTGTGGGACGTGAGCTAGATCTGGTGGGTTTCAGAAAAAAACTAGCATTGGGTCATGGGGGTACTCAGCAGGCTAGTTCCTGAAGGAAGATATAGGAAGTAAGAGTTTATTTGTTTTGTTTTTGATTTTTTTTGTTTTTTTGTTTGTTTGTTTGTTTGAGACAAGGTTTCTCTGTGTAGCCTTGGCTGTCCTGGAACTCACTCTGTAGACCAGGCTGGCCTGGAACTCAGAAATCTGCCTGCCTCTGCCTCCCAAGTGCTGGGATTAAAGGCGTGTACCACACCCCCCCCCCCGGAAGTCAGAGTTTATTGAGGTATGGTGGAAACAGTACACACATCCTGCTGGTGGATTCGGGGGTTTGGGTGAGTCCAGAAGAAGCCTAGGAATTGACTGAAGTGCAGGAGTTAGAGTCCTGAGGTTGGCTGCTGCCCAAGTTTCAGTGGCCAAACTCTAGTACAGGACAGTTGTAATAAATCATGAGCTAAAACTGACAGGTTGAAAAAAACACTGAAAGAAAGATAGATGGGTAGATAGATAGAAAGAAAGGAAGGAAAGAAAGAAAGAGAGGGAAAGAAAGAAAGAACAAAAGAAAGAAAGGAAGGAAGAAAGGAAGGAAGAAAGAAAGGAAGGAGGAAAGAAAGGAAGGAGGACATTTGATCATTCAGGAATTCACTAGGGTAGATCCTACAGAATTGTGTTGGAAGTCTGGATATGGACAGAAGTAGTGAAGATGGTACAAAGTGTCCTCTGGATGGATGCAGGCAGGTTAGGATTCAGCAGAAGCCTAGATGTTGACTAAGGCTCAGAAAAAGGCTGGGGTCTGGGCTGAGGCATTATATGTACAGCCCTGAAGAAGCCTAGAGTTCATATGCTTCAAGGTGCAGGTGTCCAGATGAGACCTGGTACCTGGATATTAGTCATGGGCTAGATCTGACAGGTTTCAGAAAATCAAGTAGCTGGAGTTAGGTGGGGTGTGACTCGTCAGCGTAGACTCTGGAAGAGTATGTGGGAAGTCTGAATATGGAGTGGGGTGTTAGAGGTGGTACAAAATGTTCTGTGTGTGGGCACCTAAAGGGCAAGTACTGGCAGAAGCATAGAGGATGGTTGAGGTCCAAGTGAAGGTTGTGGGACAGGTTTATAATGTGAGATCTCATTGAAGCCTAGTTATTGGAATCTACAAGGTACAAGTGTTCAAACTAGCTTATGACACTGACTGGGAACCAGATTAGATCTGTTTGATTTTAGTAAAAGCAAGTACCAGGTGGTGGCTGACTTGCCAGGATAAACCCTGAAGGAAGATGTGGGAAGTCTGGGCATGGAGTGGGATGCTGAGATGGTAAAAAAAAAAAAAGTGTCTGTGGTTGTATGGATAGGGCTAGTACTACTAGATTCTTAAAAGCTGGCTGAGGGACCAAGGGGGATGGAAGTAAAGGTACAAAATGTGGGATCCAGTGGAAACTTTCAGGTAGATACTTCAAGGCATAGGGGCTAGGCTAGGCTAAGGCCCTGACTTTAGGGCCCCAGGCTAACTCTGAGAGATTGGTTAAGACAAATAATGGTATAGGTACACTCACTAAGTTCGAATGGGAAGTTTGCATGTAGATTGGGGTGGTAGAATTGGTATAGAGTCATGTGGGTGGATGCAGGTAGGGTGGGTAATAGCAGAAATCATGAGTTTGTCTGAGGCACAAGAGTAAGTTGTATGACTAGGCCTGACACAGGATGGAGGACCTAGTTGAAGCGTAGAGGTCTGGTGCTGCAAGAAAAGTGGGTCAGACAAAGCTCAGGTACTGGCTGTGAGGCATGGGCTCAATCTGTAGGCTTGTGGGAAAACACATAATGAGGCATTTGGGGTTCTCAGCAGCCTAGATGTAGAGGGTGTCAGCACAAATGATCTTGTGGATGGATGAAAGTAGGGTAGTTCATAGCAAAAGCCAAAACTTTGAAACAGAAGGGGATGTCCTGGTACTAGGGTACACAAGATGTAGTACCCTGAAAAAGCTTAGAGTTAAGTTGTTGCAAGGTATAATTAGCCAGACTAAGCTGGTGTAATTGTTTGAATATGCTTGCCCCAGGGAATAGGTGTAGCCTTGTTGTAGTAGGTATGTCACTGTGGGTGTGGACATCAAAACCCTCACCCTAGCTGCCTGGAAGATAGTCTTCTCCTGTTTGCCTTCAGAACAAAATGTTGCACTCTCAGCTCCTCTTGAAACATGTCTAACTTAATGCTGCCATGTTCCTACCTTAATGATAATGGATTAAACCTCTGAATCTGTAAGTTAGCCCCAATTAAATGTTGTCCTTATAAAATTTGCCTTGGTCATGGTATTTGTTCACAGTAATAAAACCCTAGCCAAGATTAGAGACTGGGTTATTGCTGTCATATGCCTAACTATGCTTTTGTTTGGAACAATATGGATTTGGGGACTTTGGATTTGGAAAGCATTGGAATGCTTTAAGTGGGGCTTAATGGGCCATCCTTGTAGGAATATGGAAGGATTTGCTGCTGAGGGTGATTTAAACTGTGGAAGCCAAGTCATTGAGGTTTCAGAGGAGAAGAATGTAATATGTGACCTAGTAAAATTTTTGTGATATTTTAGTGAAGAATGTGACTGCTTTTTGCCCTTGTCTGAGGAGTCTACCTCAAGGTAAGGTAAAGATATTTATATTAATTGCATTGACAAAGAGATTCTCAAAAGAACCCAACAGAGACTTTGTTTTTAGTCTTATGAATAGCATTTTAATGAAAAGGAACAAGCTGAGAAAAGAAAAATATAAAATATATGGTTTGAGTATTAACGGGGCACCAGGAAGTGAAATGGAGCTGAATCCCATGTTCAAGGATTTTAAAGTAAATTAAAGGATTGGGACTTTGGAGCATGATCCAACCTAGGAAGTGTTTTCTGAGAGCACAAAGATTGCTACAGATGGCAGATCTGGAAAAGTGAGCCAAGCTTTCTTCGGAAGAGCCTAGAAGATCATGTGTGGAACCCAAACATGGGAACAAGTAGATGCAATGTTGAAGTTGCCTTGGAGATCCTAAGATTTTTGAGATCCAGAGCCATGGGATATCTGCTGAGGAAAGCTGCTAAGAGGGAGTGGAACTGTAAGAGCTCTTAAAAAAGTAGGGGAAGGATCCCACACTCAGGGCTTGGAACGACCCCAAACACCACCAAGACAGGTACTTGATGCAATCAGCAAGAGGTTCTTTTATTCAGCGCTGGGCGGAGACTCATATCCCACGCAGGAGTAGAGGAGTCTGGCATCAAGCAAAAAAAAAAAAAATTATACCCACACAGTTGCTAGGCAAAAAGGGGAAACTAAGGCAGGGGAAAGTACGGGGTAGTCTCTGATTGGTGCTGGCTTATGCTGGGGTTCAGAAGCAGGTTAGCCACCTGGCAATTGTTTGTTACCTCATTTTTCTTTTTTCCTGCCAGGCCACTCCGGTCTCTGGGAGCTGGTCTCCCATTCTTCTATGTCCTGGGTCTCCCATTCTTCTTTGTCCTGGGAGCTGGTCTCCCATTCTTCTATGTTCTGGGAGCTAGTTTCTAATTCTTCTAAGTCCTGGGAGCTAGTCTCCCATTGAGTTCAACTAACGGCTAAGTTCCCACAGTACAGTTTGAAAATTTTAACCTCTCAGAACCAGCCCAGGGATGTTGCACTCAACAAAGATGAAAAAGAATTTGGAAATTTAAAGACAATTTTGAAATTAGATGTGGAGTTGCAGGGTTTATAGTTTTCCCAGCTGGTTTCCTGTCTTGCTGTGGGGATTAAAGTTAAGTGACTGGATGAATCTCAGAAGAGACTTGAACTATGGACTTTTAACATTGTGGAGACTGCTATAGACTATGGGGACTTTGGAAGTTGGACAAGAGCTATTTGTTATTATGCTATGGCTAGGTATAGCCCCCTTAGACTCACGTGTTTGAATAAGCCTATGAGGGTTAGGAAGTAGAATGTGATGGTTTGTATATGCTTGGCCCAGGGAGTGGCACTATTAGGTGTGGCCTTGTTGTAGTAGGTGTGTCATTGTGGGTGTGGGCTTTAAGACTCTCATCCTAGATGCCTAGAAGCTAGTCTTCTCTTGTTTGCCTTCTGAACTCTCAGTTCTTCCTATGATATGCCTGCCGGTGGGCTGCCATGTTCCTGCCTTAATGATAATGAACTGAAACTCTCAACTTGTAAGATTGCCCCAATTAAATGTTGCCCTTTATAAGAATTGCCTTGGTCATGGTGTCTTTCCACAGCAGTAAAATCTTAACCAAGACAGCTGGACAGTGGCTATTTGACCAAGGGTAGATCTAGCAGCTTGGAGAAAAGTATTTGAGGTGGGGGGTAGGTATTAAAAAGGACAAGCACTGGAGATGGACATGGAAATTATTTACATTGATTGGGCTGTTGGATAGATGCAGGCAGGGTGGGTCCTGGTGTCACCAGAGCCATGAGAGGAGATGGTAGGACTAAGCTGTTGCTCAGGATGTTATACCCTGCAGAAGATTAGAGGTACCTTGATCTACAGGACTCCAGTGGCCAGACCAGGGCAAGTTACTGGTTGTGGATTTCTAGCTGGAACTGGCAGTTTGTTGGGGAAAAATGTATCTGGTCATAGTGGATGAACTCACCCTGGACAAGGATATGAGGTTGAGGATAATAGGTTGATGAAGGCAAAGTGCTGTGTTGGTAGATGCAGGCAGGGTGTGTCCTGGCACAAACTTTGAGGTTGGATAAGGTTCAAGTACAGGTGATGTGACTAGGCCAGGGCTAGGGCTGTATGGCTCTTCAGAATATTAGAAGTTGGGTACTGCAAAGCTGTGTTGGCAAAATAGGCTGGGGCATGAGACACTGGCTGTGGGATCCAGGCTGGATTTTGTAGGTGGCAGAAAAAAATATATACTAGGGCTTGCAGGTACTCACCAGACAAGATCTTGGGAGAAGAGTTAGGAAGTCTGGATTTAGAGAAGTATAATAGAAGTGATACAAGAGTCTTGTGGGTGGATGCAGGAAAGATGGGACCCAGCACAAGCCCAGAGGTTGACTAAGGCTCAGGAAGAGGTGAAGAGAGTAGGTCTAGGCATTGGATGTGGGACCTTGCTAAAGGAGAGAGACTTGTTGTTCCAAAGTGAATGTGACTACAATAGGCCAGGACACATGGATATGGATGCCAGGACAGATCTGGTGGGTTTTAGTAAAGCCAAGTTACTGGTGTTGGGCCAGAGGGAGGGATAACTTAAAAAACTAAACCCTGCAAGAGTGAGAAATTAGTATATAGAGTGGGGTAGCACAAAGGCACAAAGGGTCCTGTGAATGGGTGAAGGTGTGTATGTGTGTGTGTGTGTGTGTGTGTGTGTGTGTGGTGGGTAATAACAGAAGTTGAGAGTTTGGCTGAGGCAAAGGAGTCAGTGGCAGGACCAGGCTGAGGCACAGAATGTGGGACCCTGCAGCCTAGGGCTTGATTGCTCCAAAGTGCTTAGGAGTATACATGGGAAGTTTGGGTATGAAGTGAGTTGGTGGCAGGGCAAAGGGCTCTGTGGATGGGAACAGATAGGGAGGGCTTTCATGGTCTAGGCTAAAGTTCTGAAGGAGGTGTTAGAACTAGGCCTGGGGTGCTGGATATAGGATTGTGCAGAAACCTTGAAGTTGGTTCTGTAACATTTGTGTCACCAGAGTAGGCTGCAGTACTAGCTGTGTGCCAGGGCTATATATGGCTAATTGGTGGAAAACAAACATCAGCATATGGTACTTATGAGACTAGGTCTTGAAAAAGGATGTAGAAAATCTAGGTATAGAGTAGTATGAAAGAGGTATTGCAAAAGTTCCTGTGATTGGATGCAGGTGGGGCTGGTCTTGGTAGAAGCCTGAAAATCTGGATGTTGGACCCTATAGAAACTTAGAGGTTGGCTATTGCATAGTTCAGGTGGTCACAATACGTGGGGGTACTAGCTGTAGGTCCTAAGCTAGACCTAACAGTTTGTTGGAAAGTGTACATCTTTTATTGGGTGATATTCACTAGGCAAAACATGAAAGAAGATAAGGTAAGAGGTGCCAGATTAGGCAATGGTACGGACCATGTGACAGGCATTGAATTTGTAGGGTTTCAGAAAAAAAAAATAGTATTTATTAGTGTGCTCAGCAGGCTAGGCCATAGATGAGAATGAAGGATGTCTAGGTATGGAGTAGGGTGATGGAAATGGAAAAAAACGTCCTGTATGTGGATGCTGGCAGGCTGAGTTCTGGTAAAAGCCAAGCAGTTGGATAAGGTACAGGAATACTGTGGTGGAATTATGTTGTTGCATATAGTGTGGGACTCTGCTAAAGCCTAAAGATTGTTTGCTGTGAGTGGCCAAATGAGTCTGAGTTGATGGCTTTGGGACCCAAGCCTGATGTGATAGCTTATGGTCATAAAGAACAAAACAAGTAAAGCATGGTAATTATCAGACTAGACCCTGAAGAAAAACGTAGAATGTCTGGGTCTGGACTGGAGTAGTAGTGGCCATAAAAAAGGTCCTGTGCATTGATAAAGTTTGAGAGGGTTCTGGCAGAAGCAGAGTGATATAATGAGCCCCAGGAGGTTATGGAACTAGCTTGGGCCACATAGAAGTTTAGAAGTTAGCTACTACAAGTCAAATATGATCAGACTAGGCCAAGCCACTAGCTGAGGCATCTGGATGTATTTGGTGATTTGGAGGAAAAGAAGTATTGGTAGTGAGCATACTAAACAGTAAAGATGTTAGGGGAGGATGTGGGAAGTCTGTGTAAGGAGAGAGAATATCAATGTGGTCCAAAGGGTTCTACAGGTGGATACAAGTATGCTGGGTACTTGTGGAAACATAGACAGTGGTTGAGGTGCAAAGGGAGATGGTGGAACAGGGCCTAGGTATAGGCTGTGGGACTTGGCAAAAGCCCGGAGATAGCTGTGCATGGACTGACTAGGCCAGGATACTGGCTGTTGGATGCAAATTAGATCTGATGGTGTTGGGAAAAGTAAGTACTAGGAGTGGGAGTACTCAACAGACTAGACTCTGAAAGGGTAGGGTGATCTGTGTATGAAGAGGAATCAGCACAAAGGGTCCAAAAAGCAGCTCTGGTGGATACTGGTACCCTAGAGGTTGACTGATGTGCAAGAAGAAGTGTTGGGAGTAGAGCAGGGCACCAGGTTTAGGAATCTTTGGAAACTTATACGCCTGTTATTGCAAACTGAACGTGACTGTTATAGGCCACAACACTGGCTACAGGACCTGAGCTAGATCTGGTGGGTTGCAGAAATACAAGTAAATATCCAGTGGTAAAAATAGTTAATGATCTAGAGCTGGGAAATCTTTATATGGTTGGACAGTGGAGGCTATGCAAAGGATCTTGTGCACATACGCAGGTGGCACAGGTATTAGTGGAATCTGTACAAGAGGAATGGTGGGACTAGGCAGGGGCAAAGCCTAGAGGTTGAGTGCTTCAAGGCTCTAGTGACCAGACTAAATAGAACAATTGCTGTTGTTCCAATGTTAGATCTGACAGGTTTTAGAAAAATAAGCCTAGGCATTTCCTGAGCAGTAGGACTAAGCATAAGATTTGGGAGCCTATGGAAAACTTAGAGGTTGACTACTACAAGATACAGGTGGCCATATTAGGCCTGGACACTGGCTGTGAGACCAAGGCTAGAATTAGAGGGTTGCATAAAAACAAGTATCCTGTGGTGTTTTACTTACTAGATTAGATTATAGAAGAGGATGTCAGGAGTCTGGGTAAAGAGTAGGGTAGTGGAAGGAGCACAAGGGTACTGAAGATAGATTCAGGTAGGTCAGGTCTTGGTAGAGAAGTCTTAAATTCCACTGAAGTGCAATAGCTGGTGATGGAAGTAGGCCAGAGCACAGGATTTGGGATCTGGGCTAGATCAGGTGAGTTTCAGAAAATTCAAGTACCTAATGATGGTGGGTACTCACTAGGGTAAACCCTAGAGGAGGAAGTCAGGAATCTTGGTATGGAGTTGAGTGGTACAACTTCCAGAAAGGGTCCTGTGGCACCTGCAGGTACTGTCATCCTGTCCATCATTACATTTTTATTTATTTAAAATATAGTTTGCTTCCATTTCTTCCTTTCTACTCCTCCCCTATAAACCTCCCATTAGTTCCAATTCACAAGGCTTCCTTTTATTTAACCATTAGTAGTAAGTAGTAGTAGTAGTAGTAGTAGTAGTAGTAGAAGTAGGAGGAGTAGTAGTAGTTGTTGTTGTTGTTGTGGTTGTGGCTTTTGTTGTCATAGTATATACATATAAATTAATAAATACATGTATGTAAATAAATACAATACTCTAAGTCCATTCAATGTTGTCTGCATGCATATATTTGTAACCCTGACCACTTGTTGCATAACCAATCATTTCATCTTTTAAGAACTTGCTCACATATCATTTCACTGCAAAATCTCTATCACCTAAGACAATGAAGCATTATGAACAAACTTTTACCATAGACTTATTTTTATTATATTGAAATATCCTTGGAGTCAAAAGCTGTGACTATTTTCATGTCTATTAGCATGACTAGACCATAATAAAAGTTTTCATGTTTTGCAGAATGAGTTGTTTGCCACATTAGTTGCAATCAGAGTCTAGTTATAAAGGTTTACATTTGGTGGTTTATTAATAAGTGGTACAGTTTCATAGAAAGATGGCTCATTTACCTTAGTATTAAAAGATTTGATACAAATGGATTAATTGAGGCCAGAGATAAATGTATCTTTAGAGGACATAATTATATTCAACACATTTTTTTACAGAGTTACTATATGACAACAACCCCTATGCAATAGTAGGACAAATGTCTCTGTAGTAATATGAGTCTGGGTTTCCAAGGCCCACAGATTGCTAATCCTGTATGACATACACATTTGGCCTTTGCCCAATGTGATAAAGACAGGTGGGAAACTGCTCTGAACATGTACTAAGTTTCTTGTCTCAGTCTTAAAACTCCAGAGTCATTAAGAGTTATTGAGATTTAAACTGTTTAGAGCTGAATTGTGAATGAACTTAGGCAATTGAAATATATCACATATAAATTAGTGAGACTGATAAAACTAATCTTTACTAGATGCATATTTCACAGTCTAATCCATTTGCTTCTGAAAGCTATGAAGAAGTAGCCTCTATGAAATCCATGGCTCTTTGAAATCATAGAGTAGCAGAGACCCATTTTCAGTTTAAGACGTGTACGTGGAAAAGCTCACACTCTACAAAATAAAAACATCTTCTTTGTGCCCAAAATATACTATTGTCATGTGTGTAAGTATCATGAAACAATTTGATTTAACAATCAAAAACCTATACAACAAAAATTAAGTTTGTTCATTTATTTCTCAAATAGGTTTTTATTTATTTTCCCATTTTACTTAAGTTAGGGTTTGAACCAAAGGCTCCATACATATTGGGCAAGCATTCTATTGTACCATCCTTACACATTCATTCATTTCTTACTTGCTTGGAGACTAGAAAAAATATATCCCAATTTATTATCTTCCTATGAAACATAAAATACCATCAGTCACCAGAATTTATAGTCACTGAAGCATTTCCATAGAGAAGCCCTATGTGTTTTATCTGTACATGAATATGTTCATAACTATTTCTTGAATTACCCTGGCATCATTATTAGCTTGATAAACATAATAAAAATTAAAAATCGATTAAGCCACTGTAGTTTTGGTCATCTGTACTTATGTCTGTGCAAATATGTACACTTGTATAAATATTGTGGCTAAGGTTATTGAGTACTAAGAACATAGTAGATAAGTTCACCTTATATGTAGTATTCGAAATTTCTTGCTTTTTGGTGTTGTTTTACAGCATCCAAAATGCAATCATATTTGCTTTCTTATTGGAAAGTTAGATAATGGTAATATTTAATTATTTGGTAGTTTTTTATTTTATCATATGACTTTATCATAAGACTCAGGATAGTCTGAAACTGACCACAGTCTCCTTACCTTAGCTTCGCAAGTGCCAGAATTATAGATATGTGCTTCCAAGCCTAGTTTTCTCAAACACAGCTTAAAGCAAGATTGGTTTACAGTCTATTACATGTAATATGAAGCTAATTTTAAAAGAAACCAGCATACTAAAAGAATGCAAAGGAACAATGCATGCAGCAGCCCCGATATTATACTTTTTTATTAGATATTTTCTTTATTTACGTTTCAAATGTTATCCCCTTTCCTGGTTTCCCTCCCTCCTGGAAATACCCCATCACATCCTCCCTCCCACTGCTTCTATGAAGGTGTTCCAAAACCCACCCACCCAATCCCTCCTCCCTGCCCTTGATTCCCTTATACTGGGGCAACTATCGATCCTTCATAGGACCAAGGACCTCTCCTTCGATTGGTGCATGACAAGGCCATCCTCTGCTACATATGAAGGTGGAATCATGTGTACTCCTTTCTTGGTGCCTTAGTCCCCGGAAGTTCTGGGACATCTGGTTGGTTTTAAAGTAGATGGATATTGAGGCAAAGAAGATGCAAGGCAAGGAATGGGGCAGAGGAAAGGAACTCTGAGTGAACAAGATAGGAAATGATCAAAGGCAATTGGCACTTGTAATCATTTTTTTCTGTTAGCAAATATTTTCTGTTATTCACAAAGAAATCTCCCGTGGATCTATTTACTTTTGACTCTTCAGAGAAAGGAGCTAAACAGCTGCTGAAAATATTAAATTTGGCACCTCCTTCAAAGTCAGTATGAAGTATGTAGACTCTGAAAAATTATTTCTTTTGCATGAGGAGTTGTATTACATTATTTCATTTCATATCTATCTTCATTTCTCTCCAAATAATCAAAACAAAAAATAACATTCAAGGGTCAATTTAGAAGGTTATGCTTCAAAAATCACTCAGTATGCTATGTCAATTGCTTATGATCCATTTTCTTTCATTTTCTTGTCTAAATTTGGAATAGCACTTTGAAGTCATCTTTACACATTTTCTAAACATATTATTGCTAAGGAACTCACTTGGCCAGCTTGCCTTTAATTAGCCCTCAAGGAATTCTTCTTAAAGTTTTACTTTCTAGACTATAAGATGTAAGCTCAAATTCTAATGAACAACACAAGTTACTTTTAATTTATCTCCTCTTTATTTAATTTGATAACAAATAGGACAATACACTCTTTTCTACAGGTATCATTTTACAAAGACAAAAGGAAGATTGAAAGTAACTAAACAGCCAGGCGGTGTTGGCACATATCTTTAATCCCAGCACTTGGGAAGTAGAGGCAGGTGGATTTCTGAGTTCGAGGCCAGCCTGGTCTACAGAGTGAGTTCCAGGACAGCCAGGGCCATTCAGACAAACCCTGGCTTAAAAAAAAAAAAGAAAGAAAGTAACTAAACTCTTTCATGAGTGAAGGTTGTAAAACACAAAGAAAAAATATTGAATGTGTGGCTGGAGAGGTTACTCAGTGATTAAGAATGTTTGTTCCTATTAAGGTTGGGGATTCAATTACAGCACCCATGTGTTGGCTCACAATTGTCTGTAACATTAGTTCCAAGGGATCTGACTCCTTTTTTTTTTAATCCCTGTGAGCATCAGGCACACATGTATTGTACCAGCACATACGCATAGACATATACTTAAAATAAAATTTAAAAAAAAAAGAACAAAAAACTTTGAGTGTTGCCTCAAATAATTTTAAAATTTGAAGTATAAACATACTATGTTTATATATCAAATTATTGTGTACCCAGAGCAGTCAAAAACACATATACTCATGCATGTATAATTGTGTAATATATTAGAATATACATTAACATCAATGATGTAAGCAATATTTATAAAGAAAAAATATAACAAGAAAATAACTTGAAAATGCAGTGTTGATTATATCACATTACAAGGGAGGAGCTGAAGAATTTGGGGATTGTAGTAGAAAATAACATCCTGGGAAACAGAAAGACCAGCAAAAACTGCAACAAGGATCAAGGATAGAGGTTTTTCCTTCAGACTTCCTTTAGGCCAAAGCTAAGGTTAGGCAAAAATCTATAATCGGTTTTCCAGTACATATTCTTTTCTTGAGTTTTGTTGTTGTTTTTGTTATTTTGTTATTTGTTTGTTTTGTAGGGATTTTTGTTTTGTTTTCAGTCCATCCCTACCAACTTTTGCACTCCCTCCATTCTTCCCAGTGCCCACCCTGCCTATCTTTCCCAGTTCCCCCATATCCACGCTTCCCTTGTCTTCAAAAATGAGCAGGCATTGGACCCCTCCCTTTGGGGCTTGGGGAATCCTACAAAAGAGCAGGCAGAAGAAATCAAGGAGCCAGAAAAATATGTCCATAAATACTAAGCAAGGTTAATGGAAGTTCACAGAGACTTAAGCAACAACCACAGATCCTGCATGGATCCATCTATGCATAAATGCTATGCTTGTTAGCTTCGTATTTTTGTGGAACTCCTAACAGTGAGAACAGGGGACTGTCTCTGACTCTTTTGCCAGCTCTTGGGACCCTTTTCCTCTTACTTGGTTGCCTTACCCAGCCTTGATATAAGTGTTTGTGCCTGGTCATATTTCATCTTCTTATGCCAAGTACAGTTGACATAGTCTCTTCCTTTTTCATATAAAGACACTATTTTAATTTGGATAAAAGTGGTAAATTAAAACACTACTATTCAATTTGTATAACAGGGTCAATAAAAATACATATTTTTATTTTCCTTTGCAGTAGAGGCTGTCATGTTGTACTTATATTTAATAAAAAAATTAAAAATCATTGGTAGTGGGATATGTTCTGGCTTAGTGTGCATAGGTTTTGTTCACAATATTGCAACCACTGTGAATATTTGTTTCTTTTTTAGACAGGGTTTTTCTGTGTAGCCCTGGTTGTCCTGAAACTTATCTGTACACCAAGCTGGCCTTGAACTCACAGAGACTCATCAACCTCTGACTCCTGAGCTCTAGGATTAAAGGCTTACACTACCTATGTCCAGCTGTGACTTTGTATCTGAAAATACCAGCCTGAAGATGGGACAATGGGAGATGGGTACAAAATCCCAACCCCTAGCCTTGGAGCTATTAGTCGCTCTGGGAGAAGGAGGTGCAGGTTTTTTCTAAGTGTAGTCTCTGGTGATTCAGTCATGGTCCAGTGAGAGATCACATATCCAAGAATATACAGGGAGCATAAATTCATCTTGATGGGTTACAACAAAGAAACAAACAAACTACAAAACAACAAAAAAGATTAGTATTATTTTGGGTAGGTAGGAAAGCAGGAAGGATATGGTAAATGTTGGGGGTAAAAGGGATGCACATTTTAAGAAACTTTTATAAACTAATGAAAATAAGGTGGGAAAGTTATTAGTAGTAATCCTAGACAAAATTGTCAAAGGTATTTAATTCTGATGACACTAAAGAATTTGTTCTCCATACCTCATTTCTTCTTACTTTCTACATAGAAAAGAATTGGCCAGAGCAAAAGAAAATTCTAAAGGTGTATTCCTTAAGGGAGGCTAGAAGGCACTGATTATAGGGACAGAAAAGTAAGAGTGATCAAGCTATTCATGACTTTCTTGAGCTGCAGCAGAGGATGGAAGGCACTGATTATAGGGGGCAGAAATGTAAGAGTGACCAATATTTTCATGACTTTTTTTTTTTTTGGTCTTTGAGACAGGGTTTGTCTGTGTAGCCCTGGCTGTCCTGGAACTTACTCTGTAGACCAGGCTGGCCTCGAACTCAGAGATCCTCCTGCCTCTGCCTCCCAAGTGCTGGGATGCGCCACCACCTCTCAGCTTTTCATGACTTTCTAGAGCTGCAGCAGTTGTTCTGAAGGGTTACCTTCAGATTATTATACAAAAAAGCAGCATAGCACTCTCTTCCTTTGGTGTCTTTTAGTTTCCTTTTATCTGTGGCTAAATATAATTCCCAAGTGTATTATCAGTACTCAAAGGGGACTATCTGAATAAGATAGAGTTGCATGTTGAAGTTCCTATTCACTTGAAAATATAGGGCAACATTGTGGTCCCTTCACTTTCACTTAAAAAAAAAAAAAAGACAAGTAATACCAATCAGAATTAATTGAGACAGGAAAATCTCTCATTAACAACAGTAGAAAATCAACAAAAGCCAGAGATAACCACAAGACTTCCAAGAAAGAAATGGCCCTATAGACATGCCAGAAAGACTTCATCTTGAAGGACAAAATTGCCCAAGACAACATAATTTTTCCCCATCGATATTTATAAAACTTGTTTCCAAATGAAGTGATCTGAGCTGACGTGTTCTAGGATTACTTTGAACATTTGCTCAGAAAAACTGATGGCAAATCAAAAACCCAAATTAACTCAAAGTGGCTAATCCTCAAATGAACTTTCTCTTGACCTCAGTTAGTTGTTGGCACTACTTACCTTAGTGATATGAGAGTGGCTTACTTCACCTCTGTTCATTATTCTTTCTTTCATTCCAAGTAATTAATAAGTACACTATTTTGCTTTTGCTTTCCTTTACCTTTTCACATATGGTGGTTTCTCTGAATTCCTCCTCTTTCCATCCTTGTCCTTTTATCTCAATCAAATCTTTTCTTTTGAAATTCGCTTTTATTTTCTTGAAAGCCATAATTTCTGTTCTTTCCATTTTAACTGTACATATAAAGTATTATGCCTGACTCATTTGTTACAGTTTATTCATATTAGAGGGCTTAGCTCAGTATACCATTATGACACTGACTTCTTTTTTCTTATAAAGTTGTTAATTAGAATCAGGACATATTTATGCATGCATGTTTGTATGTATGTACTATGCATTTGTAATTTATAAGTCCTAACAGAATACTTAATGATCATTAAATATTTGTTAAATAAATGACTAACATATATTATTTTAAAGTCCTTTTGATATTTTCCCACAGTTGCAGTGCTTTTCTAGAATGTACAATAAAGTAAAATATGGTCTAATGGTAATTTGCTGATATAAGGCAAGCCAAAACAAGTTTCACAACAGTGCTGAACTCTAAAATGACTTTAGGTGGAACATAAAATGTTTTTAGAACATTCTTCTACATTTTAATATGTACCCTTAAATTATTCTTATGGCTTATGAATTTTTATTCTTATTTTTATTTTCTATTAATATTTTTTACCAATTAAGCTCTGTAACTGAAAATATATTACAGTCAAAGTGAAAGGTTGATATTGTTCATATTTATTCATGAGAATTACATTGAGATTTCTGGGCTACAGTCCCCACAGGAATTAGTATATCCAATGAAGTCTCTGGAAGGGATGAAAGAGTACTTGGTATTACCTCAAATAGTACTCATGGTGGATTTAACTAACTAATAGAAGCATTCTTTCACACAGAGCCTACAACTTTCTTCAGAACATTTTCTAAAATAAACCATCAATTAAACATTACTATTAACAAGAGTCAAGCTGCAGGATAAACATTATTTGCTGTATCTGGGACATGTAAATATTTAAAGAAGTTTAAAAGCATGACAACGATTAACCTGCTGAGATTAATGATTAGGTAGATGCAGAGATTTAGGCACACAAGAAATAATTATAATTCTAATGAGATAAGGCAGACCAAAGACAGAATAGGCTCATTTATGTCAGTTAGGACATGTATTCTCAGCCTTAAATATGCATCCAAAACACTAGGAAAATTCGTTAAACTAAAGGCTCCTGATACCAACACTCAAGGTTTATTTTTAATATCTTGATTAGAGCTAATAACTTCTAGAAGATTCCCAGGGAATATTGATACTGTGCCTACAGTTTAAGAGTCACTACCTTAAGTATTTTGATTCAGATGATTATGTTCAGAAACATATATAATATTTCAGTAGTAAGTGAAGATATCTTTAGGTCAAGTTTTGTTTCAGGCTTAGGAACAATATAAAAGTAGATTTTGCAACTTCTTAATCCAAAGAATAAAGATCACCCTTATAAACTTGAGACACACAAATAACTTCAATGATGTCATCATTACTAGAAGTCCACAGCTTACCATTTCTGCACATAGCACTAGTAAGTACGTATTTATTTATTTTGTAGTTTGATGAAAAAAACTTGTTTATTTAAATATTGGTATTCAAATGGACAATATTCATGTTTTCAGACCAACAATGGCAAATAAATTTCTTCTGTGTCAACAAGAGTTGATAGTATGTGTGTTGAGTTCAGAAGAGTTGTGAAGCTATGACCAAATTTAAAATCAGGGAAAGAAAAAATATGTAATATATTTCTGTTTTAGGAGTATAGGAGCAGTTGGGTGTTGCCAACTGGGTAGGAAATTGTGAAATCCTTCTATCCAAAATCATTTCCTCCTCCTGCTTTCAATTCCTAAATTCTACCAAGGGATTAGAAAAGACATTTTGTTCCCTTCAGTTCTATCCCCAGAGCAATTATATCCCTGAGAAAAATAAATTAATTTTATTATTAACGCAAATGTCTCTGGTTTCAAATCCCTTGCTCATCTCCCAGTGTTGATTTAGTCTGTCCCACAGCTATCTTCTGGTTCTCTGATTTGTGTCACTAGACTTGTTATTAACCTCAGAGAGTGAGTTCTGTGCATCAGCTGTAAATAATTCTTTGCATTCCTGCTGATTTATTAGTTTCACACAGAGTATCCTTTAAGTCAGGATGGCTTCATACTGTGTAACTAAAAATAACCCCCTGATCTTCCTGCTTCCACCTCACAAGATTCAGAAACCATGATGCTTGGGTTATGGTGAACTGGTGATCCATCCTAGCACTTCCTGTACAATAGTCAAACACTTTTCTGAATTATATCTCTATATATCACATTCATACCTATCAGTCAACAAACACCTGTATGAATTATTTCTGCATACCTGTGGTTTTCAAATATTAAGCTTTGCATGGCACTGACACAACCATTCTCTGGAAAGAATATCATATCCCATAAATGACCAAAGATTTTATATATTCCTCTTGCTGTTCTTTCATCTAATCAAGTCATACTAATTCATAGTACCTATGACCTGTTTTTTCCATCCATTTTTACTACCATTGTTATATTACCTGAGCTGCATTGTTTCCTAAGCCATATATGTAGATAGATAGATAGATAGATAGATAGATAGATAGATAGATAGAGATAGAGATGATATAATATATAATGTAAACCAATTTAAAGGATATGATGTGATTTGATAAGCAGCTAAAAAGAAAGTTGGAGAACAGATGGTAGAAAGTCCTGACTATTATATTCAGAGGGATATTAATCTGCACACACAAACACATACAGAGAGAGAGAAAGAGAGAGAGAGAGATTTCTCTTAAAACATTCCTTTCAAGGAACAACTTATGCTGGATCCAATATAGGAAATTGATCGATGGTGCAACTTGGGTAGAAATAGAGGCACCTGTTTCACCACTTGAGTATTCCTCATTCCAACACTATAAGTTTCCTTGCAGTGTATTAAGATGTTTCACCCCACATGCCTTAAGAAATTCATCCATTAAAGTCAGAATAAACGCCATTTCTTTGTGAAACTATAGGTCTTTCAAAGAGGAACACTTGGAATACATTACTATGTCCAACATATATGTCCAAATCCCTTAACCTGTTTGAATTTTTTAATAACCATGAATAATCAAAGCGATTCTTTTCATTGTACAAATATACCTCAATCTGAGTAAGCATGCTTGTTGGTAGCCAATGATTTAAACCTATTTTATTTAAGGTCTCAAATAAATATGTTTACATTAGATATTCTATGGACACCTGCTTTTATGTCTTTGCTATAAAAGCCTAAGAGTAAAATTGGTGGGTCTTAAGGTAAATGTATAGCTGAGTTTATAAAAATACATATAAAATTTTTTCAAAGTGTTTGAACCATTTTTTATTTCCACTGCCAATGCTGTTACCAATACTCAGTATAATAAGTGTTTATATAATAGACAATATATTAAACATGAAATTTTATCTCATTAGAAACTTAGTTTACATTGTTATGATGTATAGAAAACTGGAGGACAGTATCAGGTGATTACTAGTTGCATAATTATAGATGTACACACACACCCAAACCATACAGTTTATACTGCTTTGCATAAAAAAATAAGAAGAAAAATTCCATGAAGTTATCACCTGCATATTTTGTTTTCTAACAAAAACACTTAATCTATAGCTAGTTCAATTTACAGATTTGGATTAAATACATGTTTTAATGTTTTAATTGCTGTGAAGAGACACCATGACCAAGGCAACTCTTTTTTTTTTTGCAGGAATATTTTTTAATCTGAAAAAAATATAAAATTGTCTCTTATGTTAAATTGAACATATTTTTAATTAGATATTTTCTTTATTTACATGTAAATTTCTCCTTTCCCAGTTTCCCCTCCAAAAAACAAAGAAACTTATTAAAATAAACTCCTTCTAAAAATTAATCATAAAGGAGTATAGATTAAATTGTTTCCATATCCTTGAGGATTGTTTTCAGACAGGATATCAGAGTAGAGTTGATTTCATTTGAATGATGTAACTTCTTTTACTGTCAGAGCTGTGCTAGGGGTGAACAATCCTACTAGACTATGAACTTGAATGGAATGGTTATGGCTGAGAACTTTTTTGTAATCTATTAATTTCCATAACCTTTGGTAAAAATCTTTTATTATTTTAACAAAGTTTTATTAATTATTTTCATTATGTTTAATGTTTTATACAAATAGAGGAGGTACAGATTTCTTAAGATAGCTTTACTTATCCTGAAGTAAAGAGTTTTCACATTTTCAAGATATTTTGTGTTGTTGGACCAAGCATGATGGCATATACAATTAATCCCAAAACTTTAGCAGTAGAGGTGGGAAGAATGCCACAATTTATGCAGTTTGATCCAAGCAAGTCCTTAGCCATCCAGGTATACAAAGTAAGACAATATCTCAAGCAGACACACAAATAAACAAGTAAACAAAAATTTACAGGAAGTCCAATATGCAATCCTTCCACAGGTCTCCTGAGCTTGAAAATATATTTTGCATCTTTCTGTACTTTTAAGGTCCTGAGTACTGAATAACTAAATACCTAGGCTTAATTCTTATAAGCTTTCACTTATCTTAATGATGGTTTAAACCTTGGAATTTAACATTCAGTCAAATCACAATACATCTCAAACTTTTTTTGTATGAATTAACATTGGCCATCTGGCACTTTTTTTTTTCATATGTACATGCACTTTTTAAACACAAGCTCATTTTTTTTCAAGACTAGAATCTTGAAAATATACTATTTTTCATTGCAGAATTGGCTTAAGATTGTAATTTGAAATAATTTTTATATTTATAAGATACCTACTATGTCAAAATTATTTTTTTTTGCATTTCTACAGAAATACACTTTCTTTGATGCAAGGATTAAGCAAAGCAAAATTTGAAATTTGATTGCTTAAATTGTTCATATTGACATTCCCTGGAAAACTTGTTTATATATCTCACTCAGTTGGAAATATTTTTAGTTTCATTTTCTAACTCTTTGCTGATTATACACAGAAATGAAAAAAATATTATCTTTTTACTTTGCCATATGGTCGAATTTGTTCAAGATGAGGGTTTTTTTTTCTCTCTCTAGATAAATAGTTTAGTTCATCCTACCAGAATTTGGTATTAGTTTTGGAATTGTATTTTATCTACTTTAATAACTTTAGATATTTCTACTTATATTATTTTACTAGTTGACCTATAAATGCCTATTTTTACTTTATAATATTTTAAACTAAACATCAATTCAAGGACAGTATAACAAATTTTTCTTTCTGAGTCTAGGTTATCTCAATCAAGATGCTTGTTTTTAGCTCAATCCAGCTGAATATTATCTTGTTGGGTAAATGTAGCACATTTTCATTATCTATTGATCAATCAATAGATATCTAGGGTATTTCCTTTTCCTAGTTATTATAAACAGAGCAACAGTGAGCATAGAAATGCAAATATCTCTGTAGTAAGATCTAGTGTTGGGGGGTATATGCTCAAGTTCTAACGAGTTCTATAGATAGATCATATGATATATCTACTTTCAGAGTTTTGAGGAACCTCCACACTGATTTAGTAACTTCACCATTTATACTCTCTCCAGTAATAAGTTACCATTACTCTTTCCTTGTATCTTGCCAGCATCTTGTGTCATTTTTGTTTATATTGGCCATTCTTAGTATGATAAAGAATTTCAAGTTTGCCTTGTCATTTCCCTGAATACTAAAATTGGTAAACCTTTCAAAAAATATATCTCAGCTATTTGTGTTTTATATTTTGAAAATGCTGTTTAGTTCTATGATCCATGTTAAACTGAAATGCTTATTTTCTTCATGTTTGTTTCTTGAGTTCTTCATAAAGTCTGGGTATGAATCTTCTATCATATAATAGTTTAAAGTTCTTTACCCCTATTTTTTAAGCCGACTGTTCATTTGAATGATGATATCCTTTATTGTGCTTTTAAGGTTCATGTGGTCCTATTTTATCAGTTGTTCTTAATGCCTAAGTTATCAGAGTCTTATTCAGAAAGACCTTTCATGCTACATATTTATGTGTTTTATTTGAGATAACCATAGATATTAGGAAACTATTAAGGAGCCATAGGGGAAGAGAGAATCTTTCCAACAAGAGGAGATTGAATACAGGGTTTATGATGGTTTGAATGAGGATAGTCCCCAAAGGTTTATATATTTGTAGGCTTAGTTCCCAGTTGGTGAACTATGTGGGGAGGATTAGAATTTGTGGCCTTGTTCAAGGAAGTGAGATTCCAAAGTCCTATGCCATTCTCAGTGGCTTTCTGCCTGTTTCCTCTGATTCAGGATGTACTGCTGTCAACTACTGTTTGAGCGCTATGCCTGCTTTCATGCTCCCTACCATGATAGTAATCGACTAAGTCTCTGAAAATCTAAGTAAGCACCCAATACTTTCTTTTATAAGAGTTGCCTTGGTCATGGTGTCTCTTCCCAGGAATAGAAACCATAACTAAGACAGTATTATAGAAGATGAAAGGGGGAAATTTAATGAGAAGGGTTAAAGGAGGTGGGGAATGGAGGAAGAATAGAGAAAGCAATGTGAAGACAGAATTTAACACTAAAATCATTTTTTACAATGCCATACAGAAACCTACCATAGTAGATGCATTATAAATATAAGTACATATACAGTTATTTGATATGTACAGATATAAGTACATATCAAAATGTTTATGTGTGCCATACGCTGAACAAGAACACCACCAATGGAGATGCTGAAGTGGATAGAAGAATGGCCAAGAAGTCTCAAACTTACAAAAAGATCTACAGGCAACTAAGAAATGCTGATATCAGGAGAAACAGTCTTCTCCAGGGAAGAATACACCAACGGGTAATCCAATACCAAATGGCTAGTCCTGAAAAGCATATATACAAGTAATATTATAATACTGAACAGGCTGTGTTTATGAGTATATATGTATTGTATGCATACATATATATGCATATAATAATAATGAAACAAAGGCTATAAATTTGAAAGAAATCAATGAGATTATATTAGAGGATTTGGAGTGAAGAGAAATGCAATTATAATACAATCTCAAAAAATTAAAAAGTAAAGAGAAAAAAAGAAAAACATATAGGTAGCATAAGTATATAATTTGGAAATAACACCCCACGTAGACACTAAATGCTACGAAAATAAAATGCTTGATATTAGAAATGAGTTATTTCTTTTTGAATTGGTAGTCCATAATGGAGGTCCAATAAACCCACAAAACATTGTAAGTTGGCAATTGCCAATGCTCTTGGTTACCCTTCAGATCTTTACAGTAGGCCCCAGTTGCTGAAGCCAGCACATATTTGGCTCATAGAACATGAAAAATCAAGTTGGCATGGACCTAGAATGTCACTTTTAATGGCTAGCTTTCATAGAGCTAGAAGGTGTTATGAATACTACCAGATGATAAAAGTAATAATCTTATCCAGTTGTGAACTCTGAGAGCTACAATAATTATGAGCTGAAAAGATATGTTCACTGGTGCAATAGTTTTATGAATATCATGGGAGTAACCAACCTCTTCCTAATTGGATTTAAACCCCTCGCTTACCTACTACAGTGGGAAAGCAGTACCTGACACTGTGAATTAGACTAAGATCTTGAGCTAGATAAATTATAGACTATATGTAAAAACTTACTACTATTGTTCTGTTAAATAGACATAACATTAAAATGATTTATAATGACATATTGCTATGCTAACAGATTGTGCATCTTTAACTTTCATCAAATGAACTATTTCTGGCAGCAGTGCATGGTGAATAACACAACAACCCATAATCAATTAACATGCAAAAAATGAGATTTTGAAATACTCAACCTTAAGGATATGTATAGCATAGCCCTCCCCTCAGGCTTAGGGATCTTCATGACAGTGAGAGCAGAAAGATTGTAAAAGCAAGAAATGGTATATGGTTTTCTGCACACAACACAGAAGATGAACATATAAACTCATAGTAATTGTGATAGCATGCACAACAGCTAGGCAAGAGCAATCCAGCAATGAAGCATTGGGGGAAGATTGGCCCAGAATTCTGTGCTCAGCTGAGAATGGGAGTTTCAATTGTCTTCAGTGCTGTGATATCAATCACATTCCAGGAGGATTTGGCTAACAAAGACTGAGCTCAGCAGGGTTGGGGGAGTTGGGAAAGAACAAGAAGTTGGGTGGATAAGCTGGTAGGAGTGAATCTGGATGCAGTGGACATGAGTTGATCAATTAATGAGAATATTATTCAAAAAGTATAAAATTTAAAGTAGTATAAATCCACTTAGTTTTCTTCTTTTTTTTTTTGTACATTTACTGTTTTACATTTTGTTTGTGTTTGTTTTGGTACTCAGAGAACATTACTTTACAGACTCAGTGTCTTAGTCAGGGTTTCTATTCCTGCACAAACATCATGACCATGAAGCAAGTTGGGGAGGAAAGGGTTTATTCAGCTTACACTTCCACACTGCTGTTTATCACCATAGAAAGTCAGGACTGGAACTCAAGCAGGTCAGGAAGCAGGAGCTGATGCAGAGGCCATGGAGGGGTGTTATTTACTGACTTGTTTCCCCTGGCTTGCACAGATTGCTTTCTTATAGAACCAAAGACTACCAGTCCAGGTATGGCACTACCCACAATGGGCTAGTCTTCCCCCTCCGCTCATGGTCACTAATTGAGAAAGTGCCTTACAGCTGAATCTCATGGATGCATTTCCTTAAGGGAGGTTACTTTCATTGTGATAACTCCAGCTTGTGTCAAGTTGGCACACAAAGCTAGTCAGTACACTCAGTAATTGATATATTTGACAAAATCTTCAAAGATGTTTCTTATTTTACATGTATACATTTTGTATTATTCTATGTTCTGTCTACAGAAATAGATTTTCAATAGCTTATTTTTACTATGAAAATTATATTTCATCATTTCTTGAGACACTAGTCTTTACAACATGTATCATCTGGACTGTCCTTTTCTGACAGTATTCTGTTATCATTGATGACTAAAGTCCTGTGCTCTAAAAATCAATTATAAATAAAGCATTTATTTTTCCCTATGCCTTATAGTTTCCTACTCTCCTCAGTCTTGTGTTACATGCAGAAGAAAGGTTAACTGTCCTCCATTAGAGTCTCTGCTCATATATTTAATGTGTGTTTTATTTCTCAATTGTCTTTGAACTTTCTTCCCCTTCATTTTCAGTATTTTGTATTCTGAGAAAAAGTGATAATAAAAACAGGAGAGTAATGTGAAGATTCATTTGTTCATTTTTCTGAAGTTAAGGAAGACCTGTTAAAAATGTAATGACAGTCTTTTGAGGTTGATTAATCTTTCCATGAGATTAGGATGCAGTATTTAAAAGCACTTGTAATGTCTCACCCTGTTTTCCTCAGTAGAGTTTGCTGGCCAAAACACTCTTATAAACATGGTAATACCTACCTTCATTGTGTCTGTTGAAGTCCTTTGTTTTTTCTTTAGCAGGGATATAACTTGATAAAGGCAAAAGTTTAAAATCTACAATCTACCCTGCCAGAAGAGTATTTCTATCAACAAATAAACCATACCACATGAAAAAAAAAATAAGTGTGAAGAAAATTTGCAGTTGAATTTCTAAGTAATTTGTAAAAAATTATAATTTTTAAGAGTCCACTCCAGCCAGGCAGTGGTGGTGCATGCCTTTAATCCTAGCACTTGGGAGGCAGAGGCAGGTGGATTTCTGAGTTCGAGGCCAGCCTGATCTACAGAGTGAGTTCCAGGACAGCCAGGGCCACACAGAGAAACCCTGTCTCAAAAACAACAATGACAAAAACAAAAAGAAAACAAACAAACAAAAAAACAAAACAAAACAAAACAAAACAAGAAAAATCCACTCTTTTCAATTTTGCATTCTTTTCAGACAATACAGAGAGGTCCAGCCCCACAGTAAATGAATTCATAACTATATTAGTAAGATCCATTACCTGGCTAGATTGGAAAATCTTCAGTGAACACCTGGACTATGGCTGCTGTTCCCCACTGCAACCTTTTTTCTAGTCTAGGAAGAATTAGTCCTGTCTAGGATTCTAGTGGTCCCAGATCCTAGGACTGAACTCTCACTTTTCCTTTCACCTCCAGCATGAAAACTGTAGAGCACATGTTCACTTCTAATATAAAACTAATTAAAAATAATTTTCAGTGAAAGACATTTAGGGTCAAAATATTAACAAAAATAAGAAATGGAAAACTGTAGTACAGCAGACTGATATTTTGCTTCAAAGTGCTGGAGGCTCTTCTGTATTCTAATTGACATATTCTTAAACTAGATGTCTTTTCTGTATTACAAAACTATATTAG
Source organism: Mastomys coucha (assembly GCF_008632895.1). NCBI lineage: Eukaryota > Metazoa > Chordata > Mammalia > Rodentia > Muridae > Mastomys > Mastomys coucha. The sequence goes on along the minus strand of NC_045030.1, from coordinate 70,095,694 downwards.
TTTACTACTTCATCTGAAAATGACTTCATTTTTGGTGAAAGTTTTATGAAAGGATTAAATAGATATGACAATTCAAAATCCTAGTCCCAATTGTAAAACTTAAAGCTAGGCTAAAGGTAGAAACATCATAAAGTTAAGAATGACTTATAAAAGGATAGATTCCCTTCATTGATAAGAATCTATTGAAAAAGTTAACTGTTTATGTTTGACTAGATGCTCATTTTTCTCTCGACTCTTCTTTGGAGCAGATTTTGAACTATATAAATACGGATCAAGGAGATTTTGAATTGCATATATAAGATTTGGGGCCCTTAGCACAATTTTAGATGTGACAAGAGTCATTCTCCTCCTATGTCCCAACTTGGGAAGGACAGTAGTCAACTTCAAATGGGTTTATGAAAAATTCTTTTGTTATTTCCCTTGGCTATTGTCCCCAAATGTATCTTTCTTATTTTGTTTGTTTGTTTGTTTTGGTTTGGTTTGGTTTTGGTTTTTTGAGACAGGGTTTCTCTGTGTAGCCCTGGCTGTCCTGGAACTCACGCTGTAGACCAGGCTGGCCTCGAACTCAGAAATCCACCTGCCTCTGCCTCCCAAGTGCTGGGATTAAAGGCGTGCGCCACCACCGCCCGGCCAAATGTATCTTTCTTAAATTACTTTTAAGAATGGCTGCTTCCTCACGTACAGGGTCAAGACTGCAATTAAGAACAGGAAAGCACTTCTAGTTATGAGTGTAGTGGAAGGAAACACTATCAAGCATTTTGAAAACAATTGAAAAGGATCAATCTTCACTGCAATAGAGCTTTAATATAAGCAAAACTTCAAACTGAATGATGGCTTCTTGACCCTTATTTGTGGTGGAACTTGTACATGCTGTTGACAGCTCTACTAACAAGAATATTCTAGATATGAGTTAATAACAATGTCTCCTGTCACCATAAACTTGTGTGCATTTTAGATTGCAGCAAAAAGACAGTGAACCGCAAAAAATAGTTTGTTTCTTGATATTTTTATGTGAGGTACATGTGACCTTAAGGTAATTCATTTTCATTAAAGTTTGAAGCTTTATATCTTCTACTGTAACAAAATAGTGTCAGCAGCTCATACAGATCTCAGGATTTCATATTTACTTGTCAATTTCTAACACAGTTGTGCTGCTTAAACTGGTTTATGGTCTCATTTTAAATGCTTCGATTGTAACTACCATGTTTCAGATTCAGCTTTTCTGGTTTTATGTGGAGGTCCTTGATCTACTTGGACTTGATCTTTGTACAATAGATAAATTCTACATGCTGATGACCAGTTGAAACCAGCATCATTTGTTGAAAATGCTGTCTTTTATCAGCTGAAATGATGCCCCCAACACATAAACAGTAAAGGACTTCCAAGTCTGGCTTTAGTCAGAGAAGATGCACCCAACTCTCAAGAGACTGGAGGCCCCAGGGTGTGGAGAGTTCTAGTGGGGTGGGTAATGGAAGGATGAGGACATACTCCTGGAGACAGGAGGGTAGGGAAGAGGTATGAAATGGGGATCATTCAGAGAGTGGACCCAGAGGGGGATAAAGTCTGGAGTGTAAAAAAAAAAAAGATTAAATACAAATTTAAAAAATAGAAAAAAAAAGAATTCTAAAGAATTGACAACAATTTCCCTGTTACCATACACCTGTGTGTATTTTAAATTGCAGTAAAAAGGCAGTAAACTACAGACATAGTTTTTTTTTTCTTGACAGTTTTATATTTGTAGTACATGTGAAGTACTGGGAATTGCCAGTAGCAAATATTTTCAAATAAATTTTCAATGAAAGTTTCATAGCTTGAAAAAATTAATTCTATAAATATGTACATCTGAAATTATGAAGCTTCTGTGATTATCAACTACATTTGCTGTAAATAGGTAATTATTAGACCTTCTATCTAGAGTTAGGCATAAAAATCATTATTATCCTATATGCTACAGAGCAAGATAGAAAATAATTGCTAGAGAAAAATAAAGTTAAAATTATGTTGGAAAATCAATTGTGATTAAAATTTCAAAGATGATCAGATATTCAAGGTCCTCACACCTACATAGTAAGTTTGAGGCTAATTTTTGATACATGAGGTACTATCTCAAGTAAAAAATGCACATTTTCATAGATAACTCCAAAACTTTTAACTCTAAAAATGTACTTTGAAATGAGTTTTTAACTAACTAAATGTTTTCAACAGCCACAAGTGAATAACTTTATATTTTTATCTCTATTACAAAACTGAAATTTGTAAATTGAAGATGTAGAATACTTATTTGAAAATTTTAAAATCTAAGCTCTACATTATCCCACTGTGTTCAGTGAAAATGCATATAAATTCCATTAACAGATTTATACCAAAATACAGAAAACTATTTTAAGTTTATTGTGAATGAAAAAGAAGTGAAAAAAATCATAAAATATGAATACTATTTAAATTGTAATTTGTAATTTCTAATTTAATTCTCTTTGAAAATATAAAATACTTATTTGAAATGTTACTTTTTATGATTCTTACTTAGTACTATGGATAAAGGATTTATCCTGGGAACACAAATGCAAATATAGAAGAGTTTGTAACTTCAAGTTGATATAAAGACGAATGAAATCTAGAAGGAAAGTTTTAAAAATGTGATAATACATTTTGATTCTAATATGCTCAGGTCAAGTAGCAGTGGTATGAGTAAAAACCAAAGTACATTCTTGAGCCCTTCCTAAGAAGTAGCAATTCTACCTGCTTTCTGACCTGGTATGATGGGTTAGATATGCTTTGACCAAAGAGCAGCACTATTAGGTGTGACATTGTTGGAGAAGGTGTGTCATAATGGCACTATGGCCATGGGTTTTAAGACTCTTTTCCTAGCTTCCTGGAAGCCAATCTTGTCCTAGAAGCCTTCATATGAAGATGTAGAACTTTCATCTCTACCAATACCATGCCTGTCTGGACACTGCCATACTCCCACCTTGATAATAATGTGTTGGGACCCCAAAGCCCCTGGCATCTCAGTCTCCATCTTGTGCCTGGGCCATCATCTATTAACTAACACTCTTGTTTCTTCCACTATCTTGTTTCCATTCCTGTAACTGACGAGGGACCTTTTATGGTAGTGGGCTTTCCAGACTTTTACAATGAGGACATTCCTTTCCAGACATTTTACAATGGAGACATTCCATTTACATTAATGCGTAACCAAGCCACAATACCAGTTTGGCCCATGCACCTGGGCAAATACCTTTATGGTTTGTAGCTTTCTAAGCCCTTTGTTTCCCTAGAGTAAATGAGGCTTGAACAGATATTTTGTTTTGTCTCCTTTCTTTGAGTCTCCTGATCCCAATTTAACATTGTTGCTCCCGTCTTCGAGAACCCTTTTGTTTAAGTCCTGCAGATCAGGGCAATAATGGACTGAACCTCTGAATGTGTAAACCAGCCTCAATCAAATGTTATCCTTATAAGAGTCGCCCTGGTCATGGTGTCTGTACACAGCAGTAAACCCTAACTAAGACTTGTGGGAAGCAATTCTACTTAGCTTTTTGGTCAAAAGGATCCTTTACTGTTTAAAGGCTTTGACAGATATTTATAAATTAACCCCATTTCTCCTATTCCTTTACTTCTTAGTTTCCATGAATCTCATAATTTGAACCTCATTATTTGAAACATAATTTGTGTTTGTGCCCTGAGCAAACCTTGGGTGCAGGCTCAGCACCCAGCCTCACAACATCCAGAGGAAGCTCGACACCCAGGTGCTCTAACACACTTAGGATCACAGGAGAGGCCCCAATATTGGCCCCAATACCTGGAGTAAATGAGTCCCCATGGATCCAGGGATGTAGAAAACCCAGCCAGCCAGTGGTAAGGATTCCTTCCAGTATGAACCTGCGCCTATAGCAGACTTGGGGTACTGGCTCTGTACCCACTCTTAAATTACCCAGAGGCAGTTCAACTTCCAGGTGTTCTGAAACTCCCAGGATAATAGGATCATACAGGAGGCTTAAGTCCAAGGAGATCATACATACCCAGGAATACTGGAGCTCTGACACACTCAAAATCACAGCTGAGGACACAACATCTTTCCCAACACCCAGCTTAACTGGGCCCCAGGAACCAGGAAAACACAAACCTCAGCTTAGCCAAAGGCACAGGTTCCTTCCAGATGGCACCTGTGCCCATAGCAAACCCAGGGTTCTCGCTCCCCACCCACCCCTATGAACACAGAGAAAGCTTGACTCCCAGGAGATCTGACACAACAGGATCTCAGGAGCTTGGTCATACCAAGATAAGAATCTCAGAGGCAGCTTGACTCCCAGGAGCTCTGATACACCCAAGATCTCAAGATCACAGGATCACAGAATCACAGTATCACAGAGATAGCTAGAATCTGAGGAGTTCTGACCCAAACAGGATCACAGAAGAGACAGGCTCCAATCAGAAACAACAAGGGCATGTAGCATAAGAGATAACCAGATGGCATGAGGCAAGCACAAAAACCTAAGCAACAGAAACCAAGACTATTTGACATCATAAGAACCCAGTTCTCCCACTCCAGCAAGATGGATGGATAACCCACCACACAGGAAACGCAAGACTGAGATTTAAAATCACTTCTCACAATGATGATAGAAGACTTTAAGGAGGACATAAATAACTACCTTAAATAAATACGGGAGAACACAAGGAAACAGCTTGAAGCCCTTAAAGAAGAAACACAGAAATCCCTTAATTATAGGAAAACACAACCCAACAGGTGAAGGAAATGAACAAAATCATTCAGGATATAAAAATGGAAATGTAACAATAAAGAAATCACAAAGGGAGACAACCTTGAAGATAGAAAACCTAGGAAAGAGATCAGGAGTCATAGACTCAAGCATCACCAACAGAATATAAGAGATAGAAGAGAGAATCTCAGGTGCAGAAGATACCATAAAAAATATTGACACAATAGTCAAAGAAAATGCAAAGTGCAAAAAGCTCCTAACCCAAAATATCCAGGAAATCCTGGATGCAATGAGAAGACCAAATCTAAGGATAATAAGTATAGAAGAGAGTGAAGACTCCCAACTTAAAGGGCCAGTAAATATCTTCAAAAAACTTATGTAAGAAAACTTCCCTAACCTAAAGGAAGAGATGCCCATGAACATACAAGAATCCTACAGAATATGAGGCCTGGGTGGCTCACTGCTGCAGCCTGGGTCTCTCTCCTGCTGCTGGTGGCCTGTGGTAGGGCACGTTAGTCAAAAAGGAGGCATGTGAAATGAGATATTTTATTGTAGGAAAGAGAAAATAGGCCAGCCAAGTAGAGAGAAGGAAAAGAGAGAAAGGAGAGGAGAAGAGAAGGAGAGAAAGAAAGGAAAAAAGGAAGCAAGAGAACAAGAAGGTTAGAGAAGAGAACAAAGAGCAGGAAAGAAGAAGAAAGCAAGAAAAGAAAGAGGGCAGGAGAAGGAGCAAGAGAGGAAGAAAAGAAGCAAGAGGGGAGACAAAGAGCAAGAGAAGAGACAAAGAGCAAGAGAGAGCAAGAGAGGGAGGAGTGGGCAAACCGTCCTTTATATTGTATGAGGCATGGCTACCTGTCTTTGGGGTGAGGCATGCCTGGCTGTGGTCAGATGACTGGGGGTAGGGTCCAGCTAGAATGCAGGGAACTTGGGGCATTGTCTGCCTGATAGAACATGCATCTCCTGCAGGGGCAGCTATGAGAGGTTGTGACTGAAACAAGAACCAAAGACTCAGGAATTATAACCGAACTCCTTCCGCCCCCTGCAGGCAGAAACTGCCCACTATGGTTCTAGGGCTTAAGGCCTATTACTCGACTGAGCCTAAGTTGCATGAGCAGACCACTGCACTACAACAGAACTCCAAATAGACTGGAACAGAAAAGAAATTCTTCCTGTCACATAATAAACAAAACAACAAATACACACAAAAAAGAATATTATAAGCAGTAAGGGGAAAAGGTCAAGAAACATATAAAGGCAAACCTATCAGAATTACACCAGACTTCTCACCAGAGATTCTAAAAGCCAGAAGACCCTGGGCAGTTAATACTCATCAAAGGGAGGATCTACCAAGATGAAATCTCAATTCTGAACATCTCTGCTCCAAATGCAAGGGCACCCACATTTATAAAAGAAACTTCTCTAAAGCTCAAAGCACACATTGCACCTCACGCAATAAGAGTGGGAGACTTCAATACCTCATGCTCATCAGGGCAGATCATTGAAACAGAAAATAAACAGAAACACATGGCAACTAACAGAAGTTATGAACCAAATGGATTTAACAAATATCTATAGAACATTTCATCCTAAAACAAATAAATATAACTCCTTCTCAGCACCTCATGGTACCGTCTCCAAAACTGGCCATACAATAGTTCACAAAACAGGCCTTATCAGATACAGGAAGATGGAAATAATCCCATGCATCCTATCAGATCACCAAGGAATATGGCTGGTCTTCAATAATAACAAAAATAACAGAAAGCCCAGATACATATGGAAGCTGAATAATGCACTACACAATAGTAACTTGGTCAAAAAAGAAGTAATGAAATAAATTAAGGACTTTTTAGAATTTAATGAAAATGATGGCACAATATACCCAAACTGATGGGACACAATGAAAGGAGTGCTAGGAGAAAAACTTATATGTCTATATGCCTCCAAAAAGAAACTGAAAAGAGCATACCCTAGCAGCTTAACAGCATACCTGAAAACTCTAGAACAAAAAGAAGCAAACACACCCAATAGTAGTAGATGGCAGAAAATAATCAAACTTAGGGGCTGAAATCAACCAAATAGAAACAAAAAGAAATATACAAAGAGTCAACCAAAGCAGGAGCTGGTTCTTTGAGAAAATCAACAAAATAGATAAACCCTTAGCCAGACTAACCAGAGAGCATACAGACAATATCAAAATTAACAAAGTCAAAAATGAAAAGGGAGGCATCACAACAGAAATCGTGGAAATTTAAAAAATCATCAGATCCTACTACAAAAGCCTATAATCAACAAAATTGGAAAGTCTGGATAAAATGGATAGTTTTCTAGACAGATACCAGGTAACAAAGTTAAATCAGGAGCAGGTAAAACATCTAAACAGTCCTATAAACCCTAAAGAAATAGAATCGGTCATTAAAAGTCTCCCAACCAAAAGAATCCCAGGATCAGATGGGTTTAGTGCAGAATTCTATCAGACCTTCAGAGGGGAACTAATACTAACTCTTCAAAATAGTCCACAAAATAGAAACAGAAGTAACATTATCCAATTCATACTATGAAGTCACAGTTACACTTACAGGAAAACCTCACAAAGACCCAAGAAAGAAAGAGAATATCAGAGCAATTTCCATTATGAATATCAATGCAAAAATACTCGAAAATTTCTCACAAAGCAAATTCAAGAACACATCATACATCGTGATCAAGTAGGCTGCATTCCAGGGATGCAGGGATGGTTCAATATTTGGAAATCTATCAATGTAATCCACTATATAAACAAACTCAAAGGAAAAAAAAACATTATCATCTCACTAGATGTTGAGAAAGCATTTGACAAAATCCAACACACCTTCATGATAAAAGTCTTGGAAAGATCAGGAATTCAAGGCCCATACATAAACATAGTAAAAGAAATATACAGCAAACTAGTAGTCAACATTAAACTAAATAGAGAAAAACTTGAAGCAATCCCACTAAAACCAGCAGCTGGACTCTCTCCATACCTATTCAATATAGTACCTGAAATCCTAGCCAGAGCAATTAGACAACAAAAGGAGGTCAAAAGGATACAAATTGGAAAGGGAGAAATCAAAATATCTTAATCTGCATAATAGGATAGTATACTTCAGTGACCCCAAAACTTTCACCAGAGAACTAAACTAGTAAACAACTTCAGCATAGTTACTGGATATAAATTTAACTCAAACTAAGCAGTAGATTTGTGTGACTCCAACCAAGCAAGTGAAAGATCTATATGAGAAGAACTCTGTCTCAGAAAATAGAAAGACCTCACATGCTCATGGATTGGCAAGATTAATATAGTAAAAATGGCCATTATCCCAAAAGGGATCTCAAGATTCAATGCAATTCCCATCAAAATTCCAACTCAATTCTTCAGAGTTAGAAGAGCAATTTGCAAATTCATTTGGAATAACAAAAATCCCAGGATAGCAAATACTATTCTCAACAATAAAAGAACTTCAGGGGGAATCACCATCCCTGACCTGAAGCTGTACTACAGAGCTATTGTGATAAAAACTGCATGGTTTTGGTACAGAGACAGGCAGGTAGATCAGTGGAATATATTTGAAGGCCCAGAAATGAACCCACACACCTATGGTCACTTGATATTTGACAAAGGAGCTAAAACTACCCAGTGGAAAAAAAGACAACATTTTCAACAAATGGTGCTGGTTCAACTTGTAGTTAGCATGCAGAATGCAAATAGATCCAATCTTATAACCTTGTACAAAGCTCAAGTCCAATTGGATCAAGGACCTGCATAAAACCAGATAAACTGAAACTAATAGAAGAGAAAGTGGGGAAGAGCCTCATACACAGGGGATATTTTCCTGAGCAGAACACCAATGGCTTATGCTATAAGATCAAAAATAGACAAATGAGACCTGATAAAAACCTTTTGTAAGGCAAAGGATATTGTCAATAGGACAAAACAGCATTCAACAGATTGGGAAAAGAACTTTACCAACCCTATATCCAATAGAGGGATAATATCCAATATATACGAAGAATTGAAGAAGTTATACTCCAGAGAACCAAATAACCCTATTAAAGGATGGGTATAGAATTAAAAAAGAATTCTCAACTGAAGAATATCAAGTGACTGAGAAGCACCTAAAGCAATGCTCAACATTCTTAGTCATCAGGGAAATGCAAATCTGAACAACCCTGAGATTTCACCTCATACTAGTCAGAATGGCAAAGATCAAAAACTCAGGTGACAACAGATGCTGGTGAGTATTTGGAGAAAGAGGAACACTCCTCCACTATTGGTGGAATTGCCAGCTGTTACAAGAACTCTGCAAACATATCTGGCAGTTCCTCAGAAAATTGGACATAGTATTACCTGAAGACTCAGCTATATAACTCCTGGACATATACCAAAAAGATTATCTAACGTATAACAAGGAAACATTCTCCAATATGTTCATAGCAGCCTTATTTATAATAGACAGAAACTAGAAAAGACCCAGATGTCCTTCAATAGAGGAATAGAGTCAGAAAATGTGGTACATTTACACAATGGAATATTACTCAGCTATTAAAAACAATGACTACTGAACAGTGGTGGCTCATGCCTTTAATCCCAGCACTTGGGAGGCAGAGGCAGGCAGATTTCTGAGTTTGAGGCCATCCTGGTCTACAGAGTTTGTTCCAGGGCAACCAGGGCTATGCAGAGAAACCCTGCCTAGAAAAACAAAACAAAAAACAACAAGAAACTAAACAAAACAAAACAAAAGACAATGACTACATGAATTTCTTAGGCAAATGGATGGAACTAGTATATGTGCTAAAATGAAAACATTATTAATTTTAATAATATTTAAAATGGTTTCCATTTATAAGTCTGTTTTATAAACTGGGAATAAAAGAATTTAAGGAAAATTATGTATGATCTTTAGTAAAACCTTCTAGTATGTATACTAGAAACCATCTTATCGTATTATACTTGAAGAAATAGAGCTTGAAATGTTTTAAGATTGCCCCAAGATAGTGTAAATAAATACATACATAAGACCTAGTTCTACAGCTTCTGCCAGGATTTTCTAACAGGCCAAATGGCTTTGGAGACAATACAGCCCTAATTTAATAAGGCTGAAATTACTAGTTCCAATGAAAACAAGCGTTGAAGTAAATGCAAAGTTAAAAGAAAAATGATGAAAAACAGAAGAAAGATAATTTGGATATTAACACTGGAGAGATACATTGGCATTTGAGATTACTGAGTACTGCCAGTCTTACAGAGGAACCAACTATGGTGAACAACACTTCACGGAAGCTTACAACTATAAGTACAAATCCCAGAGTTGCCCAGATAGGCCATGCTTTCTCTTTTAGTAATAGACACATGCTACTTCAAATGCCCTACTCAGAAACTCTTCATTGGCCTTCTTGGTTTTCTACCTAATAATGATCCCACTCTTAAATTTAATAATAACACTCCTCTCTGGTTCCAGGTAACTTTAAGTATACCATATGGACCCAGGATGTCCTACACATTAGGAATAGATATGATGTATTATATACAGAGGATGAATAATATGAAAGTTTTGGGAGAAATATAAGTTTAGTTTTGTTTCTCCAATTTTAATAAAATCTTCTTTAAAACTATTTGCCTCTGAGGACAACAATTAAAGTTTGCCATTATCTGAATCTCATTCTAATGATATGCAGATTTAAACTATCTCACAAACATGTGTACATAAAGATATGAATATACATATGTACCTATATAAATAATATAAAATCAATCAGGAACAGACTATATATTACTTAAAACACCCCCCACTCGCACACAATGTTAAATCCTCAGAACCTACACTGGAAGGAGAGAACCAACACCTGCAAGGAGTCCCCTGATGTTCACAAATATATTTTTGTATGTGTTCATATACTCCCCAATATAAAAATATTTTTAAAAGAAAGTCAGAGAAATGATGTATACACTCCCGAAAACTGGAAGTCTGGGGCTCTCTGGAGCAACACTAGTAAGTGTCTGA
>NC_045030.1:70070915-70071559 GCF_008632895.1 Mastomys coucha | reverse complement strand
GGAGGTGTGCAGGAGAGAGTCAGCTCCACACTCCTCGCTGCATACCCAACAGGACAGGGTGGCACACCGTGGTCATCCTCCATGAACCTCTCTGCTCTGGTACCTGTTCCTAAGACTCTCATTCATTGAATTCCTTTTCTATGCCATTGCAATCACAAGGTTTAGGACTTAGGGCTCACACCTTCGCACAGTAGACATGCCACCACCCACGGGGAAGAAGGCTACAAGCAAAACGGCAAAGCGCCCGAGGGATTCTTCGGATTCTCAATCTGGTGATGACATGCAGCCCGATGTTCCCAGCAAACCAGGTAAAATCAGGAGGGTTTTGCAAGGCTGTACCTACCCCAGGGGACAATCGGACCTATTTCTTGGTAAGTGGTGTATAAGGACAGCCCAGGCCCAGCCAAGATCAATGATTCAGATTTCAAGATTGAAGTTTCAGATTTCAGTTTCAAATGCTGAATATTTACTTGTATTTCAAGTTTCTTAAGCTGTTTGTTGATTTTAGATTCCCTCTTGATATTCTCATCCCAGGACTCCTAGCCTAAGCCACCCTTGCTTCCAACCTCTATCCTGGCAAGGACTTGATTTTAAAGTTACTTTAACCCTGGAAGGCATGTACAAATGTACAAATGCAGGGGGGG
>NC_045030.1:70059547-70070685 GCF_008632895.1 Mastomys coucha | reverse complement strand
AGAGAGAGAGAGAGAGAGAGATGAGGGAGGGGGGAGAAAGATATGTCAAGTGGAATTTAAATATATATACTTTTCTTGTCTAGGATTCAGTTGATTTCTTGTATCCCCCTTATTTATTTATTCCTTCATTTATTCATTCATTTATTTATTTATTTCTGCTTCAATGCAGAAGTATCCGTGATTGTGATCAGCGATGATGACAGTCCTTCATCAGATCAAGATGATCAGCAGGGGAGGTAATCTATGTAAAGTCTTGTCAGTCTGTCATTGTGAGGTAGTTTTGGAAAATTCAACTATTCTTTTTAAACACCACATAGCATAATCCTTATTTCCAGATGAACTGAATTTTCATATACTCATTTAAAAATTTTATGTTTTTCATAGGGAATCTGCTCAGCCGATGAGAACAGAACTTCAAGGTATGTCTTTTTAAAGGAGACACTTGCCATTCAGAAGTCCTGTTTTTCAGTCATTCAACTTTCACTTGGTCATAAGTGAGTCACTGACCAACAGGACTCTGTTTGATGTCTCTTTCACATATATTGGATTGCTTTGTTTATGTCTAGCTTCTCCTTTATTTTTATATACATTTCTTTGCTTTTTAAAGTGGTGATGTGAAACAGAACTAGCTTTAACGATGACGAAGTCTGGGTGATTGATTTGCACAGCAGAAGTTGAGTAGGGCGTGTGTGTCTGGATGGATTGGAAGAGTCATCTCCATTTTAAAATTACTGTCTTTTATATTTATTAGTTTCAACATGTTCTTCTCATGCTCTGAATTAATTTAGTTTTTCTGGGTTTTGGATGTTGTTTTTCCTAGAATCACAGTGCTTATGCGAGCCTTTTCATACAGCCCTTACTAACTCTGAGTGAGCTGTTTAGTAGAAAACTAATAAAAATTCCTTTTGTTGTTGTTCTTTTCTCCAGTGAAAAGTGTGAGGTTGGATCCTTAACCTCATACACTTTCCTCTTGATTTTTCACCATTAGCTCTGCTTTATGAATTGACAGACATCTTTACAAAGTGACTAAATTTTGGACACCTCTCTAGAGACAACACTACTAAGACTCCTCACTGAGTTTTGACCTGTCTCTAGAGACAGTCCATACAAACAAGTATCTTGGAAAGCTTTTGTCTTCTTGGTGCTGACAAGGAAGGAGCTTGGATTAGGACAAGTCAAGGAAATTGTTACCAGATAGATAAAACATCTGTATCGTTGCAGGCATTATTTGATTTGTTCATTCTAAAATTAGCTATGGCCCGTATTTCCTCGATATAAATTCATATGATGAGTCCAGCATTCCTAGTAGTGAAATATTATGAATTCCAGCAATTATGGGTAAGCATGTGTTATGAAGTCTTAAAAAAAAAAAACAGAATTTAATTCTTCTGTATTTAATCTGAATTTCTTCCCCAAGCTATTGTTTTTTTTGTTTTTTTGTTTTTTTGTTTTTGTTTTTGTTTTTTTAAGTAAATACGGTGCTTAGGCATCATAGATCAGACTGCTTAAAACTAACTTTCATATTATATATTTACTTGTTTGTTTTTAGCAGTGTTTAAGATAAAATATACTTGTGTTTTATCAAATGTGTTCTCACAAGACCTTATCCAAAGATTATCATTTGAAAAGAAGAATATTTACTAAGTATTTATATTCTTTTTGTATTAACTGATTCTGAAGAGAAAACTCAAACTTGTCCTGGGATATCTTTATATACATGATATAAAATAATTAACATATTGACTTGGACCTTTCTTTTCTCTATATTAAGTGGTAGAATATATTTATATGTACATATGTCATATATATCATAGATATCATATTTTATATTTATATACATATAATATTTGCCGAATAGAAAGGATGAAGGAAAACCGGAAGTGTTTATAAATGTGTCAGAAAAGTCTGTATTATGTAATGGTGCCTATTGTATCAATTTTTAATATTTTTGTGATATTGCTCAAAGAACACATCCCACGTCAATTCAAATGTATGGGAACAAAGTAACTTCCAGTTTTATCTTCTAATAAAATTTTATTTCATGGATAGGTCATCTTACACAGTCTTACCTTGCAAAGAGAAAAGAGTTTCACCAAGATGTAACCACTTCTGTTGACATCCTGAATGAAAAGCTTGTGGGTATTATTAAAACGCAACAGAGGGAGAGGTAAAGTTTTTGACTTCTTTGAGTTACAAAACTTGCGCAATTTCTTACTCTTCATTAGCGCAAATAAATGCAGATTCATGATGATTATGCATGGATTTTGAATTCCCCCTGAAAACTGCAATTACCTTGACTTTCCTCTGAAAGGAAATTTTTATTGGTTTTAGAACCTCGGTTTTGCAGAATTGAGATAGATAATGTAAAATACAGTGAATATAGTCAGCTTCTTGCATCTTAGAAAACAACATAGCTGTATTACTGTAAAATTCATTGATGCTTATGTTCTGTAATTGGCTGGGCGCATGCATGTAGGGTCAGCGCCAAAGCATTATGCATAGGACAGCAGATAATAGTCAGCCTATGTAGACACTCTTAATATGTCGTAACTGTGAGTCTTAAATTATAGTGACAGTCTTACAGATAATTTGAATGAGTCTCAAATTGCAATTGCCATTCTTTTGGGAAAGTCATTGTGAGACTTGGAGAACGCAAATTCTCTGAAGAGTTCTCTTATGGTAGTCGTTGTGGAGGAAGGCATATGTTACCTGCAATACATCAGCTTGCTCTATCAGAGTCTACGTTACCTAGTAAGAGAAAAACGTAGTGTATTAGGTAGAAGTCAAATAAATAATTATGGAAAAATTAATATAGCAATGAATCCTTGCTGTCCAAGAGGGAAGGCATGCGACATATCCTCTCTTGTAGTAACTTAGGAGTACATAGTTTTCTAATGGGGCCACATGACTTCACTCTTATCTCTCCCATTAGATTATTTCAATAGTTTTTTCTTGTCTCTTTTCTTTGTGTGAATTATGCCAAATAATTTTTATTTGCGAATGTGTAATCTGTCTTACCCTCATACTGTAAGACCATGCTTACTATTATATTTTACAGGAAGAAACTTTGTTCCAACTATGCTAAGAGGTTTGAGCCTCTTTTTCATCAGTGGGAAAAGGATGTGGCGGAAGTTGGGCAAGCAGAAGACAATTTTGTTGTGAGTATCGGACTTAGCATTATAACCAATGTATTGTGAGAGTTGGTTAAATATTAAACAAGTTCTGCCTTCATACATTTACTGAAATGTCCTAAGACAATACCCAAGAACTGGTTGTCATGTGCCTTTTATCTTTTTCATACTTAATAGATGTGGATGAAGATATCTAGGGGATGACTTTGAGGGCCAGCAGGGGTTATGCCAAGGTTACTGCTAGAGTCAAGGTCAAGGAGAAGAAAGGGCTGCATATGGAAATTTCATCTATGTACATGTTGAAATGTGCAACATTTAATACTCGCTGAATGCTAGACAGCAAGGAGTATATCCTATTTATATTCCTGTGATGTAGGAATTCACAGATTGGAAGGATTCTCTGTTCACTCCAACGTCAAGTATACTTGCAATTTGAACCTTGGTGACAAAAAGACTATCTTAGCTAAAAACTGTTGCAAAATATTTATCTTAAGTAATTAACATCCTTTAAAATTGAACATAATATTTGAAGTAGCAGATTGTGTGCTACTTCAAATATAATCTAGTTGGGACTGTGAATATTCAATTTTCTTGCATTTTTCACCTCTTTCTTTTACTTTTTAGAATTTATCCTATCAGCATGCAGAGATTTTGTATAACACTGTGATGGCACAGAAAGCAACCTTTGATGAAGCAAAGACTATTTCTGATCAATTTCTAAAGGTCTGTTTGTTGTAGCTGCTAAGTAATCATATCCGTATGACACAGTGTATAGGTAAAAGCAGGGGAGGGGTTAGTTCTTCCTGAACTTGTGGCGGGGTGGGGGAGAGGGAGTGGGAAGCTAGTAAATTTTTCTTTTAAATTTTGGTCATTTTCTATTTTGAATGCTGTCCAAGATTAACCAGGACTGAGAAGGGCATATTTAATTTGAAACCTTATCTCGTTTTATGAATCATTTACATCAGGAAATGTAAAATTTTGACTTCACCTAGAACTAAACACACTGGCGAACTTTGACGTTTAATTAGCTCTGTGATGTCTTTATGCTGAAGTTGATACAGAAAGAGTGGAAATTAGTTATTTTTATTAAATAATTTGTTGTTTTATTTTTCTTGTTCGTATGGGCTATCTAGTTTTCTATCTAGTTATCTAGATAGTTTGATTGTCTATCTAGTTTTCTTGAGTGGAATATAGGCAAGGTTAGATAACAAATGAGTTTTTCTGTTCTGTTTGTTTCTTGTATGTTTGAGACAGGGTCCAGCTCTGTAGGCCTGGCTGGCCTAGAATACATAGCAGTCTGTGTGCCCCAGCCTCCAGAGTGCTGGGGATTGCTGGTGTATGCCACCACACTGGGCATATTAGACCACTTTTATTTTATAGTGTAGTATGTGAGATTGCTATGGGACTTTTACCATTAGAATTAATCTTATCCAGTGGTGGCTTTATGTTCCAATTTACAGCAGTTAGAGATGGCTGAAATGCCTAATAGAATGAACAAAGAATGCAGAGAATTGACCTTTAGTGAGAAGACAATTACGCACTTGGACTAACTATCCCTAGTGGACCTGATATCAAGCTACAGTCTTCAGGGGTTTATAGGGTGCTTTGGAGGTCACGTTTTAAATACTTTTTGCAGACTATTTTTTCTGTTAACACACACACACACACACACATATACACACACAAACACATACATACATACATATGTGGTGCATACACACACACACACACATATGTAATACCCACAAGATTTTAGAATTTTCTTTGGTATTTCATGTTCTATCTGTTTTAATTTTCTTTTTTCATTGAAAACAAAATCTTTTCCTATACAATACATCCCAACCACATCATCTCCTCTCTCCGCTTCTCCTAGGTCTATCCCCACTACCCTCACTCTACTCTCTCCCAGATCCACTCCCCCTCTATCCTGTTATTCAAACAGATTCAAAGTGTCTTCTTTTAAACTAACTGAAGCTGCTTCAATAATGTGACAGTTGCCAAATTCTCTTTGAGTGTTCCCTATACCCAGTCCAGGTGTTTATGGAGAGTTTAAAGTTGGAAAGAATATAGCTCTACTGAGCCTGGGAACCATTTTCTTGGAGAGCTAACTAGAAGGGGTCTCCTGTACCTGGACTTTCTCAGAACCACCAGCAGAAGGGATACTGGCATGAAGTCTTCTAAAGAGTGTACACTTAGGCCTTTTGTTGGGGACCAGACCATCTAGCCTACAACCAGTCATGTAATGAGCTCTATACCCTTCTCTGTTCCCGTGTGGTCCCTGTCTGTTCCCTCCATGTCCACTCCAAAATCTCCCACTTCTGTTTTCTTCCCTCAGCATCTCTCCCTCTGCCCAGAAGATCCATCTCCTCCTTCCTGCCCACCTATTGGCCATCAGCCCTTTATTATAACCAATCAGCAGCTAGACAACTACTGATGCAATTCTAGATTGTCTTTAGGCAGGTGAGGAAGGGTGAATATTTAGGAAAGAGAAAACCCAGTTGGTAGCCCATAGAAATGACAATACAAGAATCCTGCCAGCACTTAGTTCTCTGCAGGTGCAGAATTGAAAATATGGAGCACACCTTCTTCACACACTGTAAAGAAAATGTTACCCCAACAGTTTCTTGTAAATGTCTCTGTTAAATGTGACCTCTCGATTGGGAACTTATTACCAAAACTTCTACAGTGGCTGCTTGCTGTTCCTCTCTCCAAGTTACCAATAGGGTGGGTCATGTGCTCTGTACAGAGGCTCTTTCCTCTTCTTCATTTTACTCCCCCAACTGCTAGACTACCATGGGACCTTATCACTTCTTTCTAGTACTAGAAAGTCTTTTCTGAGTTCCCTGTTTCAATCCCTCTTTCATTTAAAAGTCCCCACCTCTTTGGTGCACACCATTAATCCCAGCACTTGGGAGGCAGAGGCAGGCAGATTTCTGAGTTTGAGGCCAGCCTGGTCTACAGAGTGAGTTCCAGGACAGCGAGGGCTACACACAGAAACCCTGTCTCGAAAAAAACAAACAAACAAAAGGATACATTGAAAATATGCAAATAAAGTATCAGCCTCCCTTTCTTAACTCTGAGATCTTCCAATGGTCTCCTCCAAAACTTTCCTCTCCTTCAAATCAAAGCTTCTTTTGCTGTCTTAGCTTCCATGCCTCCAGTACAGTAGGTTCCTTTGCAGCAACCCCCCCACTCTGTTCCCCTGCTTTGCTTATGTTTTTCCCCCAATTCTTGTCTTTATCCAGAGAATCCAGAATGTTCTCCTTCTAAACCCATTCTAAACTTCTTTATGTTATTCTTGTTTATAAGCTTATTCATATCCTAGAAATATGGCAGAAACTATGCAATTACATTTCAGTTGTTCCAGGCACACATGCCACAGTTAGCAACCCATGGTGTATATATCCCTTCATGCTTCCTTGGCCGAAAAGAAAAAAATAATTAAGCATTGTTCTGTGTAGCTTGAATGCTCATAAGGCATTGTGTCTACTGTGTCTATGGAATGGAAATAGAAGTCATGTTACATGTTCTGTGGAATTCATAGTGCTTGTTCTATCTTTAATCGTAAACCAGTACCTGCGGCAGGGCAGAGGACACTCTAGTTCATGCTATAGGCCTGCAATTTTTTTCTCTGTCTGCTTCCTTTTGATTTCCACTGTTCATTTAACCATCGCATGTTCCCAATATAAATATACACCTTTTCCCCCCTTCTTGTGACTATACTTCACTCTTTCTTCCTTCCTTTCTTCTTTTCTTTCTTTCTTTCTTTCTTTCTTTCTTTCTTTCTTTCTTTCTTTCTTTCTTTCTTTCTTTTCTCTTATAATTCGCAGCACCCCTCCCTCCTCCCTTCCCAGTCTCACCCTTTCTAATCACTACCCCTATTGCCCCCTCCTTTTCTCCCGAGAGAAGGAGAGCTTGCCCCCACCTCGTGTGCACCTCCCTACCCTCAGGCATATACTCCCGGTAGGGCTAAGCACATCCTCTCCCAATGAGGCCCAACTATGCAGTTCAGGGAAGGGGGAAGGGGATCCAGTTGCATGAACAGAGGCTGAGACAAGCCCCCCTCCACTTGTTGGGGGAACCACATGAATACCGAGCTGCACATTTGCTATAAATGTGTAGGGGGCCTAACAACAGCTCCTGCCTGTTCCCTGGTTGGTGGCCCAAGCTCTGTGAGTCCCCGAGGTTCCAGGTTAGTCGACTCTGTTTGTCTCCTTCTGCTGTCCTTCACCCATCAGGCTTGCTCACTTCTGTCCCCAACTCTTCCTCAAGGCTCCTCAGGCCCTGCCTGATGTCTGGCTGTGGGATTCTGCATCTGTTTCAGTCAGCTGCTGGATGAACCCTCTCAGGAAACAGTTATGCTAGGTTCCTGCCTGCAATCATAGCAGAGTATCATTAATAGTGTTAGGGGTTGGCTCTATCACATGGAATGGGTCTCAAGTTGGGACCATCATTGGTTAGTTCTTCCCTCAGTTTCTTCTGCTCCATTGTTATCCCCGAATATCTTGCAGTCAGGACAAATTTGGGGTTGAAGGTTTTGTGGGTGGATTGATGTCCCTCTCTCTCCTCTAGAACTCCTGCCTGGCTATAGGATGTGGTCATTTCAGTCTCTATATCCCCCTCTAGTAGGAATCTATGCTAGAGACAACCCTGTAGACTCCCCTTATCCTCTCCTGACCCGGGACTCTAGATAGTCACCAGAGACATCCCCCACCCCCTCTTTGCATTCTCACTCCTAGGCCTCTCTCACACACCTGACTGGATTGCAACCCATACTCATCTTGTCTTACCCCGTTTTCCCTCTTGATCCACTTCAGATGACTATTTAGTGTACCCCTTGAGTAAGATTCAGGCATCCTTTCTTGGAACCTCTTTATTGCCCACTTTTGGGGTCTGTGGATTATACCGTGGCTATCTTGCTCTTTATGGCTAATGTATACTTATAAGTGAGTACATATCATACATGTCTTTCTCGCTAGGGGTTAGCTAGATTAATCAGGAAGATAGTCTCAATTTCCATCCTTTTGCCTGCAAAATTCATGATTCAAAATTTCCATTGTGTTGGTATACCAAATTTTATTAATCCGTTCTTCATTAGAGGGCCATCTAGGTTTTTTTTCTGTTTTAGGCTACTATGTCTAAAGCTGCTATGAACTTAGTTGTGCAAGTGTCCCTGTAGTTAAGTGGGGGATGTTTTAGGTATATGCTCAGGAGCAGTATAACTGCGTCTCAAAATAAATGGATTCTCAGTTTTCTGAGAGACTGTCAAATTGATTTCCAAAGTGTTTGTGCAGATTTGCACCCCACCAGCATTGGAGAAGTGTTTCCCCTTGCTCCACATCCTTGACAGCATGTGCCATCACTTGAGTTTTGAAAATGTTAGCCATTCTGACTAAATATTCCTCAATGTTTCATGTCAGGAACTTTTTTAGATTTAATGTTTTCCTTGACTGGCATGTCAGTTTCCTCTATTGTGTCTTCTTTGCCTGGCATTCTCTCTTCCATCTCTGGTATTCTGTGGGTGATGCTTGCATCTGTTCTTCCCATTCTGTTCCCTAGTTTTTCCATCTCCAGGATTCCCTCAGTTTGTGTTTTCTTTATGGCTTCTATTTCCATTTTCAGGACTTGAGCAGTTATTTATATTTATTTCCGTCACCTTTCCAATTGTATTTGCTTGTATTTATTTAAGTGATTTATTTGTTTCCTCTTAAAGGCCTCCCTCCACCTGTTTCATTGTATTTTCCTGTATTTCTTTAAGGGATTCATTCAATTCCTCTTTAAAAGTTATTAATTATCCTTATAAGATTGGAGCTAAGTCATTTTATTGTGCTTAGGTTGTATCGAGATAGCCAGAGCTTTCTATAATAGAATGCCTATGCTCTGAAGCTGTCCTAGTGCCCTATCTGTGGTGGATTGTGTTCTTTAGTGGGCCTTTGGCCATCAGTTCCTGTTGTGGTTGTTATTGGGAGGGAGCCTAAGCGCAATGATCCTGGTGTGGCAGACTTCTTGTGGGTGGGTATTCCTAGGGTAGACAATGGTACTCAGTGGGCAGTGCAAGTCTCCTATCACTTGGATGTACCCCTGGGGACACCTGGGGAGGGGATTGGAGATGAGGAGAGGCAGGTAGAGAGGTGGCCAGACAGTGGAGGTTTTGGGGGACAGAAGACTGCTCAGGGCAGTTTGGCATGCCCCAGAGGACTCAGCAGGCAGGGGAAATGGGTGCAGGCATTGAATCTAACCTGTATGTATGGTTTAGGATCAGCAGGTCTGATGAAAGTGAGCAGAGAGGTGGTGGGGCAATGGACTTGGGGGTGGTGGTGCAGCCAGCTTCTGAGGCCAGGGGAGATCCCACTTAACTCCTTTATTGCACATGGAAATCTGCTTACATGTCACCATTATTGTCATTCCTAACAAGCATCCACTGACTGAAAATTTGAAAGCTTTGAGCTTTGCAAGTTTTGAATATGACATGAAAAGGTGATTTCCAATTGAAGTAGACTTTTTTTTTTTTTTGCTTGTTTTAGAATATCCAAGCCCTTGAGGATCAGCACAAAGCTCTTGATGCTGTTGAGCAAAACAGATTGGAAAACGAATTGAAAAACCTGAAGGAGAAACTTGTGACAGAAAATGTAGGTAGTATGTATTTGATACTGAAAAGCAGGTATCTTTTTGATCTTTTGGATGTCTTTTGTGAAGAGATGCTTATAGTAATTATTGATGTCTCTCTTTCAAAACAGCAACATCGGGACTTGGCAGCTATAGAATCGTGTCTTCACTCTCTGTTCTCCAAGGATAGTGAAGAGGATAACCTGTGACCATATGTCATGTGACATACACAGAACCTTCCCTACACTACCAAAAAGTGAAAGTGGCACATATCATTTGCCATTCTTTTGTGTGGTACACATCAGACTCCATGTCTGTCCACCATCATGTGAGCTCGGAGCAGTTTGGTGGGTTGCAGCCATGACAAGGTGCTGATAAATATTGAATTATCAGGCCCTTTGGCAGAAACACAGAAGCACTCTCACTAACACCAATAGTTAGGTTTAGTAGCACATAGTAGAATTAACTCAGCGGCCTTGTAAAAGCTCTCTACTGAAACTTACATTTGTCTTGCAAAAAAACAAAATCCAACTGCTAAAACTTATCATAAACTGAAAAGAGAAAAACCAAAAGGTCCCATGCAGATCTTGGGGCAGGGGTGGGGATCGGGGAGCAGGTTGTGGCATTTCTAGGTAGCTAATGTTCATGTAATTGTTTTGTAATTAATTGTAATTGTTCATGTAGTTGTTTATTGACACTTGTCCTTAGTGTTATCAATGGCCTTTGATTTATGTTATAATTATGCTTAATTTCTTTCCTCAATATTCCACTTCTGCCCTTTCATCATATGCTATCTGGAGTGCTTTGTTTTTCAAGTTATGTTATCAGAGAGTCTACAGAAGTTTCCGTATAAATGCATTTAACTCATGAATCATTGTCTTGGCTTTCTTCTTATGGTTTTTCTTTTGGCATTAAGTAACATTGAAACCTTCCATGTAAACACCGTGTTTAATAAATTTGAAATTGGTTTACAATCTACTTGAGATATGTCAATTAAATCGTTTCTTTGTATAAGTAAATGAAATTATCAAATTATTTGAAAAACTGTATTAGTCTCAGAGCAAGGAGAGGACTGACTCATCTCTCCATGTGCTTTCCATTTTGATTTTGACCAGTGAAGCATGTTTTATGTGTGGTTTTTTTTTCACTGTAAGTGCATATGCCTTAATCATACAAATGTGTGAGACTTACTCTGCCATACCCGTATCGCACATATCTGCAATGACAAGGCCCAATCTTTCCATCTACCCAGTTTTCCCTTCCATTCTGCCCAAATGCTTATAGCTCCTCCAGCCTGTTCTATATTCAGGTCCTTCTGAAATTGTTTCCATGTATGTGAAAGAAGGTGTGTTGTGAGTGTCTGGCTTATTTCCCTGAATGTAATGCTCTGAGAAGCATACA
>NC_045030.1:70053343-70057930 GCF_008632895.1 Mastomys coucha | reverse complement strand
TGTGGGTTGTTCTTCCTGTATTCCAAACTTCTGGGCTAATAGCCACTTATCAGAGAGTGCATACCGTGATGTTTCTTAATGGTTTGTTTCCCCTGGCTTGCTCAGCTGGCTCTCTTAGAGAACCCAAGGCATCCAGCCCAGGGATGGTCCCACCCAGAATGGGCCCTACCCCCTTGATCACTAATTAAGAAAATGCCTTACATCTGGATCTCATGGAGGCATTTCCTCACCTGAAGCTCCTTTCTCTGTGATAACTTCAGCTTATGTCAAGTTGACACACAACCAGTAAGTACAGAGAGTGTATGAACATATCCAATAATGTATTTGTGAAGGTCAGAGGTCACCTTTTGGGAGCTGGTTCTGTCCTTTCACAGCGTAGGTTCTGAGTATTTAACACCGTGTGTGGGTGTATGTGTGGGGATTATAATATGGAGGCTATATCTGATTCATTTTTATTGATTGATTTTATATACATATATATACACATATATGTGAGATAATTTAAATCTGCATATCATTTGAATGAGATTTAAATCATTGCATACCTTATTTGCTCTTCTCACAGGCAAATCAACAGGTATTAAGATTTTATTTGAATTGGAGAAACAAACCTTAACTTACATTTTCCCTAAAACATTCCTATAATTCACATTATGTATATTATGCGTTGTATCTATTTCTAAGATATGGAGACATCCTAGATATATATGGTATACTTAAACTTATTCTGTATCAGATAGTGAGTTATAATTAAATTAAAGAGCTGGCTCATTATTAGGTAGAAAACTAGGGAGGCAGAAGATGAAGGTGTTTCTGAGTAAGGCATTTGAAGCCGCATGTGTTAATTACTAAAAGAGAAAGCATGGTCTATCTGGGCAACTCTGGAAAATATATTGTATAGGAAATATTTCCTAGTAACATTTTTGTTATAAAGACTAAAGCACAGAAGAGAGAAATGCATAGGATAGTTGATACTTAACATACACACACACACACACACACACACACACACACACACAAACACACACACACACACAATGAGGCTATTTATAAGGAGAAAAGATTTGTAACAAAAACATCAATATGCAGAGTGTGAGAAAGAACTATGAAAAGGTTTTTAATTAAAACAGACCTATTTGGAGAAAAACAAAAGAGGAAAATATAAAGTACCATTTAGGCCTAGACGTAAGTTTTCTATGTTCTTATTCTGTAAAGATTTGAAAAAGTTAAAATTGAAAATCTTCGTCATTTGACATTTAGAATCACTGGGTCACTTTTAAAAGCACATGCTTAGTGTGTGGTTTGGGGCAAAGCCAACTTATGTTGGGCTTGGCCTGCATTTGGGGCCAGGACATGAAGAGGATGCATATAATTTTAATACTTTTGAGTAGAAATCAATGGAAACAAACAAAAGCTGAGTGTAATGTGGGCTTCAATATTTTTCTGCCTTAAAATTGAAATAGTATAATAAAAACTAGCATACTATTAAAATTGACAGGCACTGTTTTGTGTAGTATGGTTGTCATATCAGTGCTTAATCTAAATAAATAGAGTTTATAGCTAGTAGAATTTCAGGGTAATATTCTTTAGAGAGAATACATCTATTCAGTCAAGATATGCTGAGCACCTCAATGGCAAGTGCACTGCTGATGTATTCTGGACATATAGGTGCAGAAGACAATGACCTCAGTCTCACAGATCTGAAAGCTTGCATGTATTGAGTTTTATATTAGAGGTCTTGGCAGACAAATCAGCTATATCCACCATAAATGTAATCATACTAGGACTTTAGCATTGTTCTCACTAGAACAGGAAAACATGAGTTCATAATAGAATGCTTGAAAAGATTTGGAAAAGAGCTGTGTGCTTGTCTCGTCCTTTCATCTATTTCAGCAAACTGACCCTTAAGCCTGAAGGTAGAGGAGGCTTCATGGAATTGAAGAATCCAGAAAAATAAGAACCCCAGTAATCTTGAGAATTCTAGGAGGAGCTCTTCTAACATGTCAGCAGCAAGGGTGGTTAATGGGACAAAAATATAAAGGAGAGTTTGTCAGAAGATTGCTACTCTCTTGTAGCACATCTCTCACATCTACTAATGAACTACCTCAGATCTATTTTTTTTTTCAAATATCATTTGGGATTAGGTTAGGTTTCAATGTTTGGAGTGAATTTGTAGGTGCAAAATGCAAACCAGAAAAAAGCATCAGTCACTATTCTATTTTACTTCCATTTAAATATAACTTTAGACATATATCTCAATTTACTTTGTTTCTTTGTTTTTGGCATTTGTTTTTCATATATATGCAATGTATAATACATATAATTTATTTATTTGTTATTTTTCATTTATTTATTTATCTATTTGCTTTACATCATGATGGCAGACCCCTGTCCCTCCTCTTCTCCAAGTCTCTTCTTTACAAATCCCTCCCCTATTACTTCTTCTCCTTCTCAGAGAAGCCCTCTTGGGTATCACTCAGCTCTGGGACATCCAGTCACAGCACACCTTCTTCCACTGAGGCCCAACCAGTGAGTGCAGTTAGAGGAAGGGGATCCAAAGGCAGACAACAGAGTCAAAGATAGCCTCTGCTCCAGTTGTTAGGGGACCCACTTGAAGACCAAGCTGCACAGCTGCTACAAATGTCTACAGAGATCCTAAGTCCAGCCTGTGTAGTTCACTAGTTGTTGACTCAGTCTCTGTGAGCCCATGGTCCCAGGTTAGTTGATTCTGTAAGTCTTCCTGGGGTGTCCTTGATCCCTTGGGCTAGCTCACTTCTATCTCATACTCTTCCAAAAGACTCCCCAAACTCAGCCTGATGTTTGGCTATGAGTCACATTTGTTTCCATCTGCTGATGGATAAATGGAAATTGATGGGAAGCATCTGTGAGATTCACTGGGAGACCTGTGATGGGTGGGTTTCCAGGAATATTTTGGGGTGACCCTAGTTGAGACTCACACCAACAGGAGATGTGGACACTGAATTTGCCATCTCTTGTAACCAGGTGGGACTTCTACTGAAGGGAGAGTGGGTAACATTAACGCACCACAAAGCTGTCAACCAAAAATCTGTCCTGCCTACAAAAAAACACATGTAAAAATGGAGCAGAGACTGAGGGAATTGCCATCCAGTGACTGGCCTGACTTCAGACCCATGCCATGTAAGAGAGTCAATATTTGACACTATGGTTCTTACAGACAGGATCCTAGAATAACTGTCGATCAGTATTTGTCTTATTTGTCTTTTCTTGTTTATTTTAATGTTGGGGTATATGAGGGATGTTTGTTTCTTTGTTCTTGTGTATGTGTGGTTGTATATTTTGAAAGTTAGAGAGGGAGACATCTTTCTAAAACACAACATTGGCTCAATAGGGAGATGAGGAGGTTCTGGAAGAAATATAGGTAGTGGAAAACATGATTAAAATATATTGTATGAAATTGTTTGAGAAAAGAAAAAAGAAGACAGTGCTTTTTTAGCAATATGTTATATGTTTATTGTGGACAAACCTACTTAATTCATACTTTTGTTATATATATAATGTAATTAATAGACAATACACAGCAAATATTGTATATCAGCAAAATCTACCCCCCAAATGATGCATAAAGCACAAGATTCTGTTTTTTTGTTTGTTTGTTTGTTTTTTGTTTTTTTTGTTTTTTTTTGTTTTGTTTTTTTGAGATAGGGTTTCTCTGTATAGCCCTGGCTGTCCTGGAACTCATTCTGTACACCAGGCTGGCTGGCCTCGAACTCAGAAATCTGCCTGCCTCTGCCTCCCAAGTGCTGGAATTAAAGGCATGCGCCACCACCACCCGGCTAAGCACAAGATTCTTAATTGTGCTCCTAGGAGAACAATTTGGAAAGACATAAAGCATGACAGATATAGAACAATTGTAAAATCCAAAGGAGTCAATTTAGTCACAATTTAATGTTACAAAGAAGCACTCCTTGGCCTGATATTATTGCATGCCCTATTTTGATACAGTGTTATTTTCATTAATGTCCCTTGCCTCTTGTGATAGGAAGACTCCTCACTGGCTATCAGGCTAACAGTTTCTTTCGAACTTTCTGTGAGCCTTTTTATGCTTCTAAAACTGTTTAATAGTGACCAATTCTCACACAGACCCCCAAGCCAACTGTAATCTTTAAAAAAATTAAAGAGTGTATAAAGTCAAATAAAAAAACTGGGGATGATTTTTGGCAAAAATTTTATGTTATCATAAAAGTTTTTGTTCAGTCTCTTTGGTCAAATTCCTATAGTAGTTTGCTACAGGATTCCATTGTATATCTGAACCATCTTTTATAAATTGTGATTTACCTGAGCAGATTGAGGTGCAGCAATGAATCTTTACTTAGCTCTTTTAAAATCACACTGCACTGAGAAGAATTTACAGCAAACATAATGTGATATTTCAGAAAGATTATTAAGTGTAAAGGGGTGTAAGAAACCAGGCCTCAAAATACCTTGAATTTAATTCCAGGTGCTGACTTTTAAAGTAAAATTAAAATTTTTGTATAACATGTGAAATCTCTCTCTCTCTCTCTCTCTCTCTCTCTCTATATATATATATATATAATATATATTATA
>NC_045030.1:70049140-70053327 GCF_008632895.1 Mastomys coucha | reverse complement strand
AACATATTAGTTATATTATATTATGTTATATTTTATTTTATTTTTTAGACTGTGCTTTATTGAGTGTTGAAGTCATTTTTCATTTCTGAGAAGTTAGGGTCAAACTACTGCAAGTGAAAATATACTCTAGTTTCTGGATATAAATTTGTGTCATAGTAGCAGGCTCTCATGCACAAAACCATATATTTGATATGAAAAAAAACTAAACAAACAAAAACTAGCATTGTAGATGATCATTGCAACCAGTAGCTGAATCAAAAATGACCTTTTTTTCTTAATACCAAGTTCCTGGAAAATATTCTTGGGAAAATTTGGTGTCATTCCACAAATAGTAAATTATGGTTTAGTTTAAAAGCATCTGTTACATAACTAACAATTAGAATCTTCAATAGAAACTAGTTTCTTATATCCTTAAAATTAGAAGTTTGAGAATATATATAGCTACCTTGTATTGGCTCTTATTGTGTACTAAGGCTATGCCAAACATTCAATTATATTAATACTCTCATTTTTTTTTCTTATCTTCAAGAAAAGCTTTAATATCATCTCTCTGTCAAAGAGGAAAACATAAAGATGCAGTATCTGAAGGAGATTTGAACATCACAGCTAGCTCTCCTACTTCACTGACTTGTTTATGAATTAGTAGGTACTTAGGTGGGGTAAATCTGTTTTAAAGCACATCTGTGGGGAGAGGTCATCTTTACAAACGTAGAGCTCCATGATTTCAATTGCTTTTTATTTACTCTTAAAATTCCTAGAAAGTCTCTACCAAGTAGATTAAAATAGAAAGAAATACATTGTATTTATATGGCTAATATACATATGCCAAATGTCACTGTCAAAGGCTTAAGGAATTTTGATAACTTATATAACATGGAAAACAAGAAATTTGCCCAAAGTAGAGGTTAAATGTGTTTGTAGAGCTGAAGATCATTAGGGATTCAATACAAATTCTGTTACTTTTTTTTGACAGGGATTCTCTGTATATCCCTGGCTGTCCTGGAACTCACTCTGTAGACCAGGCTGGCCTCAAACTCAGAAATCTGCCTGCCTCTGCCTCCCTAGTGCTGGGATTAAAGGCATGCGCCACTACTGCCTGGCACAAATTCTGTTTCTATAGTTCACAATTTAGTGGAATGATAAAGCAAATGGGAATTTCAACACAGTGAAATTTAATGAAATATATACAAGGGGGTATGACGAAAATCAAAGTTCTTTTAGAGTATAGAAAGATGATTGAGAAACAAGAAATTAAAAGCACAGAAACCATCCCATGCAGTGTAAACAATTCAGTATGTATATTGGTCAGAAGATGGTTACATATATTGATTCGTCAATAACAGGAATAAAGGATCTGGTGATGGATAATCTTGTCAACTTGATTAGATTAAGAGACATCTGTAATGTCACTAAATCATATTTCCGTGTGTGATGGAGGGGATAATTCTTAGGCTATCTGGCATATGGGATAACAAATTAGCAGGACCCAGCCATCTTGACCATTTGTGGTGCTTTCTTATACACTGAGTGGCAGGTAGCATGAACAGGGCAAAAGTGGAAGCCAGCTAGTGTGTACAGCCTAACAATCATATCAAAGAAGTATATCTATTGCAATTATTATCACCCAAGGACATTATATTCAATCCTTTCTACTCTTGTAACACAGATTCACACCAGTACTCTTAGAAGGAACTTCCAAACTCTCTTCCTTGAATGGGATATGTCATGGGTTCCTGTTTCCCAAAGGCTTCCAGACTTTTGGATTGGAAACTACTGGGGATGATCATTCGATATTGCATCATTAGTTGGAGCATTCTTTACTTTGGAAATACTATTTCTCCCATTCTCAGCATTCCTTACTTGCCTGTCATTCTTTATGTAGTATTGAGGCTTCATGAGCATTCCCTGCCCATGTTGGCATCTCTATAATTATTATCTTTGTTCAGTTCATGTTTAGCAAATTGACAGCCCTGAGAACGTACACACAAGTAACATCATATAGACTGATTGGGTTTTTTATTTATGTATTTAGGAATAATATGTATAAACATAAACATATATGCATGCAATAACAATATAAATAGATGCTGTAAAGTTGAATGACAGCAAGGAAGGGCTTATTGGAGGGTTTGGAGAGAGCAAAAGGAAAGGGGAAAATTCTCTAATAATATTATAATCTCTAAAACTAAACGAGTTTTAATAAAGGAAAGTAACCAGGTTCTCCAGCTCTCTAATCTACACATGGCCCAGTTGATTACCTGGGCTCTAGTCCTGGAAATAGCCAACCAATAAATCACCTTTGATAATTTTTATTTTCCTGTAATTTTATAATGTTTATTAAAATATAATTTATATATTACAAATTTTGTAAAAGGATTATTTTCCTGTATCACAACATCTAATCAATCATATAAAATGAATTAAAAATAAATTATTACAGAGGCCTCTGGTTGTTAGGGGCACAGCCCTATGGTAGAATGCTTGCCTATCGATAAAGTCCCAGAGTCAATGCCCTGCACTAATGAAATACAAAAGTAAATAAATGATGTGCCCATTCCTAATAGCTGAGTAGTATTCCACTGTGTAAATGAACCACATTTCTGTATCCATTCCTCTGTGGGACGTCTGGGTTGTTTCCAGCTTGTGGCTACCACAAACAAGGCTGCTATGAACATAGTGGAACATGTGCCCCTATGGCATGGTGGGGCATTTTTTGGATATATTCGCAAGACTGACATTGCTTGGTCTTCAGGTAGATGTATTTCCAAATTTCTGAGGAACGTCCAGATTGACTTCCAGAGTGATTGTACCAGTTTGCAATCCCACCAGCAATGGAGGAGTGTTCCTCTTTCTCCACAACCTCTCCAACATGTGCTGTCACCTGAGATTTTGATCTTAGCCATTTTGATTGGTATAAGGTCATCTCAGGGTCGTTGTGATTTGCATTTCTGTGATCATTAAGGACTTTGAACATTTCTTTAATCCCAGCCATTCAAGATTCTTCTGTCGTGAATATTTGGTTTAGTTTTATATCCCATTTTTTTGATTGGGTTGTTAGGTTGTTTGGTGGTTAGCTTCTTGAGTTTTTATATATTTTGGATATTAGCCCTCTATCAGATGTGGGGTTAGTGAAGATTTTTCCCAATCTGTAGGTTGCCAATTTGTCTTATTGGCTATGTCCTTTGCCTTATGAAGCTTTCCAGTCTCATGTGGTCCCATTTATCAATTCTTGATTTTATAACGTGTACCATTGGAGTTCTGTTTAGAAAAATTTCTCCCTGTGCCAATAACTTCAAGGCCCTTTCCCACTTTCAATTCTGTTAGATTCAGTGTATCTGATTTTATGTTGGAGTTCTTGATCCACTTAGACTTGAGCTTTGTGAAAGATGACAAATATGAGTCTATTTTCATTTTCCTACGTACAGACAGCCAGTTAGACCAGGACCATTTGTTGGAGATGCTTTCTTTTTTTCCATTATATATGTTTGGTGTCTTTGTCAAAGATCAAGTGCCTGTAAGTGTGTGGTTTTATTTCTGGGTCTTCAATTCTATTCCATTGATCAACATGTCTGAATCTGTACCAATACCATGCAGTTTTTTATCACTATTCCTCTTGTAATAAAGCTTGAGGTCAGGGATGGTGATTTCCCCCAGCCATTCTTTTATTGTTAAGAACTGTTTCGCTATTATAAATAAGGTTGCTATGAACATGGTGGAGAATGTGTCCTTATTACATGTTGGAGCATCTTCTGGGTATATGCTCAGGAGTAGTTTAGCTGGGTCCTCTGGTATTACTATGTCCAATTTCCTGAGGAACTGCCAAACTGATTTCCAGAGTGGTTGTATCAGTTTGCAATCCCACCAGCAATGAAGTAATGTTCCTCTTTCTCCACAACCTCTCCAGCATCTGCTGTCACCTGTTTTTTATCCTAGCCATTTTGCCTGGTGTGAGGTGGAATCTCAGGGTTGTTTTGATTTGCATTTCCCTGATAACTAAGGATGTTGAACATTTCTTTAGGTGTTTCTCAGCCATTCAGTATTCCTCAGTTGAGAATTCTTTGTTGAGCACTGAACCCCATTTTTTAATAAGGTTATTTGGTTCTCTGGAGTTTAACTTCGTGAGTTCTTTGTATACATTGGATATTAGCCCTCTATCAGATATAGGATTGGTAAAGATCTTTTCCCAA
>NC_045030.1:70047362-70048306 GCF_008632895.1 Mastomys coucha | reverse complement strand
TACTATCATATCATCAGCAAATAGTGATAATTTGACTTCTTCCTTTCCAATTCGTATCACTTTGATCTTCTTTTGTTGTCTAGTTGCTCTGGCTAGGATTTCAAGTACAATATTGAATAGGTAGGGAGAGAGTGGGCAGCCTTGTCTAGTTTCTGATTTTAGTGGGATTGCTTCAAGTTTCTCTCCATTTAGTTTGATGTTGGCTACTGGTTTTCTGTATATTGATTTTAATATGTATAAGTGTGGCCCTTGAATTCCTGATCTTTCCAAGACTTTTATCATGAAGGGGTGTTGGATTTTCTCAAATGTTTCTTAGCATCTAATGAGATTATCGTATGGTTTTTGTTTCTTTGAGTTTGTTTATATAGTGAATTACTTTGATGGATTTCCATATACTGAACCATGCCTGCATCCCTGGGATGAAGCCTACTTGATCATGATGGATGATTGTTTTGATGTGTTCTTGGATTTGATTCGCAAGAGTTTTATTGAGTATTTTTGCATTGATATTCATAAGGGAAATTGGTCTGAAGTTTTCTTTCTTTGTTAGGTCCTTGTGTGATTTAGGTATAAGAGTAATTGTGGCTTCATAGAACGAATTGGGTAGAGTGGAATTTCTATTTTGTGGAATAGCTTGAGGAGTATTGGTATTATATCTCCTTTGAAGGTCTGATAAAACTGCACTAAACCCATCTGGTCCTGGGATTTTTTCATTGGGAGACTGTTAATGAATGTTTCTATTTCATTAGCAGATATGGGACTGTTTAGATAATTTATCTGATCTTGATTTAACTTTGGTACCTGGTATCTGATTAGAAAATTGTCCATTTCATACAGGTTTTCCAGTTTTGTTGAGTATAGGCTTTTGTAGTAGGTTCTCAAGATTTTTTGGATTTCCTCAGTGTCTGTTGTTATGTCTCCCTTTTTATTTCTGATCTTGTTAA
>NC_045030.1:70033488-70046432 GCF_008632895.1 Mastomys coucha | reverse complement strand
ATATTAATAGATATTAAGGAAAAGTAGTTGTTGCTTCCTGTTATTTTTGTTGTTAGAGTTGGAATTCTCTTCATGTGTCTATCTTCTTTTAGTTTTGTTGGAAGATTACCTTTTCTAGGATGTAGTTTCCCTCCTGTGTTGGAGTTTTCCATTTATTACCCTTTGAAGGGTTGGATTTGTGGAAATATGTTGTGTAAATTTGGTTTTGTCATGGAATACTTTGGTTTCTCCATCTATGGTAATTGAAAGTTTTGTTGGGTATAGTAGCCTGGGCTGGCATTTGTGTTCTCTTAGGATCTGTATGACATTAACCCAGGATCTTCTGGCTTTTATAGTCTCTGGTGAGAAGTCTGGTGTGATTCTTTTAGACCTGCCTTTATATGTTAATTGACCCTTTTCCCCCCTTACTGCTTTTAATATTCTTTCTTTGTTTTGAGCATTTGGTGTTTTGAGTATTATGTGACAGGAGTAATTTCTTTTCTGGTCCAGTCTATTTGGAGTTCTGTGTGCTTCTTGTATGTTCATGGGCATCTCTTTCTTTAGGTTAGGGAAGTTTTCTTCTATAATTTTGTTGAAGATATTTACTGTCCCTTTAACTTGGAGGTCTTCACTCTCTTCTATACCTATTGTCCTTAGGTTTGGTTTTCTCATTATGTCCTCGATTTCCTGGATGTTTTGGGTTAGGAGGTTTTTGTATTTTGCATTTTCTTTGACTGTTGTGTCAATGTGTTCTATGGTATCTTCTGCCCCTGAGATTCTCTCTTCTATCTCTTATATTCTGTTGGTGATGCTTCCATCTATGGTTAGTGACTTTTTTCCTAGGATTTCTATCTCCAGAGTTGTCTCTCTTTGTGATTTCTTAACTGTTTCTACTTCCATTTTTAGGTCCTGGATGATTTTGTTCAATTCCTTCACCTGTTTGGTTGTGTTTTCCTGTAATTGTTTAAGGGATTTTTGTGTTTCCTTTTTAAGGGCTTGAACCTGTTTACCTGGGTTCTCCTATATTTCTTTAAGAGAGTTGCTCATGTCCTTCTTAAATTCCTCTATGACCTTCATGAGATATGATTTTAGATCCAAATCGTACTTTTCTGGTGTTTTGGGATATCCAGGACTTGCTGTGGTGGGAGTACTAGGTTCTGATGAAGCCAAGTAGTCTTGATTTCTGTTGGTAAGGTTTTTGCATTTACCTTTTGCCATCTGTTGATTTCTGGTGTTAGATGTTCTTTCTGTCTCTGGCTGGAGCTTGTCCCTCCTGGGGGTCTGTAAGCCCCCGTGACAGCACTTCTGGGAGATCAGCTCTCCTCTGGTAAAGCCCTTGCACAGAGGGCTATAGATCAGTAGTACCTCCTGAGTCCTGAGTTCCTGGGTTTAAGTACTCCCTGTAGGCAAGCTCTCTGATTGCTGGGAAGGGGCAGAGAGGGTTGTGGATCTCTGTCACTCCTAGGTGTAGATGGAGATAGAGGGGATCCTTTCCATGCTGCAGCTGCCCTGCCACATGTGAGGCCTGTGCCACCTGGCTGGTCCTGCCATAGAAAGTAACTGAGTCCCTGAGTTTGAGCACTCCCTGGAGGCAAGCTCTCCCCTTGCAGAAAAGGGGCAGAGAGGTAAACATTTTAATTTTAAATATTAGAGCTGAATTGGGAACCTGGAAAAGAATTTGCCACATTATTTTGGAAGAATATCAGTGTTAGAAATTTTAAAAGAAACTGTTAGTAATAGAGTTTTTGCCTCACAAGAAATATAGCTGTTTATTAAATTAGTATTATATCAAAATAGTATACAGTGCTTATTATCAGGTTCTTCATCACTGAAAGTTATTAGATTTATGGAAAGTAAAATCAGAAAAAGCTTAAGTTTAAAGTGTCACTGCAAAATATGCCTACTCTTCTGGCATTTAAAGACCTATGTTTGCTTGTTTTGTATTTAATTGATATATATATATATACATATATTATATACATATATATGTATATAATATATGTATATAATCTGTATGTATATATATAAAAGTTATATATGTACACATATATATGTATATCAATTAAATTATATATACATACATATGTATATATATTTCCTTGAGAATTTTATATAGGTTTTGATCATAATCATTACCTATTCCCTATCTCCTCCCAGATCCACACCTCCTCCACACCTACACAATTTTGTGGGTTTTTTTAATCTATCAAGTCCAAACTGATGCCCATATAGTTTGGAATGTGTAGCTTTCCCTTACCACATGGTTTGCTGACTAGGGTCTTCACTCGTAGAAAAAGAACTGACTTTCTCCTTTTCAGAAGGTATTAGCTACTTCTCAACATTGTGACTTCATGCCCACCTCCTTTTTCCATACTGGAATTTGGTTTAGTTTGTTCTTGCGCACATCTGGTGCATATCGTCATAACTGTGTTTATATGCTCTGCTCTATCCTAAAGCTACTGTTTCCTTACAGTCACCCATTATGCATGTATCCTACAATTCCTTCCTTCCCCCATTGCACATTTATGACCAAGAATTTCAGTTTCTTATTATTTGTACCTGTGCCAAGTTTGGGTTTCTCACTATTTACTGCAAATAGAAGGCTCTTTAATAAGTATTGAAAGATGCACTGTTCATGAGTGTTATTGGTTGTCTATTTAATACTGTAGCCATTTATCAACATAATAGTAGCATGTTATCCCTGGGTCCTCTTGTCTTTCTGGTCATAGGTTCTTGATCAATAATGGTGCTGGGCATGGGTTTTGTCTTGTGGAACAAGACTTTCATCCAATCAGAAAGTGGCTGGTTACTCTTATGACATTCTTTCAACTCACAAGGTATGTCAGTAGGGATGTTTTGTCAGGCCAGTCATTACTGTAGTTCATAGAATTTACATCAGGGTAAGATTTTTGATTACATCTCTCTTCCATTAGTTATGACATAGTCCATCACTAAGAAGATAGTCAATAGGGATGAACCTTCCAGATAAGTATCAACTTTATTTTTCCATGTTCTGTGACTCCAGTGTGTAATGTCTTCAGCAATAAAGTCTTACCATCAAGTTCTGAAGGGCAACTGAGAATACTGGAAATGGACTGAAATTTGAGGATTCTATGGCACCTCATTGGCCAATAATGAGTTATCTTATTCCTGACACTGGGCATTATATGTGTTACCTTAGTATGTATTGTGGAGACATTTTTATCTCATTCTATGCTAAATCATAAATCTGTAGGTATCCTCCCCTCTCTACATATATGTTCTTCATTGTATCCCCTCTAGCATAATCTCTCTTCCTTCACATCAATTTATCCCTTCATGCCACTAGTGAAATACAAATTAAAACTATTTTGAGGTTAAACCTTCCAATCAGAATGGAAAAAATTATGATGAAAACTGAGGAGAGCCCAAACTGGTACATCAATTATAAGATCAGTATGCACATTCCTCAAAATCCTGAAAGTGGGTCTACCACATGTTCCAGATGTACAAAGCTTGGTAATATACCCCAAAGACTTTATATTCCAATACAATTCACAGGAATTCATATTTGGGTAATGCTCATGAAGTTCAGTGTTGCTTGATTGATTTTTCCTTAATTTAGCTTCATAATCATTTATTGCCTTAGTACAATATGGAGCAGCTTAATAACTGAAATTAAGTAAATATTTGTTATTTGCTACCTATTTTCATCTTTGACTTTTCTGAATAAAATATACCACTATTTAATCTCTCTCTCTCTCTTTCTCTCTCTCTCTCTCTCATGTGTGCATAGTGCATATTGCATGTCTGTGTGTCTATGTGTCAGTGTGTTTGAAGACTTAATTCAACGCCTCATATGTACTAAGTATCTGCCTTAACAGCAACTAAAACTACATTTCTAATCTGCTTCCCTTTTGTTTTCATCTGTTAATACTAATAAGTGTGTTTTGTGGGAGAATGGATTATCTCCTTTTAAAATGATTAGTTTATATTTTCTCTGTAGTAACAATATTTAGAAGGTAATTTGATATGCAGTAGTTTTTCTAGATTTAGTTGTTGAATAAAGAATAACATATAATGACCTCAATGAATATAGGCTTATAAGAAAATGCTATGAATGAGACTTCAGAAGTTCAAGATTTAAAAAAGAAAATGGGAATATATAAGAAAACTTCTCTAGGTAAAGAAGAATAAGTGTCTTTATTTATACCATCATTTGAAACAAGATGCATAATCAGCCAGACATATGAATGTGGTAGGGAGGATTCTTTTACTTTTAATTGCATTTATTTTTCCATATATAAATTTTTATTTTAAATAGCTGTATATTCACTGGAAATTGCTATGATTGAACACAGATGTTCTGTTTACCCATCATGCAATATTCACCAAAGATGATGTAAGCAACTGTAGTACACTATTAAAACTAGGCCATTGACAATGATGCTGTGGTTTCTTCTATTCTTGTATCACATTGTCAAGTATGTAGGTTTGAATAACCCCATCACTAATCATAAAGAGATCATCTTCTTTGCCAAAAACAAATATCTCAGGAAAAACAGGTATATATTTCCCCCAGTATCTTTCTTTCCTTGCAGTTATTTGTTTCAATGATTTAGGGGAAAGACAGGGCACAATTTTTTTTCTGTCCCACAAAAGACTTCTTAAGAAGAGTGTGGTCATCTATTTCATACTTAACTACTTCTAATACTACAGGATTTTTCCAAGGGATTTTGCAAACAGGCTATA
The DNA here is from genome assembly GCF_008632895.1 of Mastomys coucha. Classification (NCBI taxonomy): domain Eukaryota; kingdom Metazoa; phylum Chordata; class Mammalia; order Rodentia; family Muridae; genus Mastomys; species Mastomys coucha. The sequence goes on along the minus strand of NC_045030.1, from coordinate 70,041,722 downwards.
CACTTGAGTCAGGCTAAAAGACTCTAAGTCATTTTCAAGATGTTCAAAATAGCAGAGGTTAGAATAATAATTTGGTAGTCATACACTATTTTTGCTGCCATAAACTCAACAGAGTCTTTTTCTACAACAAATCAGATGAAAATTGTGCACCCACTGTGTAAGAGAAATAGATTTTCATAAGGCCTTACCTAGAGTGTGCTAACAGAACTATTTGATTTAGAGTAATAGTGTCTGCCTTCACATTGCCTGGATTTCACTGTGAGCTTTATATTTTTATCTTTCCTCACAATGGTCTCATTTGGGAATTAAAATGAGAATTTCTTTGGTTAAACCTGGTTTGAACTTACTAACATTTTTGATACTTATAATTTTACTAAGGTTTGAGGTTTAGAAACCACTCCCACCCCTGTATGCACACTAGATAGTTATTTACCTGAAAACGCTCACGGATTTTCACCCCATATAGCCTATTTGTCCCTAGGGAAAATGTGAGCAAAGTTTCTCATGCATGATGTTTATGGAGCTCTGGACAGCTGCTCTTTTTCAGAAACTAAAAACACCCTGAAATTATGTCACCAGAAGCAGTTCAATTGCCAGTGGACCAGCTGCCGTTTTGTGTAGACAGATTTATCAAAGGGTTGAATGCTGAGAATAAACCCAAGTATAGGGACATTGCAATTATGAATTCCAAATGAAAGAATTCACATCCAAAGATATTATCACAACAGAATGCATCTGAATCTGATCCCCGAAGATTAAATGTCTTTAGAGACCAGATAGGAAATTTATCTGCAGGGTCAGCATTTAAAAAATATTGAGCATCCTTGGTTGTTTTTAAGTCTACAAATGCCTGAGAACACAAATGCACACACACACACACACACACACACACACACACACAAACACACATGGTGGGGGGAGAACCTCAAGGGATCAGAGAATTGCTTGAAGATAGATGCAAAATACATGTAGGAAAAAAATGTGTCATCAAAAAAACAAAAATTGCTGTCTTATTTTATTTCTGAAACTAGCCATTACTGAGAAGTATACTAAAATAGTATGAATTCATTTCTAGTTGTTATCTGGGTATATTAAATGGGGATAAGCTCACAAAATATCTTCAATGCTATACCATTGAATTTTAGAGTGGAAATTTGGCATGTTTTAGTGTACTTTTACAGAATTAACAACTTTTATATGTGACATTATTAATCTTTTACTTCACAAATAAACAGGGATGCTTTGACTGCTTAAGTCTATTTGGCACACAAGTTACTTCAAATAATGACAGCTTCCCATTAAACAGATGTTATTGCAGTTCTACTAATTTTGTCCTTTCCCCACCTCTTTCTTGGGTGGTTTGTATTTTCACAAGTCTTACAATTTTCCAGTTTCTTTGAAGTAAAGTTCAAGCCAAGGTAATTATTATTTTATCTTCATATCCCTTGGCAATACCATTCATTATGGTAATGGTATGTTAACATTGTGGATACTCACACAAACCTTCACAATACAGTCTATATTGCACTTAGCCTTTTGCTTCCAGGAAGCAAAAATGTACAGCATGTCCTCACAACTTTAGCCAATTGTAACTCAATTAGGTATACATATATATGTATATATATGTACAGTATTAAAGGCACAATAAAAATTCTGGATGACAGGAACTATTTCATTATATTATCATCTTTTCTGACCAACAGAGTGTTTTGTTGTTTTTGATGTGGCAGCCTGACAATGCATGCAAAAACTGTGATAAATGATATGAAATAATTTTATAGCAGGAGACTTAAATATGCTTATGAGATAGCAAAATGAAGATGTGTAGTCATTTTTATGCATATAGAATTCAGACAAGAGGTCTGGGTAAAGCTATTACTGAGCCTCAATACACAGTAGAATAATTACCATTTTAGTAAAACAAACAAACCAGGGTGTGTTCAAGATTTTAAGATACAGAGAAACATACAATTTTTCAATAATTTATTCATTTATTCACTTTACATCATGATTGCAGCCCCCTCCTCTCCTTCCACTCCTACTCTTACAAACTCTCCTCCTCCATTACCTCCTTTCTTTCTCTCAGAGAACAGGAGACCTCACTTGGATATTACCTTTCCATGGGCATCCAGTCACAGCATGACTAAGAACATCCTCTCCCACTGTGGCCCAACAAAGCTCTCCAGCTAGGGGAAAGGGATCCAATGACAGACAACAGAGTTAGAGACACCCCAGCTCTAATTGTTAGGGGACTCACATGAAGGCTAAGCTGCCTATCTGTTACAAATATGTAGGCAGGCTAGGTTCAGCCTCTGCATGCTTTTTGGTTGGTGGTTCAGTCTCTGTAAGACCCCATGGCCCATATTAATATGCATTAAATATGGAAATATCATTAAAAAGCACAGAAAGGAAAATCCAAAGACAAATAGAAAATCAAGAACCCAAACTAAGAGATTTAACAAGGTGGGTGTTGAGAAGTTGGGTAAGTACGCTAAGCATGTAATCTAAAAATTATTTCTGGGTTATACAACAAAGTCCTGAGTGAGGTAATTCAGGTATATACATTAGCTTATATAGAGAGGTGAGCTGTTAAGTTTTGAAAATGCAAGCTATAATATCCATATAGCCATGAGGTTTGGTATAGAATAAGGAACTCGGGTGAAGGATGGATCTTCTTAGGAAGAGGAAATTGAAAAGATAGTTATGGATAAAGGAGTTATCTGTAATGGGAGGATCAAATTATATAGGAAGAGAAGAGGTGGGTGAAGGAAGGAGTACTGGGATAGACAGTTAAAACTAAGGGCCAGTTGAGGAACTGTAGGAAGATGTTTCACAGAAGACACTTCCTAAACATACACATATATGAGGGTGATCTAAATTGAATCTCCAAGTAACAGAAGAGACCAAGTTCCAACTGAACATCTCTAATCATCAGATAAACCCTCCAGTTCCAGGAATAGGTGACATCTAATCAAGTTGTTGGCCAAGGGGGCCCCATGGCAAATCCCAAACAACCCAGACTAAACAACTTAGGCTATTTTCAAGGCTATTTCTTATTTCCCACAAACTGATCATAATAACACAGTTTGTTAAACCTGTTCTGAATGTAAGCAGTACTATGCAATGGGCTGATATTCTGGACTGAGTAGAAGGAGTAAAAGGAGAAAGCCTTCTAAACACTGGCATATCCTTTTCTTTGTTTTCTGGACAGAACCATGGCCCAACAACTCCTAGTGCTGTGCTTTTCCTGCCATGATGGACTGAATTAACTTGAACTGTGATCCAAATACCCCCTTCAAGTTAAAAAGAAATAAAATAAATATAGCATGAAATGCATAAATACAAAAATATTTCATAGTACCCATTAAATTTTATAAAAAACATAATTTCAAAAGACAGAGAATTCCTTTAGTCCCTGACGATGTGGCCAAATCCTTGCTACAGACATTCTTTCATCCTTCCCGTGGAACTTTTCAGTATCTTTATCCCTACCATCTAGAGCATTCCTGTTTCTGTTTGTTTGTTTGTTTTTTATTGCTGATACATAGAAGCCATTCTCTAATTGGAAATCCAGTGTCTAGAGCTGCCTGGAAGTCAGCCCACCTCCGCTCCTCTCTGACACCCACTAGCTGTCAGAAACACTCCATACCAGGCAACCCACAGCCTCATACTTCTCTAATACCTAGAAGACCAACAGAAATCAAGGAACTCAACACACTTCCAACAAAACCAAGACCAGAAAGTAATACCTAGAATCATATTTATTCTAAATCCAGATATTTAAATACCAGCGTAAAAGCACAGTCAATAATAATAGGATAATATGCTTCCACTAAAGCCCAACAATCTTTCTTATACAGGTTAAAGGCACAGAAAATAGTTTTCAACAAAATTATAGAAGAAGAAAATTTCCCTAGCCTGAAGAAAGGGATGCTTATCATGAAATAGGAAGCATATAGAACATTAAATAGATAAGACCAGAAAAAGAAAGTCCACACATCATATAATAATAAAAATGCTAAATATACAGAATAGAAAGAGAATATTAAGAGGTGACAGGGAAAAGAGCAGTGACAGATAAAGGGAGATCTATTAGCCAAACAAATGGAGACTCTAGAACCCAAAAGTGTCTGGATAGATGACATGAAGTAGTTCTACCTGAAGACCCAGCTATACCACTCTGGGAATATACCCAAAATATGTTCCACTATACCACAACAACACATCTTCCACTGTGTTCATAGCAGCCTTATATGTAATAGACAGATTCTGGAAGCAACCCTGATGTACCTCATCTGAAGAATGGATACAAAAAATGTGGTTCCTTTATACAATGGAATACTCTTCAGCTATTAAAAATGAGAACACCATGAATTTTGCAGGCAAATGGATGAAACTAAAAAATAATATCCTGAGTGAGGTAACCAAGACACAAAAGGATATGCATGGTATTTACTCCCTTTTTAGTAGATATTGGCCATAAAGTACAGAATACCCATGTTACAACTCACAGACTTTTTAAAGGTTCACAAGAAAGAAGGCCAAAGTGAGGATACCACAATCCCTCTTAGAAGGGGAAGGAAAATAATCATAGGAGGCAGAGAGAGTGAGGGAGGGACATGAGTGTGAGAGGAGAGAAGAAGGGGTAAAGGGGATAGGATCAGGTATAGGGAGAGACAGGAGAAAAGCCCAGAGGGCTAGGAGAATGAATGGAAATAAACAGGTGTGGGGGTTAGGGGGAAGCTCTAGAAAGTCCTGGAGACCTGCTATGTGAGAGGCTCCCAGGACACAATGGAGATGACCTTAGCTTAAATGCCCAGCAGTGAGAAGATGGAACTGGAATAGACCAACTCCAGTAGTTAGACAGGGCTCTCAGTGGAGCGATGGGGCTATCCACCTACCTTCAAAATTTTTTACCCAGAATTGATCCTGTCTAAAGGAAATGCAGTGACAAAAATGGATCAGAGACTGAAGGAAAGGTCATCCAGTGACCAGCCCACCTTGGGATCCATTCCATGGGCCAGCACCAAACCCTGACACTATTACTCATGCTATGTTGTGCTTGCAGACAGGAGCCTAGCATGGCTGTCCTCTAAGAGGCACTACCAGCAGCTAACTTAAGACAAATGCAGGTACTTACAGCCAAGTACTGGACTGAGGTTGGGGCCCCTATGGAAGTTAGGGGAAGGACTGAAGGAGCTGAAGGGGATTACAAACCTATAGGAAGACTAACAATATCAACTAGCCTGGACCTCTGGGAGCTCCCAGAGACTAAGTCACCAACCAAAGAGCATACATGGGCTGGTCTGGGGCCCCCAGAACATATGTAGCAGAGGACTGCCTTGCCTTGCCTCAGTGGGAGAGGATACAACTGGTCTTAAAGAGACTTGATGCCCTAAGAAAGATGGGTGGTCTCAGGAGCCATCATAGGACAAGCTAACAACTAGCAGGTGATCTTCCTGAGATTGTCTGCCTTAGATTATAATAATCTAGGACAGATTTCCTCCTATAGAAATGACCCAGGAGAAAATCATTTTACAAAAGATCCCTGCTATTAATATGCCTTTCCTATTATTATTAAACATATATGACAATCACTGGGCATTAGCCTACCATTTTGAGCAGTTCTCTGCTGATCTTTGAAGATGTACTGTCTTGAAGTGATGCTATATAGACAAATAGATGGCTTCTCAATTCTTTATAATGATTCCATAAGAATTTCTAAAATTATATCTATATTTATTAAACTATTTTATTGTGGGACTGCTATAAGGCCACTTTTGATGGTCAAAACTGCAATGAGAACTCTGTCATTCTCCCATGTATCACCTGTTAATTGCTTCTAAATAGTAACCAGACTACTCAGAGCACATTCCAAGAGGTTGTGAAACCAAATCATAAAAAGGGAATTAACGATTTTATTATGTCTAAGACATAAGATAAAATATTGACTGGATTTATCTATATAAAACCTTACTAATAACTTATAACCTCAATGACTAACAATAACTAATAACCCTCAATGAACCTGCAGAGCTGTGACAAGTGATGAATGTTTAGCCAGATAAATACTCATAATGGATATGCATATAAAACATTCTCTGTTATAAATTTCTATTTCAAATTATGATTTGAATTTATGTATAAACTTGAGATGAACTTTTTAACATGTGATCATGTGTGCTAAAAGATGTATAAGTGCTGAGGACAAAGAGAAGAGTCAGAACTGCACTGAGGAGAACTTTTTAGACAGAATACTTTTGAATCAGATCTGAATAGAACTTTTTAGACAGAACTGAATGAAGAAGAACTTAGAAGTAAAATCATAGCATAGGGAGAAAAGGCATTGAGTAAGAGCATTATTGTGACATCAGAGCAGGAGGAGAGAGCAAGATTAGAAGAATGTAGAGTGGGATAACTTACAAACTATAGGTAACATAAAAAAACAGAGCAATATGCAGAATACAAAGGGGAAAAGAATAAAAAGGAGAAGCTATAGAAAGTAGGAGCAGGTAGATTTCTCCTTTTCATGGGACAGAACAGGTTTTTTCTTAATAATAAGGCATGCTTAGTCTTTTTAAAAGGAACCAAGTTTTCTTATTACAAACTTGGCTTTAATTCATTTAGTATTAAAAGAGTAGAAGCCTTTTCTTTTTCTATGCAATAAATATTGGAGCTCATTTATCATCCAGAATGAATTCTTTCTGCACTGGTGCTTGCTCTTTTGTTCAAAACGGATATGGATGTGTGTGTAAGTATGTAATTGAGAGAATGTATGCAAGGTAGACCCAACTGGTTTGAATGGAAATGTGTAAGTGTAGGTGTGTAAATCTGTATTTGAATTTATGTGAGTTTATGTATATTTGCTTATGTAAAATTTTTTTCTTCTAAGTGTGTTATTTCCTTCTCCTGGTTGAACTGAATTTTATTGCTCCAAACTGCCCCCCCAGCCTGATAAGCAAGAGGCATCTGGACAAAAGTCTCTATCAACTAATCCTTTTCTTAACCTCCTGCTATTTTAGGTTGAGGTGTTAAATGCCAGAGACTGCAGCTTCTGGCCTCAGAGGAATACAGAAGGCAAGTCAACTACAGTAGCAATTAACTTAGACTTAGATAAATAAACATTTAATTATTATACAGTAACTCTAATATCTCATAAGACAAAAAACTTAACCTCCACTGATGATCTTCCACCTCTGCTGCCTCAAGAAGAACCAATAAGAAGATGCCACCAAGACTGGCACCCAGCATGGTGGGAGGTTTAGAAGGGTAGGTGGTGGAGGGGTATGGGTGGGAGAGGGGTTATGGGGTGAAGAGGGTTGGGGTGGAGGGAGTTGTAGGGGAAGAACCCTCTAGGCAAAGGGAAAGGAGAAGGGTGATAAATTTGGGAGAGAGAAATCAGAATGGGGACAACATTTGAAATGTAAATAAATAAAATAATTTAATAAAAATAAAAAATAAATATTTAAATCAACTTTAATATATATATATATTTATACATGTATAATTTTTTCATTATAAAAGGGCAACCTTTAAAATGCCCTATTCTGTTATCCTCATTCATAGTTCCTGAACTGTACAATAGCCTACTAACACTTATTGATATAACTTAACTGTAATTTAGTAATCCACCTTTATCCAGGACCTCTCTGATTAGCCTCCCTATTCTCTGCTCACCATCATTCTTCCTATAATTTCTATGGGAATCAACATTGTTACAGGATTTCGCTTTTTTCTATGCTTGAGTAGTGTTGCATTATATGTGTGTATATTATTCATTCATTTATAATCATGATATTTATGACAATACCATATCCGGGCCTTTATGAATAGTACTGTAGTCAACATAGAAATGGAGATATCTCTTTAGCATGCTTACTCATTTTCTCTGGATATATATCACATGATGGAATTGCTGATATATATGCTAGTTCTCATTCGAGTTGTTTGAGGTACTCCAACCTATTTTCCACAACTATTATGTTAACTCAATCCTATCAAAATGTGCAAAAGGAATCCCTAAAACAGCAATTACTCAGATTAAAATTTTAAATCAATTAAATTTGCCATTAAAACCAAAATAGTGTGATATATATATATGTGTGTGTGTGTGTGTGTGTGTGTGTGTGTGTGTATGTGTGTGTGTATGTGTGTGTGTATTCTCAGTCAGCCATTTGTTATTCTTGTGCTTTTCTTCAAATTTTTCTATTTTTCTGAAATTCTTTAAAAATAAA
>NC_045030.1:70020666-70032664 GCF_008632895.1 Mastomys coucha | reverse complement strand
TATATAAAGTCTTTTTGTTTGTTTTGTATTTAGTAGATTTTAAAATCTTGGCTCTTACTGTGGTACAAACCCAAAATAAGAACAATTTTTAGACATTGGGTTTATTGTAATAAGGCTGTATTTCAATGACCCTCACAAATCATACATATAGAAAATGACTTAACAACAGCCTTGTTTATTCACTAATTATGAAATAATTTTTTGTTTTATTTTTGTTCTTTTACATTGTAAGCAATATTTAATGAAAACTTAAAAACATCAGTTTCTGATTTCATGTGTACTACATACCTAAAATAATGGACTTTTGGAAAACATAACTACAATGACATCATCATTAAACAAAAAAGTGATTTCTCAATATCATACATGGTATAATCCACAAATAAGCTAAAACTCTCTTTTTAATAATTGAGTTGTTCAAATTGGATCAGAATAAGTCTTGCACCAAATATTGGGTTATTATATCTCTAGTCTCTAATAATATGTGGTGTTCTATACTCCCATTTATCTTTTCATAGCATTGACTTATTCTAATAACTGAATCCATTACAGGATAGTGTTGATTCTTTATTCTTTTGGAATATCCTAAATTTTGTACACATTTTAAAATATTTAAGACACCATTATGTTAAAAAGGTTAAGTATGTCAGTTACACAATTGCTGGTCTTTTGAGGCATGGTAGGAAGAGAAATTCAACTGCCTAGCATGATTTCCCAAAATTGCAACTGTATCATCTTTGACTAAGGACAAGATGAGTATTTATGCTAGGCTCCTGTCTGCAAGCATAACAGAATATCTTTAATAGTGTCAAGGGTTGGCTCTCTCACATGGGATGGGTCTAAAGGTGGGCCAGTCACTGGTTGGCCGTTCCTGAGTCTATGCTCCATCTGTGTAACTGCACAGCTTTAAGACAGGACACATCTTAGGTCAAAAGGTTTTTGGGTGGATTGCTGTCCTTATATCTCCACTGAGAGTCTGACCTGGCTACAAGAACTGGCCAGTTCAGGATTCATATCACTCCTTTCTAGGAATCTCAACTGGAGTCACCCTTATAGACACCCTGAGGCCTCCTTGTTTCCCAGGTCTTTGGAGAGTCTTAGAGTTACATCCAACTTCTGGTTTCCATTTCCCCCCCTGCTTGCTTTCCCTTCACCTGCCCCCCCATTCTCCTCCCCATGCCTGTTCCATAGTTCCCTCCATATATCCAATATCTATTTTATTTCCCCTGATGAGAAGGATTCAACCCTTAGGCCTTCTTTGTTATTTGGCTTCTTTGGGTCTGTAGATTGTAGCATGGTTATCCTGTACTTTATGGCTAATATCCACTAATAAGTGAATACATAGCATGCATGTCTTTTGGTTCTGGGTTGTCTAACTCAGGATGATATTTTCTAGTTCTATCCATTTGTCTGCAAAATGTATGATGTTTTTGTTTTTAATAGCTGAGTAGTATTCCATTATGTAAATGAACCACATTTTCTTTATCCATTCTTGGGTAGAGGGACAAGCTTTTAATCATATGGAACTACCATATATATGAAGTCCACGATTAACTAAAATGTGATTATGTTGCACATAATGGAATGTCTACACATCTGCATGTATGTGTGTGTGTGTATCATATATATTTAGAAAAATGTGAATTTTAAAAAATAGTAGTTCTATACAAGAATTAGTGAATCTGTAGGATCAATGTCAGTACCTTAATAAAAATAAATAAAAGGTATCATATTTTTATCTCAAGTTTTAACCCCCAAAGACTTCAAAATCTTAAAATAAAATTGAACTAACATTTTAAGATATAGTTTTTAAAGTTATAATTTATATAAAATGCTCATATCAAGTATATAGTATGATAAGATTTAGCAAGTATACTATGGAATCACTACCACAAATAAGCTATACATTTCTATTACTCTTAACAGTTCCCCACTTAGCATTTACAGTTAATTTCAATTCTTCAACCATGGACAAGCTTTGTTATTCTAAATAATGTATTTGTTTAAAAATATCATATTGATAGATGTTTATATAAGCTTATTTATGACTTTTCTATTTTTTACTTAATCATCTATCCTTATATCATTAATTTACTATCTTGATTAATTAAACTTCAATTGGTTCTTCTTTTAAAATGTTATGCCCATTCTAATTTGTTAAGTTTTTATATTAACTTAACCATCAGTTCATATGTATTCTATAAAATATAATGTTTTTATCACATTGTAAAATATACACAAAGTAAGCAACATCTCACTACTCTGTTCTGAAATGTGGGTGGTTCTGGTTTACACAAATCACATTATAGATTAAAGCCCTTTAATTGTGTTTGAGTATTGACAAGTGTTTCATAATGAGATGGGGATGATTAGGTATGAAGAACTTCATTAAGATATCATTCCTTGTGTAAGATTTTCTGCTTGCATAAATCTTATAACCATGTACTTTTATTATGTGTGTATGTTTGTATATAGAGATTATCTTCAGTCTTTCAATGGGCATATCTAAATGTATTGCTGAAAGGTCACTTTTGTAAAATATATATTACTAAGAATTCTATAGGAGTTCATATAATCTGTGAGTTGTATCATGGGTATTCCTAACTTATTTTTTGCTAATATCCACTTATCAGTGGGTACATACCATGTGTGCTTTTTTATGACTGGGTTTCCTCACTCAAGATATTTTCAAGTTCCATCCATTTGCCTGTGAATTTCATAGAGTCATTGTTTTTAATAGCTGAGTAATACTTCTTTGTATAAATGTACCACATTTTCTGTATCCATTCCTCTGTTGAAGGACATCTGGGTTCTTTCTAGCTTCTTGATATTATAAATAAGGCTGCTATGAACATAGTGGAGCATGTGTCCTTGTTATATGTTGGAGTATCTTTTGGGTATATGCCCAGGAGAGTTATATCTGGGTCCTCAGGTTATATTATGTCCAATTTTCTGAGTAACTGCTAAATGGATTTCCACAGGGGTTGTACCAGCTTACATTCCCACCAGTAATTGAGGAGTATTCCTCTTTCTCTACATTCTCGCCAGCATCTGCTGTCGCCTGAGTTTTTGATCTTAGCCAATCTGACTGGTGTGAGGTGGAATCTCAGGGTTGTTTTGACTTGCATTTCCCTGATCACTAAGGATGTTGACATTGCTTTACGTGCATCTCAGCCACTGGAAACTCATCTGTTGAGAATTCCCTGTTTAGCTCTGTTAACCAAGAAGCAAGAAGACCACACCAAAGTATGTATGCTATAGTCCTACTCAGAAGGGAAAAGAAAATAATCTTGGAAATGCAGATGGAAAGAATGGAGCAGAGACTGAAGGAAAGGCTATCCAGAGATTGCCCTACCTAGGGATCCATACCCACCTGCAGATATCAAACTCAGACGCTATTTATTGTTGATGCCAAAAAGTGCTTGCTCACAGGAGCATGGTATAGCTGTCCCTTGTGAAGCTCTTCCAGAGCCTGACCAATACAGATGTGGAGGCATTTAGCCAAACTTTAGACTGAGCAGTGAGGACCGAGCAGTGAAGACCTTAATGGGAAGTTAGGGCAATGACTGAAAGAGCTAGAGAGGTTTGCAACCCCATGGGAAGAACAGTATCAACCAGCCAGATCCCCCAAAACTCCCTGGGACTAAAGTACCAAGCAAAGAATACAAATGAGGTGGGGAACACATGGTTCCAGCTGGATATATAGAAGTGGATTGCCTTATCAGGCATCACTGGGAAGGGAGCCCCTTGGTCCTGTGGTGGCTCAATGACCCAGTGTAGGGGAATACTACAACACTGAGGCAGGAGTGGGTGGATGGGTGGGGGAGCACTTTCATAGAGACAGGGAGAAGGAGGGAGGAGTTTTGTGGAAAGGAAACTGGGAAGGAGGATAATATTTGAAATGCCAATAAATAAAATTAAAATAACCAATAAAAAAGAGAAAAAATACATATATAGTAAATAATTCAACTGAGAATTGAGCTATTAAAGATCAATAAGATGTAATAGTGAATTAACAGAAGGAAAATATGTGTTTGGCCAAATCTAAGTATGACATTGACTTGCATATATCTGTGATTGTCCATAAAAAATCTTAACTTGCCTATGAATTCTCCTTGAAAAAAAATCACTAAGAGTTCTTATTATATTATTCTAATATTTTTATTAGATATTTTCTTTATTTACATGTCACATGATATCCCCTTTCCCAGTTTCCCCTCCAAAAAAAAAAAAACCATAAACCAAAAAACAACATGAACAAACCCCTGTTTCCTCCCTCCCCCGTTCACCACCTAATGTTTTGCATACTTTTCATTATATTTACTATATAAATTTATAATTGCCATTTCTCAGTGTCATAGGGTTTAAGTAAACACAGTTATTTGTCTATATTCTTTCTCCTACTGGCCCCCTCTAGTACCAAAAATCCAATTCATTATTTTTATCACTCAAGTTCTGTCATCATGTGTCATAATGTCATATTTGAGAGTAGTACTGTAGTGACCATGAAGATAAAGAGATTCTGCTCTGTACTTTGAGTGCTGAACTATTTTATAAAGAGTGTGATAGTTCGATGGACTTCTAAAACATGAAAACTTGGTTCTAAAAACCCTGTTGACCGATTCCCTCTGATACTGGGTTTATGTACAATGATTTGGCCCTGACCCATGAAACATAGCAGTATATCTTTAAGCTAATTTTCTACCATCATTTTTGAAATACATTTAAGTGAAATTTAAAGTGACCATTTTAACCCCATATATCCTGTAATTCTTTAGAAGATCTTGTCCCTAAAGAATGGTGCTAAGTACTATACAGTAGATGCAGCTCATAAACTAAGCTGTGCTTGTGAGAAATACCAATAGGGAGGGGGTTATTGAAGGTAACAACTTACAAACTGCAGTGCATGAAGAAATTACCACAATACCTGATGTTTGTACACTGTTAAGTGGTGAAACAAAAGGTTAACAAGAGGCATTTAACATGAACATTACACATTGTTTACAAACTATGTGTTTCCATGTGAGAGAATGGATTTGAGAAGAAATTGTATAAATTTTCTGATATAATTAGGAGAATGTGGCATTTTGTGATGGAATAGTTCAAACTATGCATCTAAGAATGTAAAGAAATGAATTAGAAGTAATGAGTCAAGTATGAGATTTGAACTCTCATAGCAAGCTGGTGTTATTTCTGAATCTAACACTGTGTGATTAGACAAGCTCCTTAGAATCTCTGTGCCATTTCTTCCTTGTCTATTTAACAGTCTAACAATGAGAGTCATACTGTGAAAACTATATGCTGTGATTTGCGAAGCACCTACCAAAAGTGCTTACCTGAGAGCATAGCCTTCCCTCTTTGCCCCTGATGGATTTCCAACTTTATTGAATTATCACATAAGGTTGTAAAATAGGTTTTCCTAGGGCTGATAGAAAACTAGACAGCCATACCTAAGGATTTTTCCAACTGGATAATTCTGAATATTTTGAATCCTTAATTAATTAGCCTTTGCAGGATTTTCCCTGTCCAATTACATTAGTACAGAGGAGGCCTGTGATTGGACATGGAAGAGAGAAGCAGAGCTAAGAGTTGCAGAGAGAGAGAGAGAGAGAGAGAGAGAGAGAGAGAGAGAGGGAGAGAGTATCAGTCTGAGGGGAGAAAAGGAGAGGAGAATGGAGTCTGACATAATATCACAAGGTTAAATTAATTGGGATAAAGCTATTATCATTATCAATTAGCTCTGAAATTATTGTATTGGCATCTTGTAAATTGTGAGTTTATTGATACATAAATCTGATTGTTAACTATAAACTTAGAGTCTTGTTTCTACTGGGTAATTGGGTGATATGATAGCTGACCATGGGATGTGTGAGGCATTGTATGGTAACAAGAAGAACTTTGTCAGGGGAGGACCATCAGAGAGATGGTGGGCAGAGGGACCACTGAGTGAGATCAACTGGCAGGAGCCCTGTGGCCTGCCAGCTGTTGACAATAGCATAAGAACGTGCTGGTTTGATTTTTTAATATTTCCCCCAACAATTAGCTTTGCTTTAAATCACCTAGTAGGGTATAGTAAAAACTACTTAACTACTTTATTTACAATTTTAATATTTTGTGCTCTTTAAAAGAGTAAGTAGAAAAAACAATAAAAATGTACTCTCAGGAAACTTCAGTCACTATACTATTCCATGTTCACAACTGGTAAAAGACACAAAATATTATGGCCCTACCCTTAGGATACCCTAGGAACATCGTCTATGGTCACACTAAACATGGTCAGCTGGTTAAGAGATTCAAACAGCACAATCCTGTCAACTTTCTAATTTAGAAATTTGTATTCACAGCCTCAACATCTCTTGTTGCTCAGCTTCAGCGGGCCAACACGGGAAAAGAGAGACACCAAGAACTACTTCCATTGGTCTGCTCCTTATAGACACCTGGTTAAAAGACTTAAGACATTCACTAGCACACCCATCTCTGGAAGCTCCCATGAATGTTCTGCATATTTTCTCACTGTACTACTCTGTGGAGATATCTGGACAGAGATTAACTGGGCTAAAATTATATCAAAAGTCACAATCAACAGTCTAACTACAAATGCCTAGGTCCCACCAATGATAGATGGATAGGTAGGTAGGTAGATAGATAGATAGATAGATAGATAGATAGATAGATAGATATGGAAAGAAAGGTAAGCTATATAAAATACAAGATAGTATGTCACTCCTCATGTCACCAATTCCATATAAATTGGTACTTACGACAATAATTCAGATTATATTCAAGTTGTAGAATTCACAAGAATAGTTGCAAATATTAACGTGTTCTAAGAGTCCATAAATTTTAAATGATACAAGGATAAACATCATGATAAACTTAGAGAAGACAAGAATAAATTAATCAAAATAAAAGAATACATTAAAATACTTGAATGAAAAGAAAAAGACAATTTGGGATATTAAAAGAGAGTTCAATAACAGAAACACTAAATAAAAACCCAAATTAAAATGAAGCTGGAGATGAAGGCATTAATTAAAATAAATAAAAATTCATTGGAATACCTCATAGATGGAATGAAAGAAGAAAATAAGCTGGTGTGGTTACACTAATATATAAAAAAGCAAACTTCAAACTAAAACCAGACAGAAGAAAGACTACCTGAGCCAAAAAATAAATAAATAAATAAACAAAAGTATTGAAGTTAAGTTAGACCATAAATCAAATAGATCTATCAGTCGTCAACACAATATTCTATTCAAACACTAGAGAATGCACTCTATTTCAGGAATCTATAAAACTTTTGGCAAACTTTATTACATATTCTAATAAGGACACAAAAGTAAGACTCAAAAATATAAGAACATTGAAACAACATTCTGCATTCTATCTGGTCATGTGAAATAAAGACAAATATCAATAACAATAAAATAATGTATAGATATAAAATCTAACAATAAAGCCCTTTTGAAAAAACACATAGAAGCCAATTACTAAAAAAGTTTTCTAAAGTATATGCATACACATACATATTGAAATTGACAAAATTGAGCCACCCTATAAATGGACAAAAATGACATTACTATATAGCAAAGGCCAAAATAAATAAAAAAATAAATAAATACATAAATAAATAAATACATAAAAGCTCAGTGTTAAAAATGGGTACCTCTTTCCAAATTGTTTTACAGTAAGATAGCCAAACATTACAAACTATTGATCGCCAATGCTCTTGGTTACCCTCCAAAATTTGACATTAGGACCCTATTGCTAAAGACACCACCATATACTTTTAACTATATAGAAAATGGAGAAATCCAGTTTTGTCCCTGTAATTTTTTCAGAGAAAAAATTTCAGAGTTGTGACTATGGCTGGCCTCCCTCTCTCATTTGATACCCTGTTTGCCTGCTGGAGGTGGCCTCTATAAGTTCACTCTTTCTACTGTGGGACATTTCACCTAAAGTCCCTCCCTTTGAGTCCTAAGAGTCTCTCACCTCCAAGGTCTCTTGTGGATGCTGGAGAGTCCCCCCCCCAACCTCCTACCTCCTGAAGTTTCCTGTTTCCATTCTTTCTGCTGGCCCTCAGGGCTTCAGTTCTTTTCCCTCACCCAATACCAAATTAGGTTCCCCTCTCCCCACCACACTTCTTCCACCCTGTCCACTTTCCCTCCTGGGTCCCTCCCTCCCTCCCTCCCTCCCTCCCTCCCGACTTGTGATTGCTTTCTTCTTTCTCCCAAGTGGTACTGAAGCATCCTCATTTGGGTGCTTCAGCGTGTTGACCTTTTTGAGTTCTGTGGACTAGAAGGTCCAGTGACAGGCCCAAAGTGGGATCCACCTCAAGGGAGTTCCCAAGGCCTGACACTATTACTGAGACTATGGAGTGCTCACAAAAAGGGACCTATCATGACTGCCCTCCAAAAGACCCAACAAGCAGCTGAAGGAGTAAGATGAAGATATTTGCACTCAACCAATGGACAGAAGCAGCTGACCCCTGTTGTTGAATTAGAAAAAAGCTGAAAGAAGCGGAGGAGGAGGGCGACCCTGTAGGAGGACCAGCAGTCTCAATTAATCTGGATCCCCCAAGATCTCTCAAACACTGGACAACCAGACAGGCAGCATATGCCAGCTGATATGAGGCCCCCAAAACATGTACAATAGAAGACATGCGGGTCAGTGTTCATTCAGTTGCTAGCTCTGGCAAGGCAGATTCCTTGAGAGAAATTCCAAGCTAAGTACAGCTTGGTATTAAACTAGGATAGGTTGGAAACTTTGTGCTGGCCAGGAAACAATGTCCAATCTTAGCCATTTACGAATCATTTCTTGGGGTACCTTTATGCCTAAATAAGAGAGCGTGTTGACAATTGGAAAGACTAATCTAGAACACGTCTGAGTTAGGAGATGCTAGCGACTGTTTGATTACCCAAGAGGCACAAGCTCCCTTTTCGGGCCATAACGCCTCTTGTCCTTGATCAGGCTTTTACCCCCAATAATTCAGATATGACTGGAATAGATGAGAGGGCATGGCATGTATAAGATGTGGAACAGTCAGAGGGTGGACCAGGAAGGGAATAAAATCTGGACTGTAAAAAATTATTAAAAATTTTTAAAAAAGAAAAGTTTTAAAAAGTCAAAGCAAAATTAAATAAAAACAAAGATAAATACAACCAATCAATGAAACAAAACTCTGTTACTTTGAAAAGATAAACAAAATTAACAACTTTAGGCATGTTAATGAAAACAAAAGGAGAGAACAAAATTAATAAAATTAGAGATAAAAGGGAGATATTATGATAAAAATAAAATCCAGAATCATAAAGATAATAAACCTACATTCCACTAAATTGAAAATCTTAAGAAATAAATGAATTTCTAGATGTATACAATCATAATTGCAATTAAGTCAATGTGAAATAATTATTCTACCAAATCCATAAGTAGTAAAGTTATTAAAATACTAATAAAACATTTCCTAACCAAATATCTAGGACTTGACAAATTCACTGCAGATTTCTACAACACCTTCAAAGAACAGCTACCTTCTGTACTTATCGGATAATTTCTAAAAACAGAAAAATAAAGGATATTCTCAAACCTTTTGTATAAAACTAGTATTACTCTGATACCAAAATTAGACCAAGGCACACCAAAATGAGAGACAGAAAGAAGAGAGCAAGAAAGTGAGAGAGCAAGAGGATGAGAGACCAAGAGAGTAAGAGAAAGTAGATAGAGCAAGTGAAATAAAACAGAAAATAATCAAGAAAAAATACATACTTATTTCTATAATTAAAAGATATGTAAAAGTTCTCAATAAAACTCAAATTTAATTTAAGATCAGATGATATTCTTTTAATGACCCAGTTGACATGGTCTTGTTGGCAACAACTCAGGGCTGGTTCAACATACATAAATAAGTGAATGAAGGACCTCACATAAATATTCAAAGGCAGAAATAGCAAGATCCTCTCAGCAAATGCAGAAAATTACACATTGTAGAAAAGTTAATATCATCAACAAATGGTACCAGGGAAAACAAGTGTCGACATGTAAAATAATGAAACTAGACCCTGATCACTCACCTTTCACAAAATTCAACTCCAAATGAGTCAAGGACTTCAATGTAAGATTTAATAGCCAGAAACTTCTAGTGGTACAGCTCAGGGTTTTTAGTTAGGATCTAGTCTTACTGGAAACAATACCAACAATTAGCATATGGGATCTAATGAAAATAAATAGCTTCTGTACAACAACGACAAGAGCACAACAGCAAACTTGTCAGTACAATGCATAGATATCCCACTGAATGGAAGAAAATATTTTCTAGACATATTTATAATAGGCTAGTGATTAGAATATACAAGAACTACAAAATTCTAAGCATCAAAAAACAAAATCTAATTTTAAATTTGCAATGCTATTTAACAGAAATCGAAAAAGAAGAAATACAAATGACTAATAAACATTTGCAATAGTATTCAATATCATTGGCTATTACAGAAATGAGGACTAAGACTACCTTAAATTTGTATCTCATACCAATCAAATTGGCCATCATCAAGAATTCAAATAATAACTATCTTTGTGAGGCTGGCATTGTAATAAGATGAAATAGGCAGTAAATGAATAACTAAATCATATAATCCAATTATTACTACGTATTTGCAAGATAAAATATGGGACCAAAAGACAGGTAAAGAGGATGGAGGGTTGGAGTTTGACCTATGTATATGATATGTGGTAGTGGGAATGACTACATAGACAGTATTTCGGGAATCCTGCTAGCATACCTCTCTCTTGTAATGACTTGACTGTGTTCTCAAAATGTGAAACCCATCCTTTTCCTTCATCTTTCTCTTTGATCCTTTATCATTCTTTTCCTTTGAATATATGTGGTCAGGTTATTTTCTAAAGACAATGAAAAAGTAATAAATACATATAGGTTGTTTGGCAATACAGTCTTAGATCAACTCACTTTGAAGTTTTTAAAATTCAAGAATAAGAACTTCAAATTGGCAGTTTAGGGAGCCAAGGCCTAAAACTGGGCAAGTCCAGGCAAGCCCAGGCAAGTCAACTACTAATAGAAAAACAAAACTTTATTTATACTGCCACCAACACAGGAAAAAGGCATCCTTACCATTCAGAGCATAGGTGGGCATATATATACCTGTATATTTTAGAATGCCTGAGGAGGCTAAACTGTTTCACTGTAACTTTGATTCAGACTATAGTGTGTGAATGACTGGGGAAATTTATCCTGGGAGCAAGGACTCAGACATATAACAGTAAAGAACCAGGACCATCCATGAGACACATAAGACCCCTGATAAAAGACATGCAAACGCTGCCTGCTCTGCAGCACAGAATGTGAGTGGACATCCACTGTACACCAAAGTTGTCATCTCTGAATTGTGGATTAGGTAATAAGGTGTTGTTCAGAGGTAGAGTTGGCCTGAAAGATGGAACTGGGATTCAGGCAGGGCTTTGTAAGGAATGAAGAGGAAGAAAATCTTCAGAAACTGGAAGGGGATACAGGACCCTGCCCACTTTGCCAGTTTTGAGAAGCCCCTGACCAGACATATCCAGAAGTGATACTTCCTGACTTCTGTCTCCTCTCTCAGGAAGGTGTGCCTGTTGATTTTGGGGTACCACCAGAGCCCAGAATAAGGTATCATGACCATCTTCCTTCTGGGAACATTAAGAACTGTCTTTCTGTCCCCAATTCCTCAGAAACATGCAGTCATCCTCAGATTTGGATGTGAAAGAATGGGGAGGGATTGAATATCACAAAATGGGGGAACTCTTTTCCTGGAGGACCTTCTATAGTAGCACTTACGTTGCACCTTTGATGACACATTCCAAGATATCACCTTAACTCACAAAGAGGCCTTGCCTTCTCTTTGAGAACCTCAAAATGTCTCCCATGCACTGACAAGATAGAGGAAGGCTTTCCCACACTAGGTCTGGTATAAACAGGGATGGTAATGGTTTCCCACTGGAATGTGTC
>NC_045030.1:69994237-70003956 GCF_008632895.1 Mastomys coucha | reverse complement strand
ACAAAGAGAACCTAGACCAGGATCACCCAGCACATAGTACTTCTGCTCTGACTGGCACCCATTCTGGTACACTGGCAGTTCCCATCCAATATCAGGTCAGACAGAGTCATTGGTCTCACTACTGTGTCCTCATTTGAGAGCTGGTGGGAGGAGACTGAACCATTCTATTCTTCCTCTAGTGATTGGATGACTTGGGGTTTCTTATTATTACATAATGTTGTTACTTTTACTACATGGTTCATTAATTGGAGATGTTTTAGATTTATTAATGAAATTAGGACATGCAATGTGGTTACTCCAGGATTGAAGAACATT
The DNA here is from genome assembly GCF_008632895.1 of Mastomys coucha. Classification (NCBI taxonomy): domain Eukaryota; kingdom Metazoa; phylum Chordata; class Mammalia; order Rodentia; family Muridae; genus Mastomys; species Mastomys coucha. The sequence continues at coordinate 70,003,641 of NC_045030.1, read as the reverse complement.
ATCAGTTTGAAACTAGACAGGAATAAATTCAAAGTTGTAATGTGTTACAGGATACCGTGGCATCTGAACCTGAATTTTCTGGGTAGTCGAAAAGAACTTGTCACTTACATGAAGAATAAAACTGTTAATTTTTTTCAGTCTTATGATCCTTATTCTTTCCCATTCTCATTAACTAAGTAAGTCCAAACATAAGTATAGAGTTAAAGTCTTTCCCCCTTCTTGAAAACTTCAAAGAGCACCTGCTCTGCAACAAGTACAATAAGTACAATGTTTGGGTTTGTTTCGTTTTGTTTTTGATGTCAGTTTTTAATTAATTAATTTAATTTTCATTTTAACACCCCAGTATCATCTCCTCTTCTTCCATTACCCTCTCATACAGGTCTTCCCCTCATTCCTCCATCCTCACTCAGCATAGGACCCACCCCTGGTACCTGAAGTCACTTCAATACTAGCTTCATCCTCTCCCAGTGAGGCCAGACAAGGTGGGTCAGTTAGAGGACGGGATCCACAGGCAGGCAAGAGATTATTCGACAGTTCTTGCTCCAGTTGTTGCGGGACCTTCATAAAGACCAAGCTGTGTATCTGTTATATATGTGCAAGGGGCCTAGGTCTACCCCTTGCTCTCTCTTTGGTTGGTGGTTTAAAGAACTCATTTTTTTAATGACTGCTTCCAATGACCAACCACCTGTGTCTCATGGTAAATAACTGGATAGGAAGAAAATCTTTAAGGGTCTTGGATGGCATTTTGAAGTCGCTAATTGCAATGTTTGGAGGTTATAGGATGTAAAAGATCTTGGGTGGTAATAGGAAAATGATTTAAGGTACGAAAGTGTTTCAAATGTTTTCTGCTCACTATACTAGGGTTATATTAGGAGTATGAGTGTTCAGAGTTCTACCATTAATAAATAGAACCTGAGAAATTAGCAGCCAAACGCTGGTAAATCATTCCACTACATTATCTATCTTACTCACAAATTCAAGATTTTACGTTTCCTTAGATTATCCTTTAAATATAGACTTAAATATAGGATGTACATGTTTCTCGTCATGTACATCCAATCTTCTGGATTAAGAGAAAAGCTCCTTTTGCCCCTTTTGCCACTTCTGCTTCACAGAAAGTTTCTGTCTTTCCTGAAGTCACCTTAAGGAGTGCTCATACTTAAAAATAAATATTTACCAAGCTTCTACTATGACATAAAGATGGTATCTACTACCTTTTTCTTTTACATTATGGATTTCAATACAGACTACAGTTTATCATGTCTAAAATCTATCCTTTTTTGTAAACTCAAAATGATTCCTGAAAGCTTCAGGAACCCCACTGGGATCTACCTCTCATGGGTCAAGTGGACTCCATCCAGATAAGTAGTACTTCTGTCAATCAATAGCCTAAGTTTCCCACCTGTTGCCTACTCCAGAGGTCAGGATTCCTCCCTGTTCCCTGGTTTTGGGACTCTCCTCTCCAACCAAGACTAGGGGCCTAAAGGTTTCAAATGTACACCTAAGAAAAAGGTTTTCTCCCAAACCTACTTAACTTTTATTTTTTACCTCCAGTATGTGTATATGTATTTCAGCAGCCTGCCAAGTCCAGATGTTTACTCAGAATCTGAATCCAGGACAGCTCCAGAGAAGCTATCCACAGGTGCTCCCGGCAAACCTTCAGATGCCTCAAATGTGCCTGCACCTTCCTTGCTGCAGAGCCACAGAGCCTGGACAGCAATGAGACAGCTGCCTGACCCAAGACTTGATCAGCATCCCAAGTTTCTTAGGTTCCCCAAAGACAGATCTCTGCCCCAAAGTCAGCAGGAAGTGGTTTAAAGAACAGTACAACCTCAGTCCTGGAGGCCTCCCTTGTCCCAGAGATGCCCTCCACTGTTTTCTATTCTCTTTCCTAATATTCCCAGTCTCCCCACCTTCCTACTCTTGTTCTCCACCCTTTTCCCCTCCCTATCCCCTCTCCTCCTCAGTTCCTTGCCTCCATCTACTTCAGATGTCTATTTTGTTTCCCCTTCTGAGTGAAATTCAAGCGTCTTCCCTTGGGCCCTTTTGTTACTTAGCATTGTTGGGTCTGTGAATTGTAGCCTAGTTATCCTGTAATTTATGGTTAACAGATGCAGAGACCCACAGCCAAACATCAGGTGGAGTTTGGGGAGTCTTGTGGAATTGTGGGAGCCTGAGGGGTCAAAGATACCACAAGAAGACCTACAGGGGTCATGGAGGCTCACAGAGACTGACCAACCAACAGAAGAGCATGCATGAGCTGGATCTATGTCCCCTACACATATGTAGCAAATGTACAGATTGGTCTTCGTGTGTGTCCTCTAACAATTGGAGCAAGGGCTATCGCTGACTCTGTGGTGAAACTTTTAATTCTTTTCCCCTAACTGAACACCCTTGTCTGGCTTTGGCAGGAGAAGTTGTGGTCAGTCTTTCTGTGACTTAATGTGACAGGGTACATGGGTACCCATCCCATTCTCTGAGGAATAAATAAATAAGTAAATGGGACTTAATGTACCAGGGTGCATGGGTACCCATCCCATTCTCTGATAAATAAATAAATAAATGGAAAGAAGAAAAAAGCCACCGTGAAGAGGCTGCATGCTGTGAAGCCAACTATATAAAACTAGAAAATGTTGAACCTATAAAACAGTGAAAATGTTAAATGATTACAAAGATTATGGAAGACAGATAAAGAATGTATGGGTAGACCATAAAGAAAACGTATCAATTATGTTTATATTTACATAAATATGTTTTCTATTTTATTAATGTAATTAATATTTTTACATAAATACATATTATAATTTATATTTATACTAATGGATACATGTTATTTTATTTTCGTCAAAATAGAATTTACCACACTAGGACTGAACCCTAACAAATTTCACTCTGGATGACATTTGTTACCTCCCCCTTGCCCTCAGCCATCGGCCTTCTGGCAGTCTCTACTTGGAGGTTAACACCTGAGGAGCTGGGACACGCCCACCGCCTGAGCTCCCCCACCACCTGAGCATGCCCACCTGCCCACAGCCTGAAGATCTTCTGAACCTGGGGACATTGGCACCTGAACCTTTTTTGCAGTATGCAAATATCATGTAATGTAGAGATTTGGTTTTGGTTTCTCCTGTGACTATAAAAACCCTGGCTTATTCACAGTAAAGTGAAGTCTTGATTGGGATGCAACTTGGCTTTGTGTTTTCTCTTGCATTTCAAACCCTCTATTTCAGGTCCTTTGTTCCCTCCTGGTTGAGAGAACCCAGTTCGTGAAACTTCGGGCAGTTTCAGACATTAACATGTCAATATTAAGTTTACCACTTATGAAATATTATTATAATCACAGTAGTATGGGAAAATAATAGTGATTAATTTCTGTATTTGGAGACAGAGGCTATAAAAATCATTAGTATATTTTAGTCTGTTTTGCGGTGAAACTAGAGTTGTCTGAAAATAAAGTTTACTACTGTGTTTGTTGCTGTAGCTTATGGTTTGTTTTGTATTACTACTGAGGGAATAGCTTAGCCTAACTTATTTTATAAACACCAAAGAAAATAGATTATTTAGCTCTTATTTCTGCATGTTTAAGAGAACAGTAGTGGCTCTAGGGAAAACCTAATTGCAGAACATAACACAAGAGTGGGATCAAGTGTAAGAGAGAAGAATCTCACTGAAGGCACAGAAAGATTCAGTGGGAGGTTCTGGATTTACTAAAAACTTACTCCCATGAAGAAATGGATGAAAACTAAATTTACATGTGCATTTATTCAAATTGCATGTGTAATAGTAGGAAAATTCAGAACCATTTATTTTTTTAACAAACTAATTTATTTCTTTAGTTTCCATACTGACTGCAGCATCCCTCCTTCTCCTTTGAGTCCTTCCCCACCCCCTCCCTTACAATCCTCCTCCCTATTCAGGAAAAGGGAGTCAAACAGCTTTGGCATATTAAGTTGCAATAAGACTAAGTATGTCTTCTCCTATTGAGGTCCAAAAGGCAGGAAACAAGAGTCAGAGATAGGCCCAGCTCCTGCTTTTAGGTGTCTAACATGAAGACCAAGCTTCACAACTGTTACATATGTACCAGGGCTGGGGGAATGACTAGGTCTAGCCCATGCTCACTCTTTTGTTTTGTCTTGTTTTTGTTTTTGTTTTTGTTGTTGTTTTTCTTTTTGTTTTTTCGAAACAGGGTTTCTCTGTGTAGCCCTGGCTGTCCTGGAACTCACTCTGTAGACCAGGCTGGCCTCAAACTCAGAAATCTGCCTGCCTCTGTCTCCCAAGTACTGGGATTAAAGGAGTGCACCACCACTGCCCAGCTCCATGCTAACTCTTTAGTTAATGGATCAATCTCTGAGAGCCCCAAGTGTCCTGTTTAGTTATCTCCATTGGACTTCCTATGGAGTCCCTGTCCTCTTCGGGTCCTCAATTCTTCCCCCAATTCCTCTACAAGACTCCCCAATTCTGTGTAGTGCTTGGCTGTGGGTCTCTGCATCTGTTTCTATTAGTTGCTGAGTTTAGCCTCTCTGATGTAGTTATGTTAGGCTCTGATGTAGTTATGTTGTACAAGTACAGCAGAATATCATTATCAGTGTCAGGAGTGGTATCACTCTCATGGCATGGGTTTCAAGCTGGACCAGTCATTGGTTAGCTATTCCTTCAATTTCTGCTCCATCTTTACTCCTACATATCTTTTAAGCAGGACAAATTGTGGGTAGAATATTTTGTGACTGGGTTCATGTCCCAATCCCTCCAATGAAAATCTTGCCTGGTTACTTACTGGAGCTGGCAGATTCAGGGTCCACATTATCCATTGCTATGAGTCTTAGCTAGGGTCACATTCATAGATTCCTGGGAATTTTCATTGTGCTAAGCTCTATTCTCCATTTCAGTTTTCTCTCCCAGCACTCTCTCCCTCGTTCCTCCTGGCACCTGATTGATTGCTCCTGTTCCCATCCCCACCTCTGCTCCCTCTCACACCTTTCTGTGTAGTGCTTGTACACAGAGATGTATACTCTATTTCCCATTCTCAGTGAAATTAACGTGCCACCCCTTGAGCCTGCCTATTCACATAGCTACTTTGGGTCTGTGGATTGTAGCACATTTATCATGTACAGCTAATATCCACTTATAAGTGAAAAGCTACCATGTTTGTCTTTCTGGGTGTGTGTTGCCTCACTCAAGGGGATATTTTCTATTCCATGCATTTTCATGCAAATTTCAGGATGTCATTGTTTTTAATGACTCCTTTGTATAAATATACCACATTTTCTTCATCAATTCTTTGGTTGAGGGACATCTAGGTTGTTTCCAGCTTCTGACTATTATGAATAAAGCTGCCATGAATATAGGTGAGCAACTGTTATTGTGGTATAATGCCCAGGAGTAGTGTAGTTGGGTCTTGAGGTAGAATTATTTCCAATTTTCTGGTAAACTGCCATGTTGATTTCCAGAAGACTGTATAAGTTCATACAACCACCACCAAGGGAGTAGTGCTCACCTTCTCTACATGCTCACCAGCATGAGTTGTTGCTTGAGTTTTTGATTCTAGCCATTCTGATGGATGTAAAATGGAATCTCAGAGTCTTTTGATTTACATTTTCATGATGGCTAAGGATTTTGAGCATTTCCTTAAGTGCTTCTTGGCCACTCTGTAGACAATTCTCTGTTTAGATCTGTACCCCATTTTTAATTGGGCTTTTGGTTTGATGATGTTTAGTTTCTTGAGTATTTTTTTAATTAGATATTTTTGTAATTATATTTCAAATGATATCTCCTTCCCAGTTTCCCCTCCAAAAAACAAAACAAACAAACAAACAAAAACCCTATTCCTTCCCCCTTCCCCCTGTTCACCAACCCACCCTCTCCTGTTTCCTATCACTAGCATTCCCCTACACTGGGGTATAGAACCTTCACAGGACCAAGGGCCTCTCCTCCCATTGATGACCAACTTGGCCATCCTTTGCTATACATATGCTACTGGAGCCATTAGTCCCACCATGTGTACTCTTTGGTTTATGGTTTAGTCCCTGGGAGCTCTGAGGGTACTAGTTAGTTCATATTGTTGTTCCTCCTAAGGAACTGCAAATCCTTCAGCTCCTTGGGTCCTTTCTCTAACTCCTTCATTGAGGATCCTATGCTCAGTCCAATGGATGGTTGTGAGCCTCTACTTCTGTATTAGTCTGGCATTGCCAGAGTCTCTCAAGAGACAGCTATATCAGGATCCTGTCAGCCAACACTTGCTGGCATCCACAATAGTGTCTGGGTTTGGTGATTGACTATGGAAAGGATTCCCAGGCAGTCTCTGGATTGTCTTCTTTCAGTCTCTGCTCCATAGTTTGTTTGTCTCTGCATCTCCTTCCATGTGTATTTTATTCTCCCTTCTAAGAAGGCTCAAAGTATACACACTTTGGTCTTCCTTTTTCAGTTTAAAAATCAATGTCCCCTTGTTAGTAGAAATATTTCCCTCACTCTGCCCTGAGAAGCATTGCAGATGCAGTAGGTGGCAGAGGAGAGAGGATCTGTCTACACTCAGTGTTCTGACCTATGAACATCAGAATGACTAGTAGCCTAACATTCCCTGAAAAAAAATGAGCCTGAGATGACCACCAGTTCAACACCAGGGAGCCAAGAGAGGGAGTTAGCATGAGACAACCACCAGTCTGGCTCTGCACAGGTCTGGAGAGGCCCCCAGGATGGGGAGCAAGCCAGAGATTAGGAAAAACCCTGTCTAGAACCATGGCTCTAGGGCCATAGTGAGCATAAGGCAGACAGTCCTTGCCACTCAAGTGAGCTCAGCTGAGGAGCAATCCCAAGACAACCACTAGACCAGTACTATGGAATCTGGACAGAGACCTAGCCTGAGATGACCAAAAACCTCTTGCTACTCAGAGAGGGTGGGGGCAGACCATGCCCTAAATGACCCTTGCACAATGCAGGGGGGAGTTGTGGGTGAGCTGAGCTGGCCCAACCACTGGGCTCCTGGGTGGTGGCTAGAACAAAGCAAAGATACTCTCCTCCCCCTTCCTCCTTCACCACCTATAGCAAGTGAGAGACCTAGCTCTGATATCTGAAAGCAGGAGAGATGGCCTTGTGCCTCATCAGCTGCAATACCCAGGAAAGTGGCCAATGTACCTTATCTGGGCAGCACAGTATAGCTAACCCTGATGAGGGCACAGGAAAGCCTACCCTGAGTACATGAGTATGCAAGAGTTGACACAGCCTCCTACTTGCCCTTTGCACTGCACCTTACTTGGGTAGCACAGCCCTAGATGTAGGAGTGCTGGTGAGCTGTTCATGCCCGCATGAGTGTGGGAGAGCCAGCTCCGCCTTTTGCCTGCTATGCAGGTGGTACTAATGACTGGAGAGATTATTTTCTCCTTTGCTGGAGCTGCTGCTGGAGGTGGGGCAGAGTTGGCCCTGCCTGCATCTTGAGAGCAGAAGAGCTGTCCCTGCTCTTCACCAGCTATAACACTGGAAAGAGCAGGTCCTACACTTTTCCTGGGCAGCAGGGTACAGCTGGCCTTGGTTGTGGGGTGTCATCCCCAAGGGCATGAGTGCAGGAGAGCCTGTAAACTGACCAGCTCAGATATCTCTCAGGCCTAGATCCAGGGCTTTAAATTGGCTCACCCCAACATCTACCCCATGGATGAACTGCTGGAATGCTTGATAGAGCTGGTCCAACAGATCCCAAACTGTAGAATATTCATGACACAAAGCAACAACAGGAAATCCAGAAAGAGTCCCAGTGAGGTTCCAGTATTGATAGAGTAGCAGAAGCCAGAGGTTTATATCAGACCAATGAGTCACTGCAAGGAACATTTGCAAAGAAGTATAGACAAAAAGTTATAGTGTTGGACATACACTGTCATACTGCACCTCCACAATGCGACTTTTTTCTTTGTTAGTTAGAGGTTGCAAGGGTGGAGGGCACATATAAGGGGAGGGAGATATGAGTGAGATTGGAGTAGATAGTGTGAAATTCACAAAGAACCAATAACTACCAACAACAAATACTTCCAATAAGAAAACTAAAAAACAAAAAATATTTTCTATTATTTTATTAAATTTCTTCTATTTTTTAAAGAAATACAGTTTTACAATATGAAATGAGAGCCTTTAGAAAGTTCACCAAAACTACTAAGTAAGTTACCAAAATTAATGCTTTTTCAATGCACCTGAAAATATATAATAATTACTGCAGTCAGATACATATCAAAAATCATTTATTGCAGAAAATTCAAACATCAAAATAGCAGACATCAAATCAAACAGGCTTGAGTGAATTTAATTCCAAAGATAGAGAAACATTCTAAAATAAAACAAAACAAGATCTTTGTAATTCATTTAAAGGTTATGGATTTGGCAAATTCCAAGTTTAAAGACACAATATGAAAATTGCATAGGCGTCTTAGGTAGGGTTTTATTGCTGTGAAGAGACACCATATTCAAGGCACTTAATTGGGGCTGGGTTGCAGTTTCAGAGGTTTAGTCCATTATAGTAAACATGGCAGTGTGCAGGCAGACATGGCACTGGAGGAGCCAAGAGTTCTACATCTTGATCCAAAAACAGCTAGGAAGAGATTGTCATTTCACACTGGGTGGAGTTTGAGCATAGAGACCTCAAAGCCCACTTCCCATAGTAACAGACTTCCATACGTCCTCCAATAGTGCTACTTCCTATGCCAAAACATTCAGACATATGAGTCTATGAGTCAAACCACCAAAATGGGCTTCATTGGATTGGGACCTTTGGAGTATGATCTTGTTTTTTTTTATAGCTTCTGTAATAAATCTACACAAATTTAGCAGCTGAAACAAGGCTCACTATATCATAGTCAAGATTTACATAAGGTATAGACCTCTGTCTGAAGCAGTATGAATATTCAGTAAATACTATTCTTTGCTGGTTGGACAGCTGTAATTAACAAGTACACTTTAAGGTCTAACTTCATCCATTTGCATGTGGATGCTTAAATGTCCAATTAATGTTTCTGTTGTTGGGTTTTTGTCTCATTTTATTTTATTTTTGAAAATATATTCTTCTCTCATACAAAGCTTCCTAAACAGTTTCCCTGCCCCCACATCTCCCAGCTCCTCCTTACACCTTCACTCTCCCCACGATCCACTATCTGTTTCTTTTCAGAAAAGAACAGATCTTCAAGAGAAGACAGTCAACCTGGACAAAACAAGTCTACTAGAGTAAGGTAAAAACCCTCATACTGAGGCTGGACAAGGCAACCCAATCAGAGGGAAAGCGACCCAAAAGCAGGCAAAAGAGTCAGAGACACACTTCCTCCAACTGTTAAAAGAGACCCACAAAAGTACTAAGCTAACCACCATATACCAAGAAGAGAGCAAAGCCAAATCATACTAATTTATTTTATTTTTATTTTTTTATTTATTAATTT
>NC_045030.1:69986989-69994119 GCF_008632895.1 Mastomys coucha | reverse complement strand
GGCCTTGAACTCAGAAATCCGCCTGCCTCTGTCTCCCAAGTGCTGGGATTAAAGGCATGTGCCACCACCGCCCGTCGAAAAACCATTCTTTCATTCCACCTGTCTAGTGAAAATAGAAGTTGAACAAGATTTGCAAGGCTTATATTTATATTTGTTAATAACCACATTTTTATATCATAAACATTTATGATTAAGTTTGGAAATAGTTACAATTAACATACACAAGTTAATTTTGTAACCAACAAAATATACATTGCAATTTCTATCATAATGTAAACATATATCAAAATTGATAGAAATAAATCATAATTGATTAAGCAGAAGAAAGTTCAGTTTTGTTTTTTTAATTTCTCTCTCAAATATATCCAGGATCTAATCAGTTGTCAAGGATTCTTCATCATGCTTTTACAATCTGCCATTACTCTGTACTCCCACAGCAATATAGCAACTGAGATTTGCCTATCTTGATTATTTACTCATTATCCATGTACTTAGGCCCTTATTCTTAATCTACTGGCTATAGTTTTGTTACTTTCATATTAAGGTCACACAGATGATGTCTCTTCTAAATATAAAAGCTCATTTATTGCTGCTTCAGCTGAATTTTTTCACTGACATTTCCCAGAAGTGTCCTCTCTTTGATTACTGGCTACTTTAGTTTTAAACATTATTTCTTCTTAGTAATTGATTTCCCCTTATTTGTTATTACCTATGATAATCAAAATACTCAAATAGTCAAAATCACTCAAGGCTACATTCAAAATAATTACATTTGCCTTTTACTTGAGCTTTAAAAAATGTGGTTTGAGCCTGAAGAGTACAAGCACATGCACCTATTCTCTTGGCTGTGAGCAGATATTTAATGTAGGGCAGCTTTGGACAGGATATATGGAACATCAATCAAGTCAGCACAGAAAAACAGATGATGCCTATCAAGGAAAACCTCTTCCACAACCTCCCTTGTTGTACTATGAGAGCTTACTCTTTTATTTCTGTTCAACTTTAAACTTCCAGAGATTCTAGATCACTACATAGCCCATGTGATTTCTCTTTAAGAGTCTAAGGTATGACATTTCTCTTTGAACATGCCAACTTGGGTCCATATAACTGTAATAGTCAGACACAAGTGGGTCATAGTGTCAACATGGCATAACTATTCCTTTTGGATTGTTAGTAATATATATACTATTTTGTAATGATCATTTTCAGCTTCTAACTAGTATTCCTGAGCTATATTACCATTGTCACAGACACATTGAGGTTAATGCTATAAATGTTAAAGTTCAATGAATGAAGCATTTCCACTTAAATTTATTTACAATTATTTAGTTAGGTAAGACATAAATATACAGCATGAAACAGACAGAAACAGTGCCTACCAACCAGAATGGTATAATGGGGGAAAAGGCACAGCAGGAATGTGTTGATTAATTTGTGTTGTTTTGACTCCAACTAATGAAGCAGAGTCCCACAGAGGCTAGAAGAATAGAGATGCTATGCATTTATTTATTATCTTATTACTCTTCTTTGTGAACAGAAATAAAATACAACTGAAAATATCAAACAGGAAAGAAGAGGCTTAATTAAGTAGAAATGTAGTATATGGAAACATCTTGTGTCATTGTAAATTATTTACTTATTTTTCTTTCTTTTTTGTGTGACTAAAAGCACATTGTTAAAAATAATTTGGGCATCCCAATTTTATACTGTCATAGCTTTTCTCTTTAAATGGGTAACTATCTGTAATGTTTAGATTGACAATTTGAAAACCAATGAAAAGCTATTTTAACCTGGTGGTAAGGAAAAACTAGTGACCAAATATATAGAGTGAAAATGTCAGTACATAGCACAAAAGGTTCCACATTTGAATTTTTAGCTCTGCTGCTTTATGTAACATAGAAATTTCTTACCTTTATTCAGGAATGAACCTTACCTTCCTGTAGAAAACTGTTTACTTTGTTGTAATAGCCATCATAAAATCACAGTGGAAAGATTTAGAACTCCTGAGAAGACATGAGAATTAGACTTTCAAAGCTAGAAGAAGTCCTGGGTATAATTTTAGCAATTTCTTCTTCACATTTCCTGGGTGTAAGAGGCTCAAAGTGCTAAAAAGATTATGTCTATTTGTCTGAGTGTATTGAAATCAGAACAAAAGATCATGGCAATGACATTGAGGCCAGCACTGATTCTAATTAAGCATTCTGCAGAGAACAAAGTTCATACCTAAGGATTTAGAGATCATTATTTAAATAGACAAAATAAAACAAAGGGCAACAGATTTGATAGTTTTTCTTAAGGGACTTTATTTTTCTGAATAAATATATCAATTTATTTACCTTGGCCTCCAATGTTCCTATAATAAATCTAAGAGTTTATGTTGTTTGTACAGGTGAACATAGTACAAGCAACAGAAATAGAAATCAGCACATATTAAGTCTATAATGCATACTTTGAGAGTGAACTTTTAAATCATTTTCTAAGCCCTTTATAGACAAAAATGAAATCTAGTGTGATTGGAGAGGACCCTTTGCGACAGGTATAACAATAGTTTCTAATTATTCCAATAATGTTTGTTATCTTGTAAATTTTGTTTTTAAAAAGTTCTATAAACTATAATCAATTTTTCTGGTAGTATAATTTAAATCAAACAAATTTTACACTTGCAAGCAATTACTTCATAAAATGCATACATCAACCCTCCTTCCCTAGCCCAGTACAAATGACTCTGACATACATCACTAAAGGAGGATTCTCAATGGCAAAGTAGTTTCTCAGATAAAAAAGGATGTTTTTAGTGAAAATGAGAAGAATTGTTTTTCTTGAGAGATCCTGGCAGATAAAAGACAGATAAACCTTAAGAGTGCTTATATTTTAGCAGAATTTTAAGGTATTTATAGAAATTTCCATATTGTATGGCAAATATCATGGGTTTACTTAGGTTTCGTTACCTTAAGACATTTTGTTCACACCAATTTATATGATCAAAATGCACTAAATTAAAGTAAGATAAGCTTATCTGATTATTTCCAATTCTATAAGAAGAACTTAAGTTTGGGGATATAGAACAAATTTCCAGGGTCAGTAAAAGAAATCAAACTAAACTTGGGTTCTAAGACTTGTTCCTCTTTGAAAATTATGCACAACTAAAATCTGAGAAGGTAAATATGTTTAATAAATTCTGTGATTAAATTGATAAAAGCATGTGTTTACTATTAATATTTAATTGTTCTCCAAATGGTGTTTTCATACCATTGTATCCAATATTATTACAGTTGGTTCATAGAGAGTTTTACCATTGCATATAACATTGATACTGTTATTCATATTACTTTTACCATAGTTCATATCAAAATAAATAAATTTTTTTCAGCCTGTCTACCAATGAATAGCCATAAGTAACTCTTTCTTCTTCCTCTGTTGTATTAAACTATTCAAAAAGTCTTTTAGATTCTTGCCTGTCAATATTTAGTTCATTTCATTCATCATAATATGTATTGCTGTAATTCATTTCTTAATTACCTTTCACAAAGTAAATAGATCTTCAACTGCTACCTTACCACTGGCCTTTAATCTGCTGTTGGAGTATGTGTATTATACCAAAACTAGCAAACACACACACACACACACACACACACACACACACACACACACCACTCAAGTATTTTAGATCCCTGCTCTGGTTTGAAAGTATTCTACCAAGACATATTAGTGAGGTAGCTGCCACCTTATGGTGTTATTGGTAGGTGGTGGAAACTTTTTGACATGGGACAAAACTGAAGAAAGTTAAATCATTGTATGCATGCTAATAAAGGGTGTATTGAGACACAGGTTCCTTTCTTTCTCCCTCTATTTCCAGGACAACATGATTCAAGCATCTTTGCTCTATCTTCTGGTTTTTTTCTGTGTTTTCCCTGAAAGCAACCCATCCAACTAATCATAAACTAAAACCTCTGAAATCATTAAATAACAAGCACCTTTCTTCCATTAAATTTTATTTATCTCAAGTGTTTGATGTGGTAATGGATAACTGACTTAGACACTCCAGGAACAAAGCATAAGTTCCTTGGCAGGAACAAAATGTATTCACACTTTGAGCCAACAGAGCTTTCAATTTTCTCTGTAAAATTCTTCAAATTTTGGTAGAACATGAGGATAAGTGTATGAATTCTAAGACTTCCTTTCAGCTTTGACATTCCATGGTTCTCTGATCTGCTAAAGAAAATAGTGCTTAAGAGACCGGAAAAAAAAAAACAAAAACCAAAACATCCTTTTCTTAGCTTTCAGAAATATTGTGTGTCACAGTACAGGAGAGAATTCTCAGTACAAATGGAGGAAATAACATCAGCCAAGAGAGAAGGCAAGCTATGCATCTGAGAGGAATAAACCAATTCGAGCCAAACCTTTTGTTCTCTAAACTATAAGCTCCAAATCAGCATTAATATGATTTCTTATAGAGGAGGACAGCGCATCCAGAGCCATTAAGCAGGGTGATCTAAGGGGATGAACTAAGAGTAGAAGCTATTACTGCATTAAAAGTTAATTAGTTGTGGTAGGAAAGAATAAGACTGTGACACAGTACATATGCAGAAAATAGTTTTGAGAAAGCTATTAACTAACAGATGGGGCTGGAGTAGAAAAGGCCGAAGCCTCCCAGATTCTTCTGTCCTTGTCATTCTTCTCACAGCAGCTCCCAGAAGCTCTTTTCAAGTGATATTTTCCTAAGAATAACTTTCAGTGTGTTTGAATTAGGTGTCTTTTAAATAATGATTGAATGCCATCTGTTTTGTAACTAATGTGATTGGATTGGCCAGATAAGAAGTGATGACTACTTCAGATTATTCAGCTTTTCAGTGGATTCTGTGACCACAGGTACACACAGTAGGTCAGTGTAACTGATCAAACTGGAAGTCTTTTTAAATTGCAGTCTAATTCTTCTCTTCTTTGGTTTCTCTAGGCTTTTCCTTTCAAAGGCATCCTTGAGCCTTCAGCCCTTTGGGCACATTGCCAGACTGAAGTAGGCATTGTAACCAAGCTTTGAGAACTCTGGGAATCTCTGTGTTTTGTGCACAGAGAAATCCACAGACATTTTCCCAAGCTTATGCATCACTCACAGAGAAACAAAAAAGGCTAGAACACAATTAAAGATCATAAAAAAGCTCATTCACAATAGCCAAACATTTGGTGAGTGGGAAAACTATGTGCACCGACAAGAGAAATGTAGATATTTTGAAACAAACATTTTAGTGAAGAAACTTGTAAACATTAAAAGAATCTTTTCACATTTTGATGGAGAGTATAAATGAGTTGCATTTACAACTCTTTTCAACAAAGAAAGGCCCAATTGCAATTTGTAGATTGAGGATTTTCTTCTTCCAACTGCAGGCATTTACCAATGTTGACAGTTTGTAAAAACTAACTGCTATTAGTGTATTAAAATTATTTCCCAAAGACAACTTTATAAACACAAACTTTAAGTATAATTTGATGTTTCAATTTGGAAATTATTCAGAATATAACTTAATTGGCTGATTCTTATTGCTCAAGTCTTAGCCTGAGTTAAAATACCATTATACCCATGGATCAATAAATATCTCACCTTTAACCAGAGAAGCTTATTTTTGTGATAGATGTGAATTCACAGATACCCACAACTGGACAAGGTGCAGAAAATAAGAGACTGTGGAGTGTTCAGCCTTAAATAGAACATCTATGTCAGACAGCATCCCCCTTGCAAATTTCAGGGATTATTGTAGAGGAGAATAGGGAAGAGTGTATGAATCAGAGGCATTGAATGACTAGAGTGAAACAGTGTTTTCAGGACATGACAGGATTTGGACACATAAACTTATGAACTAGACATGCATGCACAAGACATATACAAGTTCAACCAAGAAATATTTCCAGCATAGATGAAGGAGGTGGTCCCAAAGATCCAAAGTCCCCACCCCAGATAAAGATCCAATTTAGTGATGGCTGCAGTGCAAGAGTCAGTTTTCTTCAGTAATACAGTTCGTTGCTCAGGGGCTACACATGCTCAAATAGATTGTCCTAGATTAATACATATATTGGGAGCACTAATTGGTCTCACTGGCATTTAAAACAGCATTTGAAATTGGGAAAGAAAACTGTTGGTGAAGATGAGTGTGAAACTGAAAGGGAGAACAGGAATGGGTTGATCAAAACATAGTACGTATATAACATATAATGTATATATATGACATTAACAAAATAAAAAAAGTTAATTACACATTTTCACTACCAATTAAAAGACCTGTACTATGCCTTCAAAACCAATATACACACTCAAGCACACACACACACACACACACACACACATACCACATGCACATATACAAATAATATCAGATTGGCTAACATTGCTTCAATTTTCTCAGCATGGCAAGTACTTCTAATTCCAGCTTTCAGAAGCATGAAACAGGATCACTACAAGTAAAATGTCAGACTATACCACATACTGAGACCCTGTTTTAACTAATTAATTGATTAACAACATCAAAAGCCTCAAACAAAGGATATGTGAACTGCATCAAGTAACATTTAACTGAGTCTTTTACTTTATCTTGAAACGAAAAGTAGGTAGAAATGATTAATTGGGTAATCACAAAAAAAGAGCAGCAAAATTTATAGTTGCTGAAGTCATTAAACAAAATTTCCTCCAATTTTTAATTTACATGATTCAATAGGTGCTAATAAAAACCCTTCTAATGGGAGTCATTACTCAGTTGAGATCCCCTCTTCTCATTTATGGCAAGGTGGCAACCACAATGAGTCACTGCAGATATTATGGCATCTCCAATCAAGTCATTAATCATATGGCACATGTAGTAGCATGAGATAGGTAAATAGAAAACAAACCAGTACGCACAAAGATAGTGAAATTTGTTTCAAGGATATAAAAATAAATGAATTCCTAAGTATGGTATCATGAATTCTAAATTGATCACTCAGATATTATATTTTCAAGACTTTCAGTGAATGCAATATAATATCCACTTTGAATAGTAGAAAATCATTCCCTATGTGATAGAAAGGCTAGTATAATACAAGGTTGGGTTTTTTGTTTGTTTCTTTGTTTGTTTGTGTTTTGGTTTTGTTTTGGTTTTTTTTTT
>NC_045030.1:69979737-69984134 GCF_008632895.1 Mastomys coucha | reverse complement strand
CTAAGCTAGGTTTCAGTTTTTGAAGCAAGGAAAATTTTATATTAAAACTCGAATAGAAAGAAGGATAAACAGAGAAACCCTGTCTCAAAAAATATATATAAAAAAAAAAAGAAAGAAGGAAAAAGTTAAGATCAAGTACTTATTAGACAGAAAATTTTCAAACACTGGGAAATATTATTGATACATGTAGGGGTTCTCTAAAGATATTAATAAATTTCTCTAAGCACAGATAACCATACCAAAAGTAGAAAGAATAAATGAAGTATGACTTTCAGGAACAAAAGAAGTCCTACAGACATCGAAAGCACAATAAAGAATCCAACTCTTCAAAAGAGTATAGAATAGAAATAGACTAAACCCATTCCCAAAACTGCATTACTTATTTTTAGAGGTCCTTTGAACTAGTCAGATCCATTTGTATATGAATGTGAACTATGGTTTCCTTCACAATTTGTCAGCAGAAATTAGTGCCTAATAATGAACTTTATATGTCCTACAGAATAAAATAATCCCTGTTACATTTGAATGAAAAGATCACTATACTTACCTATAAAAATATATAGTTAATAGTTAATATACTATATGGTGGAAGTTGGCCCTTAAAATGGGTACCTAGAGAAAGAAAGATATGTTTCATTAATTCTATTTAATAGTATTTGTGGAGGTATTATCCAGATAAGAAAGCAAAAAAAAAAAAAAAAACGCATTTATTGTGGTCATAAAGATATTATTAGAATACACACTTGATTCAAATAATTGTGTCAAAAATTCCCAACCAGAGTAAGTTGACCAAATTGTCAATGTACAAAAATAACCAAATTTTTCTGTAATAGCCCAGTGAAAGAAATGTAGGTCACTGGTAAAATGCTTACCTAGTATGTGTTTGACTATCTATCCATAGTTACAAATAAAATCTGAAAGCACAATAGAAAATGAAAATTTCATATTATACCATTTATAATATTATAAAAACCTCAAGATACTTGTGGATTAATTTAATAAGAGACATGAATTCTCTGCAGTAAAAATGATAAAGCATTGCAAACAATAATTATATTAGACTTAAATAAATGAAAAGGTACATTGTGACCATATATTCAGGAACTCACACTGACTACAAGTTAATTCTTTCCAAATTGAGCTAGAAAATTATGCAAACTCTATTTAATCACCAAAGAAAAAATCCTACAGTTTTCTATAACTCAACAAGTTGAATCTAATATCAAGTTGAGAATGAACTATAACTAGTTAAATTAGTTAAATAGTTTTTAAAAAGAAGAGCACCACTGACTGATTTATGTCATCTCTAAATCTACTATAAAATGTGAAAATAAGGTAGAAAGAGAAACAGTATAATATTCCCAACTAAACCAGCCAGATCCATGTGGATATATTTCTATGTATTTATAAAGAGGTTTTATAAAATTATTAAGCAATTGAGGGAATATATGTAATTTATCTACAAACTATTGTCATAGACAATGAAATAAAGAACTTTCTTGTAATGCTTTGAATGAGAATGTCTCTCTCAAGCTTCTAAATGTAAATATTTTGTTCCTACTTAGAGCTAACTCTTTGGGAAGGATTAGGAGATGTGACCTTGTTGGAGGAGGTGTGTCACTGGGGGTGGGCTTTGAATTTTCAAAAACCCAGACATTCTTATCTCTCTCTGTAGATAAGATGAAAGCTTTCAGCTACTGCTTCAGTGCCATAGAGCATGCCTGCCTCCATGCTTCCTGCCACGATGGTCATGGACTCACCCTCTGAAACTGTAAGACAGCCCTAGGTAAAACACTTATTTTTGTATGTCATCTTGCTCATGGTGTTTTTCCATGGCAATAGGAAAGTAACCAAACAGTTCTGATTCATATTATATAAAAAATGGTTTTGATATGGACTATTTTAATTCATAACTGTCTCTTTATGGGAATTGTGTATAATTTCCTTAGACTTATTCTTTATGTTACTAGCTGTGCTTCCATAATATGAATTAGAATCCCTACCCATCAGAACAAATGTTTGTAGCAATTTGACTAATATAAGAGTATATGACTAGGGCTCCTCAAAAGGGTAAAATGTGATATTCTATAAATAATTTTTAGTATTAGGCTAATAACTATGATCTCAATATTTTAAACAATAGCCAGGTCTTGTTCTTAACATACTTCTTTGGAGACTATCAAGTTTTCAAAGGTAAGAAAATAGAATAATATATTTATGTATCCAGTCTGTTAGTCTTTTTATCAGAGAATTGAGTCCATTGATGCTCAGAGATATTAAGGAAAAGTGATTGTTACTCCCTGTTACTTTTGTTGTTAGAGGTGGAATTATGTTTGTGAGCCCATCTTCTTTTGAATCTGTTGAAAGATTACTTTCTTGCTTTTTCTAGGATGTAGTTTTCCTCCTTATGTTGGTGTTTTCCATATGTTATCCTTTGTAGGGCTGGATTTGTGGGTATTGTGTAAATTTGGTTTTGTCATACAATATCTTGTTTTCTCTGCCTATGGTAATTGAGAGTTTTCCTGGTGTGACTAAGCTCCTAAGATCCTGGTCATGCTAGAGCACCTGGGAGTGGAGCCTCCTCTGGGGACTGTGGGATTGGCTGTGGAGTTCATGCTGAAGGTAGACTGCTGCAGACCAAAAGGAACCTGAGCCAGTGGTCAGGCAGGGTTCTTGTGTCCCTGGATCCTACTAGTCCCAATTACCCTCGGTGGTGTTGGAACAGATGTTGTGTTCTACTCACCTCTGATCCTAAGATCCTGGGTGTGCTAGAGTGCCTGGGAGTGGAGCCTCCTCTGGGGGCTGGGGGACTGGCAGTGGAGTTCATGCTCAAGGTAGACTAGTACAGACCAGAAGGCGAGTAATATGAATATATATAAATCTTCATGTCTATTTCCTCAAATGAAGAGAAACTCGTAAAGGCTTTAATTATTTTTAAAAATCTATCTTAGTTTCACATTCAAATAGTAAAGTAAACGCAATATTATAAAATTTGTCTGTGCTGCATATAGGAATTTAAAATTTGACTCAAAAAATTTTCTCTAATTTAATTCCTATATTTAAGAAATTAGTAATCCTGCTAGGCTCTGCATTGAAATTGATCATTTCTGTCTCATAGTCACAAAATCAGGTAAAGGTCACTCCAAAATATTATAGTAATGATTGATTAGGTTGCTGTTTCATTTATGTTAATTATTTTTATTAGACAGAATTTCTTTTTGTCTTCAAAGTCACCTAAGACACCAGGTTTTATTTTGCATTTTATTGTACTGTTAGGGAACCCTAAAAGTAAAAGACATTTTGTGAACTAAAACAAAAATAGTACTTTAAAAGCCATTTTCTCCCTAGGAGATTTATTATAGTTTATTATATGTATCAGATACTCAGCACAAAGTGAACTGAGAATTGAATAGAAAAAAAATTCTCTTTCTATTTTCATCTGTAGGTAAATTTGTGGTCCATTTCTAGTGTTGTCTCAAGCATTTAAGGCATAGCAAGTTTTTGTGTAAAAATATCTATCAGGAACACATTTTCAGTGTCTGTCTTGGCTTTAAGAAGTATGCAATACATTATTTCTTTCTTCTCTTTCCTCTCATCCACATACACATTCTTTCTCTCTTTTAAATTTGTAGCCTCTTTTATCATTAATATATATTCCTAAATATATGAGTACAACCTACTCAGTCTGTATAATGTCACTTGTATGTGTTTCTAGGGATGACCGTTTCGTATTGAATAACTAATTGCTGTGCTCTTCCCTATAGAAGACTCTTTCTCCTACTCTCAGTATTCCTTTGTTTCCTGTAGAACTTTGTGTAAGGTTGAGTCCTCTTGGGCTTTTCTCTGCCCACCTTGACATGTCTATTGCTCATGTTTAGGCAGTCACATTGGTAAGTCTTTATGAGTGTAATTTCTAAAATTGCTAGGAGACACATAACTTACATTTATTTATTTGTGTGTATGTATGTGCATACACTCACATGCCACAGAGATCAGAGGATAACTTGCAGAATTCTGTTCTTTGCTGATGTTAAGTAGGTGTTAATCCAGCATATTGTTAGGCATGGTGGAGAGCATCCTTATCTGCTTAGTCATGCTGTAAGACCAATGCCAATATTTCTGTTGAATTTTTATTTTATTTGTTATTTATTTCACTGAAAGGCAAATTGTCATCAGTCTCTTTAGTCTATGACCTTTTGAAATAAATATTTGTGATAAGACATCATGACCTGGCTGGAAGAGCTTACTATGTAGAACATTATTGGCCTCAAAATCACAGATATCTGCCTTCCTCTGCCCGTTGCTAGGATTAAAAGAATGCCTATCATGCCTAGCTACTATGAATTCAATTTCGGCGACTGATGCTATTTTGGCTCCAGTAGTTATACTTTAGTCAG
>NC_045030.1:69977788-69979267 GCF_008632895.1 Mastomys coucha | reverse complement strand
AAAAAACAACACATAGTAAATACTCATGATCACTTTCTATTTTAAAAATATAGTCTTTAAAAAGTAAATATTATATATCTTGAAAAACAATTAAAGGATAAGTTTGATAAAAATAATACAAATATAAATATTATAGACTTTTATTTATTATTTTTAGCTTATATGGTGATTGAAGCAAATGAAACTATATTTATTAGAGTCTATCTTTTTCAGTGATATTTGAATAGTCAAGAAACAAACATGAAAGAAAACTGCTCCAAAAGAGTCTTGTATGATATTCTGTTCTTAGAAAATGAATGAGAATTCCACAAAATTCAGCCTTGTTATAATAATACCAGTTACTAACAAGATTGTGAATGATTTATGAAAAAGAAAGAAAATGTACACCTCAAAACATTAGTGTCATCTCATTTTTAGTACATATTTTACTGTGTTAACACTTGTTCTAAATTAACACTGTACAATGTTCCATGTCATTAATAAAAGTGAGACAACATGAAATGATCTTTTAACAGGAGAAAAATGAAAGAAGAATATTTTCTTTCTAAGAAGTCTTTGAAAGGTATTTAGTATAATTATCTGACATGTTTTAGTGGTATGTTATGGATGGCAAAATTATTTAAATAATATTTTTATTTATGTTTGAAAATTTTATAAATGGTTAAAATATATATTAATCATATCTACCACCTATCTCCCTTCAACTTTCACATCTTTTGTACTGTTTATCCATATTAAAGTATAAAACAAAAGTTTTATTTTATTTAAATAAATTGATACATTAAATATTACAAAGCAAAAACTATAACCCAAAGTCAAAAGTCCATAGGAATAAATAGAATATGCTTAAAATGTTAAGGTTGACCCGGAATGGGTAGAGGCCCCAGTGGATCTGTGGAAAGACTCTAGCTGAGAGTCCTAGCAGTGCGGATATGGATCAGGAAGTGGCCACTTCTGTAGCCAGGTGGGACTCCAGTGCAGGGAGAAGGGCAGTAACCCACCTATAAAACCTTCCACCCAAAATGAATCTTGCCTACAAGGAGTGTGGAACAAAGATAGATCAGAGATGGAGGATATGTCCAAACAATGACTGCCCCAAACTGAGATCCATCCCATGGGCAAGAACCAATTCTTGACACAATTAATGATATTGTGTTATTTTTGCAGACAGGCGCTGAACATAACTGTCCTCTGAGAGGCTCCACCCAGTAGCTAATAGAAAGAGATGCGGAGACTCACACCCAAACATTAGACAGAACTTGGGGTATCGTCTGGAAAAATTGGGAGAAAGATTGTGATACTTGAAGACAACAGTGATTCCACAGGAAGACCAACAGAGTCACTTAACCTGGGGCCTTGGGATTCTCAGAACCTAAATCACTAACCAAAGAGTGAGCTCAGACTGGACTTAGGCCCTCTGTACATATGTAACATATGAACATCTTAGTCTTCATGCAGGTCCCTCAATAATTGGAGCAG
>NC_045030.1:69957838-69977778 GCF_008632895.1 Mastomys coucha | reverse complement strand
GGAGAGGATGCTCCTATCCTGCAGCAACTTGATGTGTGTGTTGTGGGGAGGGGGAGGGTTGGGGGATGGATATTGTGAGGTGTTAAGCCCCAGATTGGGGTTTCCCTTAACAAAGGAGAAGGGGAGAGTGGAATCGGTGAGGATCTGTGTGAGGGAGAAGTGGGAGGAGATACAGGGCTGATATTGGAATGTAAAATGAATAAATACACTTAATTAAAAGTGAGATGGAAAACAAAATAAAGTTTAAGTATTTACTTTTTAGAAATTTATTTATTTACAAGTGATTTCTTACTAATATAGAAAATCAAAGTAAAATTGATGTCCCAAATTAACAGATTAATCCTGGATATATTTTTTCATGTAGGAATCCTCAAAATACAAAATTTAGCATTTGTTCTTTTTGCCACTAAAATTGATATTTGCATTGGGAAAATATAGCTGACTATAATTAAATTACCAAAATGTTGCATCTATAACTTATATAAATATTTTGGGATAATCAGTATAACAAAATACTGATACAAAATGAGGTTTTCCCTTTCCTGTATGTTATTAGAAACTCTATGCCCTAAGAGTTCCTGCCTCTTTATCAAACTGAAATTACATGAGAAACACAAACTTTTTTTGTTTGTTTGTTTGTTTGTTTGTTGAGACAGGGTTTCTGTGTATAGCCCTGGCTGTCCTGGAGCTCACTCTGTAGACCAGGCTGGCCTCGAACTTAGAAATCCACCTGCCTCTGCCTCCCAAGTGCTGGGATTAAAGGTGTGCGCCATCACCACCTGGCAAGAAACACAAACTTTTAAATTAATTCATTTTATATTATTGAGGAGCTTCAATGAAGACTTGCTATTGTTTAATGAAAAGATCTTCATAGTTGGATGTTAGTGGCGTACGCCTTTAATCTCAGCACTCAGGAGACAGAAGTAGGAAGAATCTCTGAGTTTGAGGCCAGCCTGGTCTACAGAGTGAGTTCCAGGATAGCCAGGGCTACACAGAGAAACCCTTTCTTGAAAACAAAACAAAATAAAACAAAAAAAAAAAACAAAAACAAAAAGAGAAAGAAAGTATCTTCCTTTAGAGTACACAAATGGTGATTCTCAGTGAACAAATAAATAAACTTAAGCAATTGGTATTGAATTGATATTGTAACTTTATATGCAATTGATAAAAGTGCAGTCCAGATTCAGAAATACTAATAACCAGTAATTTATCATTTCCAACATTTCTATGCCTCACTCCTTATCTATATGATTTCATTGACTCTTCATACACTTGTCATGTATATCATGTTATAATTAATTATCTTTGCTTAAGTAGTATTTTCTTTCCTATCATAGTATAACTCCTTCTTATCGGTAAATCATGAATCTTACTCATAGTGGTTTTAAAAAACATTTTGTTTTACTTTATTTTACCCAGGAGAAAGTGTTCAACATTTTTAATCTCTTCTACATTTCTGGCTTACAAAATATATTTGTTTACTTGGTTGTATATCATCTCTAAGAATACAAGTTTTTTTAAAATGCAAAGATATTTGTGTATCCTGGTAGAACCTAGATCGTCCATGGGAAACTGTACCTTAATGAATTCATTAATTACTTATGTAATGTTATTTTAACATTTATATGATAAGGATTAAAAATATTAACTATCAAATAAATAAATTGTGATTTTATTTCATTTCCCTTGTATTTGCATAATAATTCATAATAAAAATTATGAGAAAATATGGACATTAATATTGCCAGTAGAATGTAAGCCATAGAACCTTCTTATTTGAGTAGTAACATCTATGTCATGATAAACAAAAGAGATTTTTAATTTCTTTGCATTTTTAAGTATTTTAAATAATATGCATACTGAAAATATTTTCTCATTTCTTCTCCCCTCACCATTTCTAAAGATTCATATTATTTTTCAGAATAATCATTTCAGAAACAATTTATAACATATCTGACCTTTATGTCCTCATATTTTATAGTACTATATGCACTTGTGTACTCTTTCTTCCAGATGTTCATTTTTACTTTGAAACTATATTAAGCCTATAGAAAATTTTAATGACATAGAATTTCCTTTTTTGGATTGTGTAATAGAGGAATTTATTGTAAGGTCAATTATCACAACAGAAAATAGTCATATAGTCATTCAAAACTCTAGATAGCCCCCAAACCTTATTAGTCTAGCTAGACTGTCCAGATAAATGGCATTGATAAGGCATCCGAGTCCATTAATTATCTGGAGTCTGTAGTTGGTGCTTTTGTTGGTAGTTAAGTACAGTTACATCATGAGGAACTTGAAAGTTCAGCAGCAAAGGGAGGTCAGTGTGCTACAGTGTAGGGGTGCAGACAGCATTCTCGTCTTCTTCCTGGAAAAGTAAGTAATTCTTCCCACCAAATCTTCTTCCCTCCTATCCTGACCAGAAAACAGTATAAATTCTAATATTTTCTCTGTGAATACTTCCTCTTATCCCAACCTCATTAATGTTTTTAAGAACTCATTATAATTTAACTCATTACTTTTTAGTAATAGGAGTTGAACCCAATATTTTATACATGCTAGGTGAGCTCTTTACCTGTGAGCTACATCCCTGGCCTTCATGTTATTCTTTATCTAGAGACAGAATTACACTAAGTTGCACAGGCTGGCCTTGAACTCACTCTGTAGCAACCAGGCTTTGAATTTGTGCTTTTTCCAGCATATCTGAGATCACAGCCCTGTACCACCTTGCCATGCTTACATAAATCATATCTTCTCAACTCTGTTTACCTCACTATACCTTAATTTCTAATTGATAAACCAAAAGACTTTGCCTCATTTCCTTTACACAAAAAAAGTTCCTTATCATCTCCTCTATTAAATATTTTTATTACATTTACTTATTTGGGATGGAAGTGCATGGGGTACCTTGGTTATGGAAGTCAGAGCATGGGACACCTTGCTTATGGAGGTCAGAGCATGCGGTGGAGGTCAGAGAATGGGGCACCTTGCTTGTGGAGGGCAGAGGATAACCTACATAGCATTGTTCTTTCCTTCTTCAGTGAGATTCTAGAGGACTGAACTGAGGCCCTCAGGCCTGGTACCTTTCTCACTGAGTCATATTACTGACTCCACCCCCCTCCTTACAGTCCAGTTTTTATCTCCCTCCCAGTCTACCCTCTGACTGTGAGTGATCTCATTCCTTCTCCTCTGTCACCAATCCCCACCCCGCCCCACCAGGCCTCCTCACTCACTAGGGCCTCAAGTCTCTTGAGGGTTAGGTGCATTTTCTCTGACTGAGGCCAGACCCAGCAGTTCTCTGCTATATATGTGTTGAGAGTCTCATATCAGCTAGTATGATGCCAGGTTGGTGGCAAATTGTCTGAGAGATCTCAAGGTTCCAGGTTAGTTGAGACTGCTGGTCTTCCTATGCAGTTGCCCTCCTCTTCAGCTTTTTCTAGCCTTTTCCTAATTTAGCCACCAGAGTCTCAGGCTTCTGCCTTTTGGTTGGGTGTAAGTACCTGTATCTGGCTCTTTCAGGTGCTTGTTGAGCCTCTTGGAGGGCAGCCATGCTAGGCTCCTACCTGTAAGTACATCCATCCACCATAGCATTAGTAATAGTGTCAGGCCTTGGAGCCTCCCGTTGAGATAGATCCCAATTTGGGCCAGTCACTGGATCTCCTTTCACTCAGTCTCTTGTCCATTTTTTGTCCCTGAGTTCTGTGGAATGTATCCTAGGTATTCTGTGCTTTTTTGTCTAATATTCACTTATTAGTGAATATATACCATGCATGATTTTTGGATCTGAGTTATCTCATTCACTATGGTATTTTCTAGTTCCATCCATTTCCCTGCAAAACTGATGATGTTCTCCTTCTTAATAGCTAATTAGTACTCCATTGTGTAAATGAACCATATTTTTCTGCATCCATTTCTCTGTTGTGGGACATCTAGGTTGTTTCCAGCCTCTGCCTATCATAAATAAGGCTGCTATGAACTAATATGACTATGAAAATACAAAATAATATTGGTACTTTATCAGAAAGAACCTAAAGTCTATCAGCAGGTGAATGAAATAAATAAAGTTTACTTAACTATATGAAGAATTTGGAATTCTACTCAAGAGCAAGAAATATATTTGGATACATAGTATATGGATAAATAGTTTTTAAAAGTTGTAAGTTAAAGAAGCTATGTAAAAATATATTCATTCTATGAATTTTTTCAGAAAATATGGAAATTTCCAATTAATGTATAATAACAGCTGATTGCTGATTGATTGAAGGTTCCAGTAAGAGAAGGAATGATTTCAAAAGGGCGGGGACTTTAATTATCAATGAAAATATTTTTAGCTTTATTATAAGGATGGCTCCATGTTTTATATGTGTCTAAATGTATAATTATGGCTTTTTAATTTTATCTATATCTATCTATATCTATCATCTATCTATCTATATTTCTATATCTATCTATCTATCTATCTATCTATCTATCTATCTATCTATCTATCTAAAACTTCATCCAAACTGTGAGTCTACAGTGAATCTTCATCCATCATTCAAGAAGATGCTAACAGCTTTGCTTCAGCTTTCTTGATAGTGTTTCCCATGATGAAGGACTGTAGTTTGAGCTCTCCTCATTGTTCATGACTTTTAATTATCACAAGCATAGCCAAATGAATATTTACAAACATTTAAAATAATCATTGTAGTAATTTCTGGTTTTTCAAATTACCTTAATATAAATTTTGTGGAAAATTAGATACGTTATAACAAAGAACAAGATATTAAAAAGGAAACTACTTACCATCAATTATACCACATAAAGATAACCATCATCAGAGTTTTGATCTAGATTGTTTGTTTACTATCATCAAATCACAGAAAAATGATCAGAATTTATTTCACTAAACATTCAGAATATATTTAAATTTTGTTAGTTTAAAATTAAGACTATTTGATATGTATAAAATTTGTTTGGAGGTACAGACTTAACCATTTCTAAGAGCTACACAAATGGCTTATTTACTTAAATTTTATTTTTTATTATTATGTGTGCATAATATGCATATTATGTGAGCTCTCTCTCTCTCTCTCTCTCTCTCTCTCTCTCTCTGTGTGTGTGTGTGTGTGTGTGTGTGTGTGTGTGTGTATGTGTGTGTGCAAGTGGGTATGCATGAACCACAATGCCCATGTTGAAATCAGAGTAAAACTATTGAAAATCAATTCTTGCTTTGCACTGTGGATTATAGGAATTGATTGTAGGTCAACAGTGTTATGCTTTTAATGATTTTATCTACTGAATTGTTTTGTCACCTTCATGTGTATGCCTTATTAACAATTAAATGTATGAAAAGCACAATGAGGTTTTATTTCATACTCACAATGGTAGCTCTAACAAATGTCAGATTTAACAAGTGTCATTTTATTGTAGAGAATTATGGAGAGAGTGGAATATTGAAGGTATTTTGTAATATAGTTTTAATTATTCCTCAAAAGTTAAAGAGTTATGTGATACAGCAATTCTATTCTGAGACGTTTATACTAGAGGATGAAAGGCATGTATCAATACAAACTCTATATAAATGCTCATGATAGAAGAAATCATGGATGGAATAATTTTGTGTTCCATGTGGTTTTAAATTTTTCTACTAATTTTATTATCTTGGAAATTATTTGATATAATAATCCCATATAAATTTTATTCTTATGGAATTAAAATAGATATTTCTTATGGAAATAAAATAGATATGTAACTTTTATAAAGTAATCTAATTTTAGTAATATAATGTTGGCCTATTACTATTAGTGATGAACTAGAGAATTTCCTGGATGATGCACTCTGTGTGGCCTGAGTACCTTCACACACAAATGCACATATATTTATATATATATATGTACTATTACATATGTGTAAGAATTTGGCATTTGTTTTCTTCCTTTTCCTTTTTATTATATTTATTGATTTACTATTGGTTATTTTATTTATTTGTATTTCAAATGTTGCTCTTCCAGGTTTTCCTTCTGCAAGCCCCTAACCCCGTCCCATCCATTCTCCCCTTTGCCTCTATGAGGCTGATCCCCCACCCACCCACCCATCCACTCACCCACTCTTGCCTCACTGCTCTAGAATCCCCTTATGCTTGGGCATCAAGCCTCCACAGGACCAAGGGCCTCCTCTTCCATTGATGCCAGATAAGGCAATCCTCTGCTACATATGTAGCTGGATTCATGGGCCCCTCTTTGGTTGTTAAGGGAAGGATTGAAGGAGCTGAGGAGATGACAACCCCATAGGAGGACCAACAGAGTCAAATAACCTGGATCCCTGAAAGCTCCCAGAGACTAAGCCACCAATCATAGAGCATACACAGGATAGTCAGTGGCGCCTGGCACATATATAGCAGAGGACTAACTTATCTGGCCTGTGGGAGTGAATGCTCCTAACACTGTAGAGACTTGATGCCAAAGGAAGGAGGATATTGAAGAGGGGTGAAGGGCAGAGCACCCTTTCAGAGGCAAAGGAGAGAACAGATAGGATGAAGAACTCTCGGAGATAGGTCCAGGAAAAGGGGCAACATTTGAAATGTAAGTAAGTAAAAAAAATTTAAAAAGAAAAGAAGAAAAGAATTCCTTCAAAACAATAATTTGAAGCTATTAGGTCACTGATCAGTTTCCTTCAACAAAATAATATTATTGTGAACTTATAGAATTATATGGAAACACTGACTATTCCATCCTTCTTTTCACTACTACCAATTTTTGCTTTAAAAGATGTTTCTTTACCAAACTCCTTGAATATTGTTTACTTAGCTCTTGAGAGTCAAAATGATTTGACTCTCATACCCCTAAGAATCAATCTTAATGAAAAAACAGAGCTTTTTACATTTGGTTATGTGTTAATATTATTCTGGTTGGTGAAACATCTATGATTGCATGAAAGACCAGATTGTGTAAAATGAAGAACAAAAGTAATCCTTAGGTGAAGATAGCTTTAAAAAATTCCAACTGATGTAATATCCAGTCCAGGTGTAGTATCTCTGTGAGAAGTTTATCTTTTGAGACATGAGGTATCTGAATACTTTCTACTCCCACAACCTCAACCAATCACATTCCTGAAGAAAGCATTGGATCTTTCAAAGTGTATTACACCTTCTTTTCTTATTTTAGTGTTTTAACACCATTGATACCAAATAGATGATAAGACCCTAGGGTTCACATGAAAATGATTTATAAATGCAACTAAGCATACACAATATGTTAAGTACTGTTGAGATAGATTCAGATGAATTCTAAACTTTCTTACAAAGGTGATAGCTGGGGCTGGATTTGGAAATCACTCAGACTTAACTTCTGATGGAAAATATCCATATAGGGAAAAGTATGATTTCAAATTTTTTTGTTTTTTAAAAGATATGACCAAGGATAAGATGAGACATCAGAAGGAATCACTTTGACTTGAAAAATTTAGTACTCATAAAAAAATAAAAAGCTCACTTTAGTGAAAGAGACTTAGAGAGAGGAATTGTAAGATAGGTACTCTGAGCAAGCAAATAAGAGAAGTTTTAACCTAGAAGGGGTAAGCATGACAATATAAGTAAAGAGTAGGGAGGAGACTGGATAATTAACACTAAAAATGTTTGAAAAATCATAAACCATGATCAAGGAGGCTTCATCCCAGTGATGCAGGGATGGTTCAATATATGAAAATCCATAAAAGTAAACCACAATATAAACAAACTGAAAGAAAAAAATCACAGGATCATCTCATTAAATGCTGTAGAGCCTTTGACAAAATCCAACACCTCTTCATGTTAAAAATATTAGAGAGATCATGGATACAAGGCATATACCTAAACATAATGAAAATAATACACAACAAGCCAATAGGCAACATCAAACTAAATGGAGAAAAAACTTAAGAAACTTCATTAAAATCAGGGACAAGACCAGGTTGCCCACTCTCTATCTCTCTATCTATTCAAATAGTACTTGAAATTCTATCCATAGAAATAAGACAACAAAAGGATGTCAAAAGGAATACAAATTGGAAAGGAAGAACAAAAAATATCACTACTTGCAGAAGATATGATAGTACACATAAGCAACCTCCAAAATTCTACCAGAGAAATTCTATAGCTGATAAACACCTTCAGCAAAGTGGCTATATACAAAATTAACTCAAAAAATAAGTATCCTTCTTTCTATAAATGATAAACAGGCCAAGAAAGAAATTAGGGAAACAATATCCCTTACAATAATCACAAATAATATAAAATATCTTGATATAACTCTAACCAAGCAGATGAAAGATCTATATGACAAGAATTTCAAGTCCCTGAAGAAAGAAACTGAAGATATCAGAAGATGGAAATATTTCCAAGCTCATGGGTAGGTAGGACTAACACAGTGAAAATGACAAATCTTACCAAAAGAAATCTACAAATTCAGTGCTATCCACACCAAAATTCTAATTTTTATAGGCCTTGAATGAGAAATTCTTAACTTCATATGGAAAAACAAAAAACCCAGGATACCCAAAACAAGCCTGAACAATAAAAGAACTTTGGGAGGAATTACTATCCCTGACCTCAAGCCGTAATACAGAGCAACAGTGATAAAAACTATTGGTAAAGAAACAGGTTGATTAGGGGAATCAGACTGAAGATCAGGGAATAAAACGACATACCTATGAACACCTGATTTTTGATAAAGATGCCAAAACTGTACAATGGGTAAGAAAGCATCTTCAACAAATGGTGCTGGTATAACTGGATATGTACATGTAGAAGAATATAAATAGATCAATATTTATTTGCATAAAACTCACATCTAAGTAGATCAAGGACTTCAACATAAAACTGAGTAGATTAAATTTCATGGAGGAGAAAGTCGGAAATAGTCTTGAAAGAGTTGGTGCAGGAACAGAATACCAATGGCTCAGGTTTTAAGATCAACATTTGCTAATGTACCTCAAAAAAAAAAAAAAACTTAAGTAAGGTAAAGTACAATGTTGATAGGACAAAATGGCATCCTACCAGATGAGAAAGGATCTTCACCAATCCTGTAGCTCACAGAGTGCTAATATGTGGCACATGCCTTTAATCCCAGCACTTGGGAGGCAGAAGCAGGTGGATTTCTGAGTTCAAGGCCAGCCTGGTCTACAGAATGAGTTCCAGGGCTATACAGACAAACCTTGTCTCAAAAAAAAAAAAAAAAGCAAAATTTATTAACAACTCAAGAAGTTATGAACCAACAACCCAAATAAGCTACAGAGCTAAACAAAGAATTCTCAAAAGAGGAATCTCAAATGACCCAGAAACACTTAACGAAATGTCCAAAGTCCTTAATCATCAGCGATATACAAATCAAAACAAATCATCTTAACTCATCAGAATAGCTAAGATCAAAAACTCAAATGATATCACATACTGGCTAAGATGCATGGTATTCAGAGCAGCTTTATACATAGCAGCCAGAAACTATAAAGAACCTAGATGGCCCTCAACTGAAGAATGAATAAAGAATATATGGTACATCTTCACAATGTAACACTATTCAGCCATTAAAAACAAAGACATCATGAATTTTGCAGGCAAATGGATGGAACTTGAGAATATCAACCTGAGTTCGGTAACTCAGTCCCAAAAGGACATGTATGATGTATACTCACTTATACACAGATATTAGCCATAAAATGCAGGTATTATGCTATACTCCACAGACTCAAAGAACCTAAACAAGAAGGAATGCCCAAGTGAGGAAGCTTGACTCTCACTTAGAAGGGAGAATAAAGTAGTTATAAAAGGTAGATTGAGGGAGGGAACTGGGTGGGAAAGAAGATGGGCAATAGAATAGGGGGGTCAGGATCAGGCTTGGGGAGGGACAGTAGAGAAAGCTAGATGGCCATGAAAATAAATGGAAATCTACAACTGACTGGATGGGGAGGTAGGAGGCATCTCCAGATACCTGGGATAAGGGAGATACCCAAGAATCTATATGGGTGACCTTAGCTGTGACTCACAGCATTGAGGATATGAAAACTGAAGAGGCTATCTCCTGTAGCCAGGCAGAAACCCCAGTGGATCAATAGGAATATCAACCTACCCATAAAACTTTTGACCCAAAATGTATCCTATCTACAAGAAATTCAAGGACAGTGGTGGATTAGAGACAACAGAATGGCCAAACAAAACACGGCCCAACTTGAGACTCATCCCATGTACAAACACTAATCCCTGACACTATTAATGATATTCTGTTGTGCTTTCATACAGGAGCAAGTTATTCTCTGAAAGGCTCCACCCAGCAGCTAACTTAGACAGATGCAGACACCTACCACCAGATAATCAATACAGCTTAGGAACTCTTATGAAAGAACGAGGGTGGGGTGGGGGGAAGGACTGTGGGCCCTGAAAGGGATAGAAATTCCATAGGAAGACTGACAGAGTCAACTAACCTGGACACTTGGGGCTCTGAGAGACAGAACTACCAACCAAAGTAAATGCATGGGATGGAACTAGACCTTCCTGCACATTCGTAGCAGGTGTGCAGCTTAGTCCTCATGTGGGTTCCAAACAACTGGAATGGAGGCTATCCCAAAAACTGTTGCCTGTCCATGGAATATGTTATTCTATGTGGGGTGTCTTGTCTGGTCTCAGTGGGAGCAGAGACTTGATGTTCTAGGTTTGGGGGATATCCAAGGTGGGCCCTACCTGCTCAATGTAGAAGGGGTGGGAGAATCAGGGAAGGATTGTGGGAGGGGATGACCAGGAAGGGAGCAATGCGTGGGATGTAAAGTAAATAAAAAAAAAAATAAAATAAAATAAAATAAAAGGGTTTTAACTTTCATTTGGGAAGGAAAACAAATTCAATTTTGTTTATCCAGAAAAAAATCTATACATAAATATATTAATTTGTAAAATATTTCATTTTATGTATACATGTATAGTTTAAATTAAGTTACACATTTGGAATGTTAATGCTTCATCCAAAAACCATTCACTACATTACAAAACCGCAGTGCTAGTATATACATCTCTTTATGTTGATTTGATGAGTCTGGGGAAAATAAAAGAAATAATGTATATTAATAGTATTACCATTGATTGCCTCTCAAACTTGTAGGTAAAACATCATTGCTTTAGAGACAATACTGGAAGAATCAAGCTAGAACTGAACTGTAAGCTTCCTCCTTGAGGATTACCATCCATAGTAGCTAAAGTTGCTGTGCAACATGCCAATGTAAAAAATGCCATCAATAATACTATCCATCTCTAAAGCCTACAAACTACAATAATGGATTACATACCTAGCAAGATAACCCCAGTATTTCAACAGTAGCACTTAAGTCTTGGGATAACAAATAGCCATCTAATTGTACTTCAGGCACATTCAATAGGAAAAACATTATGCCTGGTATCACATACCTAGCCAAATACCTATAGCGAGTAAGGTAGATCACAGAAGAGAACCTATTATTGCTACTTTTCTAAACCAGTGTTTAGAAAACTGTGTTGTCAAAACTGATCTTTATATCCAAAGATATATGAAGCTCTCATACTTCATCAGAGAATTTTCTTTTTGCAGAATGAATGTTCACAAAGACACTTCCTCAACTATGTTCATAGCATCTTTATTCATAACAGCCAAAACCTAGAAACAACCTAAATGTCCCTCCACCCAAGAATGGATAAAGAAAATATGGTTCATTTACACAATGGAATACTGCTCAGCTATTAAAAACAAGGACACCATGGAAGGCAAGCAAATGGATGGAAC
This sequence comes from Mastomys coucha, assembly GCF_008632895.1. Taxonomy (NCBI): domain Eukaryota; kingdom Metazoa; phylum Chordata; class Mammalia; order Rodentia; family Muridae; genus Mastomys; species Mastomys coucha. The sequence goes on along the minus strand of NC_045030.1, from coordinate 69,966,022 downwards.
TAGAAAATATCATTCTGAGTGATATAACCCAGACCCAAAAGGACATGCATGGTATGTACTTACTTTTAAGTGGATATTGTCCATAAAGTACAGGATAACTAAGCTACAATCCACAGCCCCAAAGAAGTCAAATAACGAGAATAGCCCAAGGGAGGAAGTTTGAATAATTCTAAGTACAGGAAATGAAATAGATATTGGAGGTGGATGGAGGAGGGAACTGGGTGGGAAAGAGGATGGGGAGGGGAACAGTGAAGGGGGATTGGTATAGAGAGAGCAGAGGAAAGTGAACAGAAATTATTGGTGAGTGGAATGGAGGGCATTTCTAGGACACGTCAGAGACCTGAGACAGGAGAGGCTCCAGGGAGTCTAACTGTGTGACTCTAGCTGAGATTCCTAGCAGTGGGGATATGGCACCTTAAGTGGCTACCACCTGTAGCCAGGCAGAACTCCCAATGGAGAGATAAGGACTGCAACTCACCCACCAAACGTTGGACTGAAAATGTGTCCTACTTACAAGATATACAGGGACAAATGTGAAGCAGACACTGAGGGAATGGCCAATCAGTTACTGGTCCAAATTGAGATCTACCCCATGGGCAAGAACCAATCCCTGACACTATAAATGATACTCTGCTATGCTTGCGGGCAGGAGCCTGGCATAACTGTCGAATGAGAGGCTACACCTAGCAGCTAATGGAAACAGATGCAGAGACCCACAGCCAAATATTAGATAGAGCTTGGGTAGTCTTGTGGAAGAGTCAGGAGAAGGATTGAGGGACCCAAAGAGGATAGAGAATCCATGAAAAGACTGACAGTGTTAACTTACCTGAACTTTTGTGGGTTTCTAGAGACTGAACTACCAACCAAAGTACAGTCATAGACTGGAACTAGGATCCTGTTCATATGTAGCATGTAGATGTGAGTCCCCCAACAACTGGATCAGGGATTTTCCCTTTTGCCTGCCTGTGGACCTGTTCCCTAACTGACCTTGCCTGGCCTTAGGGGAGGGGATGCATGTAGTACTGCAGTGAATTGATGTGCCAGGTTGGGGTGATACCCCAAGGGGCCTCCCCTTTCTCAGAGGAGAAGAGGAAGGAATAGGGGGAAGAGCTGTGTGAGGAGAGTGGAACTGATATATATTATTATATAAAATGAATAAATAAATTAATTGGAAAAAATGAACCTATAGCTGCTAAAAATGCAGAGAACAACTAACTGACCAATGTGCTAGGGCTCACTGAACATCATGGGAGAGGTGACAGAAAGGTAATAAGTTCCAGAGAACCAAGGTATTTCCTGAAAGATAATATTTTCTATATATGACTAGAAAGCTGGACACATGAAATCTCAAAAATATAATTACGTAAAAAGTTTATTTGCAAACATGTATCTCACAAAGGCTCACCTCTAGATGAAGAACTGTGAACAATTAGTGATTGCTGAAAGGGGATGAATCAGCATTTTCTAAGGATAATGCATGCACATGTGTGTGTGTGTGTATATATAATAATGATTAGATATAAGCTCATGAATTTGAGAGGGAGCGATGGTTGAAATAGGAATCACTGAGAGGGATGAATTGAATATATATGTGTATATGTATTCATATATACATATATATTCATATGTATATATATATATATAAGTATGGAAATTGAAAATGAAATAAATGAAAAAATAAATCTCAGCTGGGGAATAGTAATTAACATGAATATTTGAAATGTTCTAAACCAATGTAAAAGTCAATAATGGATCAAATAAATAATATATTTTCATGATTCATTTACTTGCTTGCTTTGTTATAAACTAGACATTGTGAAATCTTGACAATATCTGCTTTGACATAAACCTTTATGCCTCAATTCAGGAGAAAGGTAGTAAAGTTCCTTCTGTTTCAATCCAACATGAGATGCAATACATTGTGCAATGAGCTTCCTTTTCTACAGTTGAAGAAACCAGTTCTTCCACACTTGAAAATAATTTCCACTATGACTTTCTTAGCATAATTCACAGAGAGATAGGAAGAAAAGATAATGAGTCCTAACACGAGAATTCCTCAAAACCTGGCATTGTGTGCAGAAGCATACTGGAAAAATGCAATGCATTACATAAAAGAAAACAGCTATTTGCCTCTTGCATGATTCATTACAATTTAAAACTACTTATTCCAGAGCATGTAATTTCTAAAAGGATTCTCAAATGGTTAATTTTCATGCTTCTAGTTGCTTCATAGGAGAGAAGAAGGTGGAAATTTACCAAGTGTTCTCCCTGTGGTGCTCATTAAAATAATAGAGTTATGAATGGATAAATAAGGGAATGGGTGACTAGGTAGGCCATTGCTGTCTCTGTATTAGAATAAATTCATTTCTCTATATTTTCAAGACTTCATGAAAAATTATGTGGTACCTGCAGAAATAATATTGGTCTATAAATTTTGTGTTATATAATGTTTATAAAATTAAATATGAAGTGAAGAGAAGGATTGAGAAAATGTTAACAATATATGCATACAGAGAATTACAGACTTTGGTTATGCAGTACATGGTAGGAAATCTTGCAGCCAAACTTATTTTGTAATTAAAGCTATTCAAAAATTAATAAGAAAAACTGAGATGCTGATTTAAGAAGAAGCTTAACAAAAATTCATAGTCCTATACATTGCACAATAGCAATTAAAGGTATAAAATAAACATTAAAACTTGTGATGAAACAAATATAAAATTAAACAATAATAATATGCCATATGCCATGTATTAAATTTTTAAAATTACAAATACAGCATGGTACTCCATGAGGGTTAGACTAAATTAGTATAAAATTCATAAATTATAAAAATATATGTTAAAATATTAAAATGTATTAAGCTTTATAACAAAATATACTTGAGCATTTTAAGTACATAATATGAAAGAGGAATATATATATATATGTATATATATATATAAAACTGAAGCTATTACTTCAAGCATTACTGCAAACATTTTTATAAATAGAAAAATGTTTAAATTCTACTATAAGGTAATAGGATAACAAAATTTATCAAAAATGAGGTGATGAGTCAGAGAATAAAGTGTTTGCTACCTAACCTGACATTTTGAGTTCAATCCCTATACTCTATATGGTATAAAAAGTAAGAAGAGAACCAGGCAACTATCCTCTAATACGCACGTATACATACACACACACACACACACACACACATATACAAAGAGAGCTATAAATCTAATAAAAATAAAAGATAAATTAGAGAAAAAATAACAAATTAATATACATTTGCATGATTATAAATGATCATAGCTTTAAAATTCAGAGATGTTGAGAATATGAGAATAAAGTAGAATGATATAAAATATTTCTTTAATTTATTCTAAAGAGAAGACTGAAAAATTATGATCTAACATACAATTATCTTGACAATGAGATTACATGAATTTTTTATACAAGAAATTTGGTATTAAGGGTGAATCATATGCTTAATACCTTCAAATACACTTAGAATGTTATTTTCCCTGTGGTGGTGTTCCAGATGTCCTGACAAACCTGTCTGCCAGCTGGGCACAAATCTGGTGCTTCAAGTTGGTCAATCCCAACAACTACTTCATCTATGAACTACTGGACCCTGCAGAGGAGCTGGTGCTACAGAACCTGATGTAGGAACACATTATGGCCACCCCAAAAATGAAAACCTAAACTATACCTATGATCAAAGAAGTTTGTGATTAATGGTGGTTCAGAGTCCAGAGACCTTGAGCCAGACCAATGACTTGTGGCTATTAGTATTTGTATGTATAGCTGTGTGGGTTTCTTAGTTTGGGATTTATTGCTGTGAGGAGACATCATGACCAAGGCAACTTTTATAAAGAACAAAATTTAATTACTGCTGACTCACATTTTCAGAGATTCAGTCCATTAATATCATGGCAGGAAGTATGGCTGTGCCAAGGCAGATATGCTACTGTAGAAGTAGCTAAGATTTCTCCTTAATCTGACTGTAGCCAGGAGAAAGACTGGAATCTTCAGGCAGCTAGGAGGTAGTTCTCTTCCACAATGGGTGGAGCCTGAACATAGGAGGGGACTTCCAAAACCTTCTCCCATAGTGAAACACTTCCTCCAACAAGGCCATGCCACCTAATAGTACCACTTCCTATGGGCCAAGCATATTTAAACCACCACAGTGGGCAAAAATATAGACTGAGTAAGGCACTGAAGTTTACAATACCACTGTGATGATTGAATTTCCAATGGAAAGGTAGGAAGGATGGAGGAACAGAGTAATGCTTATATTGTGAAGAGATGCTGAACCATCTTGATGTTCTTGGCCCATGCTGCTGCCCGGGGCCATGACAAAGTATATAGTCCTGCTGCAGTGTATGTAGCCTGAGTGTCCCCTGTTACCACTGAAGGCTATGCAGATATCTGTGGGTGGTCTGTGCCACTGAAGCATGAGGCAGTGAGTAGTCTGTGCTGCCACTTGAGGTCATGTTGATATCTGTGATATCTGCCAGGAGCCATGTCAGGGTCCATGGTCCTGCTGTAGCCTGGGAATATATTGATGTCCTTGCTCTGTGTCACCACTAAAGGTCATGTGAATGACCCTGGTCTATGTTGCTGTGCCCTGTACTGCCACTGGAGACCATGCTAAAGTGTGTGGCATGTACTGATTGATGCCAGGGGCAAGGTTAATGTCTCTCACAAGATATCATGTGGAAGTCCATGATCTGAGCTCTCGCTGGCTATAAAAGATAAGGAAGCTTTGGGGTTGTGGGTGGCTCTGTGCTGCTTGCTCTCCTGGGAGAGGCTGTGTGGAATGAGGAATGAGTCATGTGCTCAAGTGGCTACTTGTGAACTAATCCCCTAATAAATCAGGGAGCCAATCACTGGGCAAGTAGACAGAACTTCCGAGTTGGACAGAGGAAGAGAGGTAGCAGGAGAGAGTTAGGACCCTTTTGGAATGGAACACCTGCTAGAGTTTCATGGTATCATGGCGGATCTGCAAGGAATCAGATTTTAATAAGGCTTACAAGATTAGGTTTTAGTTGTTGAACCAGAGATTGAGTTACTATTGTTTCTGAACGAAGTTTGTGTTGTGTTTTCCTTCACTGGGCAGCTTGTCTGGGTTCAAGAGAGAAAGGTACAGCAAACCGAGGGGGGGTGTACCAGATGTGCACCACAAAGGTAGCGAACTGCCAGTGAGAACCTAGCAAGCTGAGTTCTGAGTCAGAGTCTCCAAGAGATAAAAGCAGGCCGGCCATTGCCAGCCAGTGCATGGCCTGCCAGGCCACAGGGTAGAGTTGCCAGCACAAGCGCAGGAACCAGCTTGTCCTTTTTGGTTTGGGTTTTTTTTTTGGTTTTTTGAGACAAGGTTTCTCTGTGTAGCCCTGGCTGTCCTGGAACTCTCTCTGTAGACCAGGCTGGCCTCGAACTCAGAAATCCACCTGTCTCTGCCTCCCAAGTGCTGGGATTAAAGGCATGCGCCACCACTGCCCAGCAGCTTGTCCTTTTTAAAAAATATTTCTCGCAATACTTTTATGACAACCTCCTACCCCTCCCCACTCTCTGTCTAAATATGACAACATAGACAAGAAGCCATTGAAGAGAACTCTTTTAAAATTGTGGAAAATACGTTAAATTGTAGCTTTCTGCAAAAGAAGGCTACTGGCAGGAGTAAGGTAGGGAAGGACTCAATTATCTTTAAGGAGATGGCCACCAGGAGTTTAACCATGCTCCAGTAACTATATCTACAACTGACTTATTTCAAAAATCTTTCTTTTGAGGAAAGGCCACAAAGGAGTGGGGAGGAGAAGATTTGGAAGGATGTATTATGTGAAATTTCCAAATAAAGAATAAAATATGTTTAAAAGAGGAATATTATTTCCAATCTACTCTAAAGTCAGCTGCTTCTGGATGGTGAGTTTTTTTTAATAAGACCAGTGAAACATCTGGCAATGAGTTCACACTTTTACCTCCATTTCTGCAAACCAGTAATCTGGAAAAACTCTATGCATTATGGCTTGGGTCTAAAATGCCCTCTGAGACTTGTGTGTTGGAATGCTTGGTCCACAGTTACCATTGCTATTTTGAGAGGGTATGGAACCATTTTGAGTTGAGGTTCAATTGTAAGAAGTCAGTACTTCATCCCTTGTTCCTGCATATCTTGTAGACAGGATAAATTTGGGGTTGAAAGTTTTGTAGGTGGGTTGGTGTCTCTATTGTTCCACTAGGATTCTTGCCTGACAATAAGAGGTATCCTCTTCAGGTTCCATACACCAATGTAGTGAGTCACAAATAAGTTCACCCCCATTGATTCTTGGGTACCTCCTTTATCCCAGGTAACTGTCTCATCTTGGAGATGCCTCCATCTACTCACCCATAATTTGCAGATTTACATTAATTTTCATGGCCACTTAGCCATCTCTCCTGTCTTTCCTCACAACAGATTCTGAACCCCTATTCCCAATCTCTTCCCCACTTTTTTCTAGTTCCTTCCTTCCATATGCCTCTTATGACTACTTTATTTCTCCTAAGTGAGATTCAAGCTTCCTCACTTAGACCTTCCTCTTCTTTAGCTTCTTTGGATCTGTGGATGGTAGCATGGTTATTCTGTACTTTATGGCTAGTATCCACTTTTAAGTGAGTACAAAACATGTATGTCCATTTGGTTCTAGGTTACCTCACTCAGTATGATATTCTCAAATTCCATCTATTTGTGTGAAAAATTCATAGTGTTCTTGTTTTTAATAACTGAATAGTATTCTTTTGTGTAGATATATCAAGTTTTCTTTATCCATTCTTCATTTGAGGGACATCTAGGTTCTTTCCAGTTTCTGGCTATTACAAATAAAGGTGTTATGAACACAGTTAAGCAAGTGCCTTTGTGGTATTTTGAAGCATCTTTTGAGTATATGCCCAGGAGTGGCATAGCTAGGTCTCGAGGCAGAACTATTCTCAGTTTTGTGAGAAACCACAAAATTGATTTCCAAAGGGGTTTTACAAGTTTTTACTCCCACCAGCAATGAAGCAATTCTACAGGAAAATTCCTGCAGTTGATAAACACCTTCAGCAAAGTAGCAGGATACAAAATTAACACAAAGAAATTCATAGTCCTCCATTATGCCAATGATAAATAGGCTACAAAAGAAATTAGGGAAACAACACCCTTTACAATAGCCACAAATAATATAAAATATTTTGGTGTAACTCTAACCAAGCAAGTGAACAATCTGTATGACAAGAACTTGAAGTCCCTGAAGAAAGAAATTTAAGAAGATATTAGAAGATGGATAGATCTCCCACGCTAGGAAATAGGTAGGATTAACATAGCAAAAATGACCATTTTACCAAAAGCTATCTACATATTTAACGCAGTCCCCATCAAAATTACAGTACAAATTTTATAGACCTTGGAAGAGGAAATCTCAACTTCATATTCTTAGGTTAGGTCTTTTTATGGTATCTCAGATTTCCTGGATGTTTTGTGTCAGGAATTTTTTTAGATTTAACATTTTCTTTGACTGATAAATCTAGTTCTTCTATTGTATCTTCTATGCCTGAGATTTTCTCTTCCATCTCCTATATTCTGTTGGTGATACTTGCATCTGTTGCTCCTGTTCTCTCCCCTAGATCTTCTATCTCCCCTAGGTTTTCAGCTCATGTAGTTCAGAGGCAGTCTTATTAAGCAGAGCAATTCAGTCAGAAGCCAGTTTGAATCAGTCACCTTGGAGAGGAGTTTGAGGCAGAAGAGCTGACTAGAACCATTCAGCTACAACTCAGAAAGAGCTAGAAAGGTCAAGTTCATTCAGCAGTAAATCTCAGAGACTGTCACATTCTAGACCTACGTTATCAGATGGAGGCTGGAAGCTGAAGCCTTCAAGGCTTTAAGGAAAACATCCCACTTAGGATTGGATACTTCAAAATATCTCACTTTCTGCACATTTTCCTGTTTCAGTCTCTGCATTAATTGCTATCTACTGTAAGATATTTCTTAAATATGAATGAAATGAGGAGCTGATTAATTTATATAGCAGTATGGACATTAGGGGTAATTTATTGTTATGCTGATTGATATGATAATTTAGCAAAATGTTTGCATTTGGTTTGCCCCTAGGGAATATGATCTGTGTCTTAGTCAGGGTTTCTATTCCTGCGCAAACATCATGACCAAGAAGCAAGTTGGGGAGGAAAGGG
>NC_045030.1:69953773-69957550 GCF_008632895.1 Mastomys coucha | reverse complement strand
AAGCTCCCTTCTCTGTGATAACTCCAGCCTGTGTCAAGTTGACACACAAAACCAGCCAGTACAATCTGTGTAGTCTTAGGTCCATGCCCAGTTTTGCAGTTCCAGGTATGGATTCCATCCTAGGGAGTATTCTTTAATGTCAGGAAAAAAGTAGTTTGCTAACTCCATAATATTCATGCCAATGTTGCACCAATATATCTTCCAAGTAGGTTGATGTTTTAAGTTGCAGGATATATATCTCTGTGATATTGATGATTGCCTTATTGTTCTAGTAGTGTGCAAAGTAGTTTCTATCAAAATGAAAGCTATTCAATAAGGGTGAAGCTTCTAGTTAGGTATAAGGCATACTTCTCCATGTTTGATGATATTAGTAAGGTGAGGAGTGCAACCAATGCATTTTGGCAATATCCTGTGATGTTTGGGGGAGGTCCATGAAGCCATTTCGGCAAATGACTCAACAATGTAACCTATTCTAGGTACTGGAAGCCTTACTTGAGGTATAAAATTCATAGTTGAACATTGTTTCCCCTAATGTTTGATGACTCTATGTTGATTCTTTGTATATATGTATATATTTGGGGGTACGTCTACAATAGTCAGTTTTTATATGGTTTGTCAAATGGCCTTTAGTGTTACTTCTCATGTTTTCTCATGTTCTCTCCCTTACCTGTTCTCCCATCTCCTTCTTATTCAATCTTTCTATTCTTCTATTCTAGTTTCCCCTTTATCTCTCCATAATACTGTGTTGTGTTTCCCTTTCCTTAAAAGATACTTTCCCCCTTCATTGTTCCTTAATAGATACCTCATTTTTATAGTGATTCTGACTGTGAAGCACACACATGGAAAACTTAAAAGCTACCATCCACATAAAAGAGAAAACATACATTTATCTTTCTTAATCAGGTTTATGTCACTCAGGATAATTTTTATAGCTTCATCTATTTACTTACAATTTTCACAGTTTCATTTTTCTTAACAGCTGAATAATATTCCATTGGGTAAACATGCTACCACCAGTTAACGGGTATCTAGACTTTTTCCAGTGTATAGTTATTATTCATAGAACATTAATGAATATGGATGAACAAATATGTCTATAGTAAGATGCAATGATATTTTAGTATATTTCCAAGAGTGGTATAAATAGATTATGAGGTAGATATAGTCTCAGCTTCCTGATGCTGATTTCCATAGTAGTTGTACAAGTTTGCACTCCCACAAGGGATAGGTGAATGTTCTCCTTTCCTCACATCCTTGTCAGTATGAGCTATAATTTATATTGTGGATCTTGGGGATTCTGATTGGAGTAAAATGAAATCTCAAAGTTGTTTTAATTTGAATTTTCATGATGACTAATAATATTGAAATTTTAAGTGTTTCTCTGTTATTTTTGTTTCCTCTTTTTTCTTTGAAAGGTCTCTGTTTAGTTTCTCTACCCTAAATTTTGATGGAGTATTTGTTTTCTTGATGTCCAGGGTTTTTAAGTTATTTATGTTTTAGATATTATCTTTCTTTAGCAGTGGTTTCCTAATGCTGTGACCCTTTAAATTCATTCAGTTCCTCATGTTGTGGTGACCCCAACTACCAAAAAATTATTTCTATTGCTACTTCATAGATGTAATTTAGCTATTCTTTTGAATTGTAATGTAAATACCTGATTACAGAATATCTGATAAATGATCATTGTCAAACAGTCATTTAACCCTCCAAAGGGGCAGTGACTCACAGGTGGAGAACCACTTCTCTGTGAGATGTACAATAAATAAAATCTTTTCCTATTCTTTGGTTAGCCATTTTGCTCAAATGACAGTGTCATTTGCCATACAGTCCCATTTATTGTTATTCTCAGAACCTGTGATATCAGAAAGCACACTGCATTTTTAAAATTACTGTTTTACTCATTTTCTTATGGTTTCCATATGTCCTTCTTCTGTCTATTTTCCTTTACTTGCTGTATCATTCTTTCCCCACTTCCATTCTTATCTCTACATCACAAGATATAACTCAGTCTTCAAAGAGCCACCCACTTCAGGAACTCAGAAGACTTGACCTGCAGGATCTGGTTGCGGAAGTCAGGTTGGATGTAGAAGGTTCTGTAGGGTGTGAGCACCCTACAAATTACAGCTCATACTGACAAGGATGTGAGGAAAGGACTTAGGAAACCATTAGGAAACCACTGCTAAAGAAGGATAATATCTAAAACATAAATAACTTAAAAACCCTGGACATCAAGAAAACAAATACTCCATCAAAATTTAGGGTAGAGAAACTAAACAGAGACCTTTCAAAGAAAAAAGAGGAAACAAAAATAACAGAGAAACACTTAAAATTTCAATATTATTAGCCATCATGAAACACTGTGTCCTCTTCAGAAAGTCCTTTCCTATGCCAATAAACCAAATTCCCACTTTCTCATCTATCAGATTTAGGTTATCTGGTCTTATGTTGAGTTCTTTGATCTGTTTGGAGTTGATTTTTGTACAGGGTGATAGACACAAATCTATTTGAATTCTTCTACATGCTGACTGGCATTTAGTGTAACCAGCACCATTTAATGAAGATGTCACTTTTCTCCAGGGTTTAGATGCCCCTTAACTATGGTGTCATTCATGATGTTAAAATCAGAACTACATTGCTAAACCTGCCTTTTCAGCTGCTGGCTTGGGATGGAGTCTAGATTTTCTTGATTTACATTTGCATAAGCTTTGGTTTCTTGTTGCTTTTTAGAGCCAGAAAATTCTTCAGACCTTTTCCTAGAACATGTTGTAGGATTAGCTGAGTGGGGTGTTGTTGGACAAGGAACCCAAGAATGTTCAACAAACAAATCTATGTGAGGATACACTGGGGATAAAGTGGTGATAATAGTAACTACCCTGTTTTCAACTTGATACAAGATGTCCCTAATCCTCAGTGTGATAGGCACTGGTGTGGCTCTAAATGACTTCAGAAGGCTAAATTCCAACTACACACTTGGCAGCAGCAGCAACAGCTCTGTGTCTGCCATTGACCTGAAAAACTATATGTTGCTATGTCCCAATTCAGGTCATTAACTCATAGAAACCTGTGAGTCTTGATTTTTGGTCACACAGCTGAAGGATAAGAACAAGGAAGAGAGCCACTAGAGCAAGATCAGTGTCAAAAAGGACCAAAAGCACAACAGAATGTTAGTCAAGACCCTGTCTGAGAGATAATTTAGAACTTCAACTGGACATCTATGACCACCAACTACAGCCTGGGGCTGGCACTCCCACCCTACAGAACCTTCTACATCCAACCTGACTTTAGCAACCAATTCCTTCAGGTCAAGTCTTCTGAGTTCCTGAAGTGGAAATGTTTGGCTTCTTTGGAGACTCAGTTATATCTTGTGATATAGAAATAAGAAGTGGGGAAAGAATGGAAGTGGGGAAAGAATGATACAGCAAGTAAAGGAAAACAATCAGATGGAAGAGGAGGGGTGGAAACGATGAAAATTAATAAGTAACAGAAATTTTAAAAATGCAATATTGTATTCATCACTGAGTAGATTATCAGTCTGTATTCATTTGTTCATTCCTAAAGCAAACTACATAAGAAAAAGCAGCTTAAAGTAAGTATTTATTTCAGATGACAATTTAATAGAAGGGAAGGCATGCTAGAGAGAGATCTATCTATGGTAATGGGAACATAAAGCAGCTAGTCACATCACATCCATAATCAAGACACAAAATGAAATTGACCTGGCCTGCAGGTCAAGTTATTCGGGGGAACGAGGAGGGTCACAACCTGTGAATAAAGAAT
>NC_045030.1:69946542-69953612 GCF_008632895.1 Mastomys coucha | reverse complement strand
TTAATCTCAGGGTTCTCAATTAGCTGGGGCAGGATGTTTATCTCAGGGCTCTCATGGTTCCCAACAGAAATGAAGGCTAGCAATGAGTTTGCTTCCTCGGTGTTTCTTTTGCCATGAGTTGGCACTGTCCACATTTAGCATGGGATTTGCTTCTTGGAAACACTCTTAGGAGCACTCTTGTCTGGAAACACTCTTGGAAGCATGGCCAAAGGTGCATCTTCTAGGTAATTCTAAATCCAGTCAAGTTTACAGTGGAGAATAATTGTCATATATCCACTGCTGGTCAACTTCATTTGTAAACATCACTTTAAAATTCTAGAATCCTATTCTTAGATCTCAAAGGCTTGTTTTCATCTCATGATGCAAAATGTTTTCATTCAATCTCAAAAGTCCCTATCATCTTTGGCAATTACAACATAGTCAAAGATCAAAGTTGGTTTTGTTTTTTTCTCATATGTAAGATGAGCTCATAAGTGGGATTGTCCATAAATTTAAAACTTGTGTTATATAGTCCTATTATACAATGACACAGAATAAGCATTCTCATTCCAAATTATAAGACTGGTAGTACAGCAAGGAAAGTTTGTGTCAAAAACAAGTAAAATGCCAGGTGGTGTGAGTACATGCTGTGCATTTGAGGCCAGTGTGGTTTAAAGAGAGAATTAAGGATAGCCAAGACTACACAGAGAAACCCTGTCTCAAAAATTAAAAAAGGATCAAAATTTAGGAATGGAAACACCAACTCCTGCATTTCTATGTCTAGAATTTATGACTCTGGTGGCATTTTCTAGCTTCCATCAAGATGAAGTGACTATCCCTCTATTTCTGATACCTACAACATCTCTCTGCTTATATCTTAATGAGTGGATATCCCTCAGTATTAGCGTCCATGATATCCTTTGGACTTCACTGAAACTTTTGTCTCCCATTCATAGCTTCAGACAATAGAATGTCAGGGCATCAGTGGAAGGAATTGTACTCTGTCAAGCACTGTAAAGACTAAGTGGCTTTCTGGAACCTTGAGGTGAACTCACATGGTTAAGGTTTTCTTTCAACTTAAACATAGTTTTACCTCTTTCAACAACTCCATTGGTCTTTGTAAACCACGGTAGCTAAAGGTGGAAATATTTTTTTTCTAGATGGTTGTTTTTGAGTGGGAAATTCTTACAACAGGATTTTCAATTCAGACTCTTTCTTTTGAAAAGAATTTGCAGTTTTACAAACTAGAGTTTTCAGCCTTGCCTTCGGAGCACCTTTCTCATAGTACCAGTGTAGAGCACTAAAGTTGTTTTTAATAGTCCTAATTTAATTAATGATCACATCTGCTATCTCCTTATCTGTGACTTAAAATTCCATATTGATCTCCTTTCACTACTGAATATTTTTATATCTTTCTGATATTTTCTTTTATGGCAGAGCTGACTAAGAACAATGAATACCACAGCTTAGATATTATAGTGCCTTAAATTTTCTCTACCAAGCATCTTACTGTACTACTTTTTATTTCAATCTCAGTCAAATTTTCATTACACAGTAGAATACAGTCAAATTCTTTGTCAAAATGCAACAAGAAGGGCTTTTAGACCAGTTCCCAATGGAGATTTTATTACCTTGTAAGAAAGCTCAGGAGTTAGTCCACCACTGTATACATTTTTCCAAGCATTTTGCTCTTCCTGATTCCCAACACAATGGCATCTTAAGCTATGCTTACAACACTTCGGGTTTCTTTAGCTCAAAGCCCCCAATTCTTCCACCTTCCTCCTGCATATGTGAGTACTACCTTTTACTAATTATACATGTGGGAGTAAGTGTAGTATAGTCTGTCAAACTAAAATAGGTGCCAAGAGGAACACTCCTTCATTGCTGGTGGAATTGAAAGCTAGTACAACCACTCTGGAAATCAGTTTGGTGATTCCTCAGGAAATTGGACATAGTACTACCAGAGGACCCAGCTATACTACTCCTGGGCATATACCCCAGAAGATGCTCCAACATATAATAAGGACACATGCTCCACTATGTTCATAGAAGCCTTATTTATGATAGCCAGAAACTGGAAAGAACCCAGATGTCCCTCAACAGAAGAATGGATATAGAAAATATGGTACATCTACACAATGGAGTACTTATTAAAAACAATAAATTTATGAAATTCTTAGGGAAATGGATGGATCTGGAGAATATCATCCTGAGTGGAGTAACTCAATCACAAAAGAACACACATGGTATATACTCTCTGATAAGTGGATATTAGCCCAGAAGATCAGAATACACAAAGTACAATCCACAAACCACAGGAAACTCAAGAAGAAGAAAGACCAAAGTGTGGATACTTTGTAATGTAAACATTGCAGTAACACCAATGCCTCTGCAAGCAGTCTTGTAGCTCAGTGGGTGGACTTCTAAGCTGCTGTTTCAAAGAGATGACAGTCTGCAGAGAGCCTTTGTTAGCTCCCCAGGTGGGATAGCAGCTTCCAGGCGCAAGCTGGCAGTTTGGATGGCTTGGTTAGTAGGGGAGGCTACATAGACATGTAAACAAATATGTAGACCAGAGAAAAGAATCAAAGAACCAGGAATAAACAAATGTTGGTGTGTCCATTTGATTTTCAACAGAGAAACTACAAACACCCCTTGATAGAAATACCTTTTTTAACAGATGATGCTGGAAATCTAGATTCCTACAAATGGAAGTATGAAATTAGATCTTTTCTCTCTATGTACAAAAACAGTTAAAATGGATCAAAGACCTCAATATAAAACCAAAAGTTCTAGAACTAACAGAAGAAAATTTTCAAGAAGTACAAAAATTAGGGGAAAAATACCTCAGTCCAATGGATCAGGAAATCATACAAAGTACTGATCAGTTAGACTACATAAAATTAAAATGTTTTGTATAGTGAAGGAAACCAAAAAGAAAACCAACACAGAGAATAAAATTAAATCTATGCCACATAGGAGCCTGATAGAGTATTGAAATACATAAATTAAAAACTTAAAAATCTCAAAAAATTGGAAAATTCTCTAAATATAAAATATGAATGATCAATAAATATGTGAAAAATGCTGAACATCTTTAATCATATAGAAACTCTAACTAGCAGGGAAATGGGAAAAAATTGAACCATTATAAACTATAAACCAAACAAGGGCCATTGGGCAACAAGTTTATAAAGAGCTATAGGACAGCATTTCAAGCAGTTTGTATATTTCGTTTTGCTTTGTTTTAATTCAAAATGTTCAGTTTCATTTTATAATGGGGTACTGTAAGGTTGGAGAATTTTAGAATTAAGAAAAAAGGAGCATTTAGTAGAAATGTATTAGTAGGAATGTATACTGTATAACCTTTACCTAAAAGGGCATGAAAAATCTCTGTAACGAGCAAAGAATGTGGACTGGCCAGTCCCAGGAACCTCTTGGCCACAAAGCCCCCCACCCCCCATCAGCTAAGTCCAAGAACAAAAAGTAGGATATAAGCCATCTCATCTGGGTGGTTCCAGGGAAGGGTCAGCCATAAGTGAATAACATTGACTAGACCAGGATGTTTTCCTTATGTGTCCTTGGTAACCCCTTTACCCCCCTAGTTTGTGGTTTTTCCCTTTAAATACCCCTCACTTCTTGTGGTCAGGGTCGAACTCCTCTGGCCTGCAAGGTTACGAGCTCAACCCCAGTATACTGGCCTTTCCCAAATAAACCTCGTATGTTTGCAGCAAGATTGGTCTCTCATGAGTTATTGGGTGGTCATGTCATCCCCAGACTTGAGTAAGGGTCTCCCCAGCTCTGGGGGTCTTACAGTACTTCTAAGTGTGTTGGATTATCTAATATGATAAACTTAAGAGAATGAAGGTCATATATTAATTCATTTTACTATCAGTGGTATAAAATACATGACAGATGCAATTGAAGAAAGAGAATACTATGTTTTAAAGTTTCGGAACAGTTCCAGTCCATTATTGCAATGAATGCTTTTAAGTAGAAATGAATCAATCTATAATGGCAGGAGAATGAATCAATGTCTGTTCATGTGCCATGGATCAGAGAAAGGAGAACAAGGCAGAAGCCACAGACTGGATGAATAGCTATCATCAGCCTATCCTTAGTGACTGACTTCTACAAACTAGGCTCTACTACTAAAAGCTCCACAGGCTAGAACTTAGAGATGTATGTTGGAGATTAGTCACTTTAGTTATGAACCTATATAACCAACTTCAAATTCAAATTATAAGTTTGGTCTTATGACACAAATCTATAATACTAGCTATTTACAAGGGTAAAGCAGGGGGGTTGCAAGTTCAGAGTCTGTGCAGACTACAGAGATAATAGAAGGCCAGCTTGAAAACTTAGTCAAACCTTGTCTCAAAAGAAGTACATACTTTCCCAATAGTGAGATATCCAATACCCTGGGGTTTATTCATTTGTACAACTCAAGTGACAAGGATAACTGCCTTGTAGTCTTGGTCTTTGCCCAAACCTTTACTCCTTCTTAGACCTCAACCAAAACTGTCAAACTTCCAGGTCAGTAGGTATGGAAGTGAAACAATATTATTACGTATATAATTCTAGGCCTGTAGGCATCAAAGATTCTGCCAGAGGATATATATACATTCTTCTTTGTAATGAATCAGTCAAAAATGAATGCAACAATGTGGTTTTTACTTTAGAAGGGATATCATTAACTACTATTAGTCTCTGGAAATATAAAAATCTCCAGAAATTTCAGAACCCTGAAGCTTAATAGTATTTATTTTCCACCCATTGAATTGCTTGTGTCTTAATGAGAACTTCATTGTGTTAGTCACATTCTGTTGATCCTGTTCGATTGACATTTTATTACCAATAGAATAGATCAATATGATGTTTCATGGATTGATCCAGTCAGTGGCCTTGATCTCTCTATACTAAATCTTCTCAGAAGAATGTGAAATTAATATAGTCATTGCCATTTAAAATTGCAAACTAATATAACCTATCTCTTATGAATATGAATGAATTCTAATATACTATTTAGAATGGAAATTAACACATGTACTAAATGAATGACAACATGTAATACATCACAGGACTTATTAATTAAGCCATAGTAATGATACCATGTTTAACACAGAATAAGCAATCAAGGTTGCTACTTGGTTACCACTATGTTAATTTGTAATTATTTGTCAAAACACACTCAAATTCTGCCTCTTTAGACTAGACATTTAAATACAAGTATAGTCAATAATATTGCTCCTATATTTTAATACCCTTAACAATGACAATTATTTCTATAGTTTATAGTATAAAATGTCTCTTATTTGCTAAATTTTAATAATTTTTAGAAGTTTGTATTCTTTTTTATTTAGTATTTCATATGGGCATACAATGTGTTTTGAATTAATTCACTTGACATAAAATTAGATATTAAATTGGAAGTCTGAGTAGAAAATAGACATTTAACTCTGAACCTTAGGAAAGAGAAGTGGACTGTGCTTATACATTTGAAATTTGTGAGTTTAATTAATGTTTAACTGAAAAATACAAGTAAAAACATAGAAAAAATACTCTGACCTATCTAATTTCTATCATAAAGTTGATAGAAATTTTTAGTTTTTCAGTGAAATAGGAAAGACAACATATACATTGAGAGAAAATTTCCAGTAAGTTGGACATGAAGCTAAGGCACCATGTTATCTGAGAATCTGGCAGAGAAGAGCATTATTTATTTATTTTTCATAGTTTATTAATTAAATTTCAGAAACATTTTACATATGAAGTCTCAAGACAACAGGTTTCAGTGCATCCCAACAATTGCTACTAAAGTTTAAAGTACATTTAAGATTATTTCTCACTTTGGTCTTCCTTCTTGAGTTTCTTGTGGTTTGTGGATTGTACTTTGTGTATTCCGAACTTCTGGGCTAATATCTATTTATCAGAGAGTGCATACTATGTGTGTTCTTTTGTAATTGGGTTACCTCACTCAGGTTGACATTCTCCAGATCCATTCATTTCCCTAAGAATTTCATAAATTTATTGTTTTTAATAGCTGAGTAGTACTCCATTGTGTAGATGTACCACAATTTCTGTATCCACTCTGTTGAGGGACATCTGGGTTGTTTCCAGAGGATGGCCAAGTTGGGCATCAATGGGAGAAGATGCCCTTGGTCCTGTGAAGGTTCTGTGCCCCAGTGTAGGGGAATGCCAGGGCCAGAAAGCTATCTAATAAAAAATAAATAAAAAAGACCCAAACCAAAACAAAAAAAGATTATTTCTCAAGGTAATCTTGTTTCTAGTCAGGAAGTTGTGTGTTCTCTTTTAAAGCTGCTTCCTCAGTCTCAAATTATTCTTTCCTCACTTGGAGAAGCTTCCAGACTCCTTCAACAGAGGACTGATTTTTGCTTTTACTTCTTTTTACAATTACCCCGGGTACTAAAATAAGTGGTTTGTCCATTGATTTCCCAGCTTAGCTGTGAGCTGCTGGAAGTGCCAGCGGAGGCCTGGCCACTCAGGTGCCTGGACTCTGACCCTGTACATGCCCCTAGATGCCTTCTTAGCTTTGTTACTCCTTACCCACTACCACAGGCTTTCAAAGTCTCACCAACCACGCTAATCTGTGTTTCCTGCATAACTGATGGCATTTCTAGAAACCTGGCTGTGTTTCCTCTGGTGATTTCTTCTGTCCTTCTTCTTTCAGTCCACTTATACCCATCATAAGACATTTATCTCCTCTGTGGATCTGTAGCTTCAAATCATTCCTAATAACTCCAGATCACACCATCCAGAATGAGAGCTCAATGAAACCATTAGGACATTTTTTTTCAGTATTGAAATATTTTAGTATAGAACATAAGTATTTTTTTAAGAACACAAATAAAATTTTATTTTTAATATTCTCAATATCTAAACAAATTTCTACTTTTTTAAAGTATTAGTTTTACATAAAGGGATTATTTTTTCTTTTATTTATTGAATATTTTATTTACTTTGCAAATGTTATCCCATTTCTAGTTCCTGTCCCCCCTCCGGAAACCCCCTATTTCTTCCCACCTCTCCCTGCTTCTATGACAGTGCTCCCGCACCCACCCACCCTCCCCTGC
>NC_045030.1:69933762-69946532 GCF_008632895.1 Mastomys coucha | reverse complement strand
GGGGGGTGTCTGGTTGGTTGATATTATTATCCTTCCTTTGAGGTAGGAAATCCCTTCAGAGGAGGGCATTTTTAAAAAGAGAGAAATAATTCTATGGGTTTCTAGCTCTGAGAAATAGTGAGGTGT
Organism: Mastomys coucha; assembly: GCF_008632895.1. Classification (NCBI taxonomy): domain Eukaryota; kingdom Metazoa; phylum Chordata; class Mammalia; order Rodentia; family Muridae; genus Mastomys; species Mastomys coucha. The sequence continues at coordinate 69,946,406 of NC_045030.1, read as the reverse complement.
GTGAGACTCCCAGAGGGACCCCCACACTCAAATCCTAGGAGCGATGACCCCAAAACCACCAAGATGAACTTGATGCAATCAGCAAGAGGCTTTTTATTCCAGCAAGCTGGGGCAAGACTCATATCCATCGCAAGGGTAGAGGAGTCTGGCCCTGAGCAAGGTCTTAGGCAGCTTTTTATTTCAGTGCAGTTGCTGGGGCAAAAAGGAAGACTGGGGTAAGGGGTAGGTACAGGGTGGTCTCTGATTGGTGCTGGCTTGCTCTAAGGTTCAGGGGCAGGTTAGCCACCTGGTAATTGCTACCTTTTCTCTGCCAGGTCATCCTGGTCCCTTGTTTCTAGGTTGTGGGAACTGGTCTCCCACTGAATTCAGCCAATGGCTAAGTTCCCACAGTACAATTTGAAAATGTAAACTTAACCTCTCAAGGGCAAACAGAAAAATGCACTCAAATTATGTAATTTACTACTACAGAATTTTTATAGTGCAACTTAAATATTGAAACCTACCTTATAATGTGATGATGTGTAGAGGCTAGAGACCTTCAAACATAATGATGTCATAAGTACTGACACATTGTGGATGGTTTTAATGGCAAAGTACCAGGCCTAGTGACCAGAGCCTATCATCTCATCTACTTGGGACTCTGAGGCTGGTGGATAGCAAATTGAAGGTCTGTTTAGGCTATAGTAATAGTTCAAGGCTCACCTGGACATATTAGTGAGACACTGTCTCAAAAATGATAAGTGTTTTAAAGAGCTTTGTTATGTATCATAATGATAGAGTGAACAAGGTCCTGTGTTCAATCTTCACTACAGACTATAAAAAAAGGCCCAATTATATTCAGTACATTTTATCATTATAAGTTACAGAAATAAAATGTCATTTAGGAAGCCGTACCAAATATACCAGTAACTTGATCTCAGAATTCTCAACCTAAAGACTTAAGAACAGAGAATTAAGTTTTTTTCTTTCCTTCCTTCCTTCCTTCCTTCCTTTCTTTCTTTTTTCTTTATTCAGCACTTAATGGAAGAAAATGAAGGAGAAAGGGAAGAAAATGGACTCTATTTCAAACAACTTCTGAAGCATTATTTTTGTTTTAGAAATTATAGCTTATACAATACACATATTAATCTTACACATTTCAGATTAGGAATACAATAAAAATTGTTACTGAGTTTAGAAAGTAGACTACCATAGAAACTCTCAATTTCCCCTGTAAAGCCATATACTTTTGGAGACTCTTCTAATATTCTCCAGCTGTTAAAAACTGAGCCTAAAGACCTCTGTACAAAAGAATTGTGAAATCTAACAATTCCTTCAGTTTGAACTCACTTTACACTGTAAAGCTTGTTAATGAGTCCAGTTAATATATATCACACCTTGCCAACACAGTATTGTTTATATCTTAATAATTTAAATAATGAGAAAAGTATACATTTATCCATATAGCCATTTTAACTTCTAATGCTTTCCATTCCTCATGAGACTCATAGTTCTATCTTGTAGTACCATTTGGCTGTATGAAGGGGACCCTTTAATCTTCCTATAGATCAATTTTGCTACTGGTTAATTCTTTCAATTTTTGTGTATCTGAAAATGTATGTATTTTACCCTTGGTTTTGAAGGATTCATTAACAGATACCCCTTTTTCCTTTTGGCACCTTAAGCTCTTGTCTACTGGATCCCAGTGCTTTTATTTGTCTACTTTGATTTCAGTTGATCAATTGTTATTTTGTGAGTTAGAATTTTATTTTAGTTTTTAACAATTATTGTATTTATTTACATTCCAGCTGTTACTTCCTCCTAGTCCCCCCACCCACAGTTCCTCATCTTTCCTCCTCCCCCTCACCTCCCGAGAGGGTGCACACACACACACACACACACACACACACACACACACACACACACCAGGCCTCCCTCTCCTTGGGGCTTCAAGTATCTCAAGGATTAGGCTCATCTTATCCTTCTGAGGCCAGACCAGGCAGTCTTCTGTTATATATGTGCTAGAGACTTCAGACCAGTCAGTGTATGCTCTTGGTTAGTAGATCAGTCTCAAGGAACTCAATGGGGTCCAGGTTAGTTGAGACTGCTGGTATTCCTACAGGGTTGTCTTCCCCTCCAGCTTCTTCAATACAATATTTTAAAATGTATTCTTCTTGCTTGAAATAAAAACAATCCTAGGATATATGTATTGAAATGTGTTTGAGTTAATAAAAGAAGTTACCATGTTTTTTCTAAACCCTTTATTTCACTCAAGTAACCGGTTTATATGAAGTAATAACTCTTCAAGAAGACAATCTGCTTTTCTGGAAGAAAACTTTCAAAGACCCAATATGAAACAATGGAGAAACAGCTACAAGTACAGTTTCTACAGACAGAATTGTGGTTTGCCCCAGAAGGACTATAGATAGGATAATAGCATGATGAGTTTGCAATATAGAAGTAGTAGAAATTATGTATATATATATATATATGCATATATATATCACAGAGAGAGAGGGAGAGAGAGGGAGAGTGAGAGAGAGAGAGAGAGAGAGAGAAAGAGAAAGTATGTTTCCCCTCAACACCTTTTATTCTCCAATTTCTGATATTTTTTCTTGAAATTAATACAGTCTTACTTTTCTTTTTATTATTTATGTTCACTTGTATGGGTACATGTGCACGTGTGAATGTGGATGTGAATGCCTATAGATGCCATAAGTAATTTTAATATACCTTTAACATGAACTTACAGGTAATTATGGGACAGCATGGAGGAGCTGATAGTAAAACTGTAGTCTACTATAAGAGCAATAAGTGTTTTTAACTACTAAGTAATCTCTTTTGGTCAAAATCACTGCTATTTTATTTTTATTTATTTGTTCATTTGTTTTTACTTCTTGGTATTCAACACAATCTTTGAGGATAGGGACCATCTTCTGTTTACCTTGTACTTTTCATGTAGCACAGTGTGAACATATATCTCTCATTGCATAAATGTTTAGTGAATACAGCAATTTTAAAAAAGGGAAAAGGGTGCAATAGAATCTGCTATTGAGACTTCCTGTTTCTACTAATCATCCAAAATTATCCAAGTCAAAAGAAGGTAATTACATGATCCTCAAGATGAGAAAAGGAAACCTAAAGAAAAATAGGAAAGATCTACCAAAAGGTCCATAATTTTTAGTTCTAAGATTTATACAACACCATGTGTGAGAAATGAAGAATGTCCCTTGTTAATTGGCTGAGTTTATATAATCTTATGGCTTTTTATTTAATCTCACTAACTTGTTATGTATTTCAGAAGTCAGTGTTACTTAACTAAAGGAAATAAATTTGCTCATACTTATTACTGCACATTGGCCTTCAGTTTTCCTTCTTCCATCCCATTCTCCTTACACGTTTCCTTGTTTGCTGTCTAATATTTCTTTGATGTGAACCACTTTCTCATGAGCTGTGCTATGTAGTGTTTATTCTTATACAGTTTTCTGAAGGATGTGTTGGTAAATGTTTGAGTAGTTATCCCTTACATATGCTGCCTTTGTTCTCCTTAGATATTTTTTCAATAATCTAGATCTATAGATTTTCTCCCTATTTACTTTTTTCTTGGTTTTTCTTTCTGTGTCCTGTTCTGTTCTGCCTTCTTTTGTTGAGACAGCATCTCCCTGTAGCACTAGATGGTCTGGAACATACTATGTAGTGCAGACTAGCTTAGCTTCAAACTCAAGGGAAACCATCCCCTTGTGTGATAGGATTGCTAGCCTGAGGCATACTACTTTGTCTGATTCTTTCTTTTGAGGAATTTTATAATTAAAAATTCAGTTCTTTTTGATTCCAGAACTATTAAAATTATCTTAGTTGAAGTTTTATCATTCCAGGGTATAAGAAATTAGTCTACTTCTTCTTCAATGCCAAGTTGTTGAATAATAGTGTAGTAGTCTTTTATTCTTTTGTTACATGTAGCACTTGTAACATTTGTGGCATTGTTTTTCATTTTCATCGTATTGATATTTTTTATTTTCTTTATTGTTTCTAAATTCAAATGATAGTTTTAAAAATCTACTTTCTTCTTTCATTAATACTTTTCTTCTCTTGCCTTTGAATAATTTCTTTTTTATCACATAGAATTTGTTTAATTCTTGCTTTTCTAGATCTTTGTATAAGAAATTAGATTACTAATTTGGACTATCCATTCTTGCTAGTGAGGATTGAGTATTAAATTCTACCTCTGTGCCATGCTGTTGCTTTCACATATAATTTGTTGTGCTTTATTTTTATTGCCATTGTATAATTAGGAATTCTTTTTCTTTTTTTTTCTTTTTTGAAAGTCACTGTTTAAGTAAATTAGATATATATTTTACAATAATATGTACCTATTCCTGTTCTTTCAGATTTTGAATTCTAGTTTAAGTGCATTATGGTGTAGGAGCGTACTCTGTGACTTTGGTATCATTAACATTTTTGGCTTAATGGCTAATGACGTTGTCTGTAGTCAGTATCAATTTATGGAAGCTATAACAAATTCCTATAAGGTTAGTAGTTTAAAACAAACCCACACGTGCACCATAGTATTAGTTACAAAGGAACCCAGGATCAATTAATTAAGAACAAGGTGCTGGCAGGCTCTGGGAAACACTCTGATTTCTCTCTTCTATCCACATTTGTTGATTTGATTGATACCTTCTTCCATCTTTAAAACCAGAAATAGGCCAAGTCTTTCTTCAGCTACTGAATTTTATATTATTTTTCTAATTTCCTCTTCCAGTTTTAAAATGTTCTATAATTACATTCAGACCACTTTATAACTCAAGATAAGTTTCCTAAATTAATGGGATGATTATCAACTTTTATTTCATTCAAAGTCTCAGGTCACTTTTTTCATGTATAGAATATGCACACGTTTGGAGGGCTAGTATATACATACCATAGGTAATTCTTTATCCAATGTTAAATTGTTCAGAAATGAAAATAAAACCTGCTCAAAGGAAAGTTAAAAGATTCATCACTAACTAAGACACTTTTAAACAATACCTGAAGTTCTAGCAACAAAGAAAAATAATTATGGGAGAAGTCTTAGAATTTTTGAAATGAGAAAAAATATTGGTGTAGATAGGGTAAATATAAGGCTAAATATTAGGCTCATTCATACGAGCCTCATTTTTCACATTCTAAAATTATACACCTGGAGATGTAACTCAGTGACATAATAGTATTTGCTTAACATCCAGTTCTAACCCTAGAACAATACAGCATAATATCATTTGATCTGTTACTCTGTATATGTAAACATGAAGCTACTGGTGTTCTTGAATGCTATGGTGATGAGGGAGGAGAAAGTGGGTGGAAGGAGAAGCACCCTCATAGAAGCAAGGAAGGGGAATGTGTAGGGATGTTGCAGAGGGAAAACTGAGAAGGGGGATAAGATATGAAATGTAAATAAATAAAATAATGAATAAAAAAGTCAGTAAGTTATTGCCTTCTCTGGTTTTGTACTATTGCTTTTGTTTCTGATTTTTAAATAAACTTGATAGGTGATGGGCTAGGTTTGTGCACAGCTGCTAGCTGTCCCCGTCGGTGGTAAGTGTCCATGCTTCTGATTTTTACTCTGGCCATTGGTTTACTATTGCTAAGACTGGAATCCTGTCTTGGACAACTGAGTGATGGCAGAGTGTACCTTTGCAGTTGTTATTTGTAATTTGCTTGTATTCAATGAGGAATATATTTTTGTGTCAAATAAAAGAACACTGGGCCTCAAAAACAAACAAACAAACAAAAAGAATCAATGTAGTCTACATTGAGCATACCATAATTCAAAAGTACATCTAGTACACTAACTGTATCAAATGTCGTGGTTTAGCCACGCAGTATTTACCTTCATCATTGGTTAATTGAGAGCAAGATCACTGAATATCATACTTCATATCACTAGTCTGAAAATAAGTCAAAATTCAAGCATAGCTTTTACCAAATGTATACTTCTTTTGTACAATGTCCAAAAACTCGTAAGTGGTCACATTATAAATTAAGCCCAGACCTCTATTGCATTTAAGAGATAACTAGGCTATAGGAACATAAATGAAAATGTGATCTTTCTGTTTGACTTGAGGTGTTAAAACACAGTATATTGTATGTAATATTCAACACTGTAGAAACCACATAAAATAAATAAAATTCTAAGAAACCCTGATTGAGAACAAACAAGAATAAATTAAATAGAGATTAACCAGAGGGAACACTTAATAATATAAAAAACTAAAGCCAGAAAAGGATATGAATTATTATTTAAATGTAATAGAATAAACATTGCAATTAATAATTTTAGTATGAACACAAACAAAATAATAAATATATAAGTAAAGTGATGTTACAATTATATAATATACAAGTACATTTTCAAATATAACCCACTGCTAAACTAAAATAATAAAATACACTATTGGACATTAAAACACATTGGATATATTAATACATAATGAAGCTTAAGAATAAATAGCTTCCTTTGAAAGAAAAAGGACAGAAAATAAATATAAAAATGTCAACCTACCAGAAAGATTTCAATGATGTTAAATGTTTAAACTACAAAAAGCAGTCTCATAAAACATGAAACAAAAGCTGCAAAGATAAATAGACAAGTTCACAATTATACAGAGTTGCTTTAATTCTCTCAATAGAAGAGTTTGCTTGAATAGAAAGCAAAAGATCAGAAAATTGTAAGCACCAAGCATAAATACCAACAGTATAAATTATTTTCTTCTACTTTCTTATTCTTGTTCTTTGATGACACAAATGCAGCCTATTTTTTTCTTGTTTTGCAGGCCTGGTTAATGTTTGCTTAGGCCTTTTAAAAATTCAGTAAGTTTTAATAGCTTTTCCTCATGTTTATTCATTCTGTTATCTGTTCTCATGCCTTGATGATTTAGCCCATACACTGAGATTGTTTTAAAATCTGCAATTTCCATATTTTAATATTATTCCTTTGTTAAGGTTTTATACATTTTTTACTTGTTTCAAGAAGATTTGTATTTGCTTTGTGAAGCATTTATATAAAAATACTTGCAAAATAATTCCAGTATCTATTTTATTCCTGTATTTTCATGACTAACTTTTCTTTTTGTTACGTTACCGCTTGTTCTTGAGATGAATGTTTTTTCAGTATCCTCGCCCATTTCAGTGTTCTATTGTGTGGTTCTGAATCAAATTTAATGTTTTCTCCTATCAAGTTTCTCTAAAATACAGTGCAAGAGACTGATGGATATAGGGGCTCAACTTCTTAACTGGTCCTATAAACAAAGTGGAGTTCTGCCTTAAACCATTCTTTTGTTTGTTTTTGCCTTTCTGTTCTATGATTAGATGGGGTAAAATTCTGCCTTGTATGGCTTTTCTGTAAAAGTATCATATAGTTATCTTATCATTGGACAAGTGTGTGTTAACCAGCAGAGTTGTGGGGAGCATTGACCTGTTTCTTCTAGTGGGTCTGATTACCATCATGTCCCACAGTCATGGCACTTGGTATCTTCTGGGGAGGGGAGGCAGAACCTCTTTAGCAAAACCTTTAAAAAGCAGATACCAACCTCCTTGCAAGCCAGGCTTGTCTCACTCTCAGGGGGAAGTCAGAGACGGTCCTTGTGGGACCTTCCCCTGAGGTGCTTAGCCTCACAGCCCACACCGGTGCCCATAGTGGATTCATTTTATCCAGAACCAATATGCACAGGTCTGAATTCTATGAAGCTCCTAAAGGAGAATTATCAACCTCAGGTTCAGCAAGCCCTCTATTAGCCAAATCAAGTCTATGTTAATGAATTCGCAAGGGTCTTGAAGCCATGGAGTCAATCTACTGTTTTATAAAAACAGTAATTTTGTTAAAAATGAAAGGCCCCAAGGTTACTAATAATAAAATGCTTATTAAAGGTCTAAGGAGAGGCATCAAGAGGGTGAACATGGAGGATTTCTACCAATTACTGGCGGTGGCTGAAAAGTTTTCTCTGGAGCTCCAAATTAAGTTTGTGTAACTGTTGGACCCAAATCTCCACTAGGTCGGACTCATTTACATAAAAACAGCATTCTTTCAGAAATAGACAGGTGTCACCCTTCTCAGCCATCAGCAAATCAAGTACTCATCGATTCTATAAGGCAACTTGGGTGAGGGATGCTATTTGTCTCTGTAAAGAAGCTAATGATTCAGCGGAGGCTTCCACCGCTAATGCAAACTGTTGGGATAATTTGGCAGTGGTGAGAAGAGAATGGGCTAAAGCTCCTCTGGCCAAACCAACAGCCACAATGGAGGTTTTAAAGGGGATGAGAAGCCGCTGAGCAATTCTCTGTCCCACTTTTATGGTCAGAGGGCCAGACATGGAAGAAGCCAGAATCTTTATCTCACCTGTATAATCATTATGAACACTGGGAAAGATATTCAGGCCCTCAAAGCATCAAACTGGATCCAAGGAGGATCCCAAAAGTATTAGGGGGCAAAGGGCTAAGGACCCCAGTGGGTAATATTTGCATTCCCATCTCAGGAGTCAGTATTGTGTTGGTGGAGGAACAGAGGTCCAATCCTGCACTTCCTGTAGTTGCTCAGTAGAAGGAGGCAATGGAGGAACTGGAAGGCATAGTGTCTGAGGGACAAACCTGACATCCCCAGGGGTTTGTCTCTGGTTTGGGGCCAGGGATGGCCCCTCTGGAAGTTTTCCTGTTTCAGAGGCAGAGAGTTTCCATGTGAATGGGTTTTTGAATGGCACTCAGAGGCAGTGCCTTCCTTGTTTACAGTGGAGGCATGATGAGTTAGGAGGTGCATGCACTGCTTTTGGCACTGTGCAGTCTTTGGAAAAATGACTTGGCTGTTTGCCATTAAAGCAGGTCCTAGGTTGGCTATTCTGGGTAAAATCTTTAAGAGCGGCACCAATGGCGAGTCCCATAGCATGGGCAGGGCCAATGCCCACACACAATTTAATATAATCAGAAATCTTGGCACCATGATGGTGGCGGCATATGGCAGCCTGGCAGGCAGGGCTAGCATTTTCAAATGCGAGATGCCTTAGAAAAACACTTGCAGCCAGGCAGTGGTGGCGCATGCCTTTAATCCCAGCACTTGGGAAGCAGAGACAGGTGGACTTCTAAGTTCGAGGCCAGCCGATCCTACAGAGTGAGATCCAGGACAGCCAGGGATATACAGAGAAACCCTGTCTTGAAAAACAAACAAACAAAAAAAAAAAAAGGAAAGAAAGAAAGAAGAAACAAACAAACAAAGAAAAACACTTTCAGTTTTGTCTTGGCCAACAAGCCTCTCAGCTGCATCAGTAGTAAGATGGGCAATGAAACTGCTGTATGGCTCATCAGGACCCTGACAGATCTTGGCAAGCCATTAACAGGGAGCTGCTTCCAAGCCTTAAGAGCCACATTTTGGATCTGGGCCAGGAGGCCAGGAGGGAACGGAGCCTGCTTCTCATTAGTATCATAGGGACTCTGTCCCAAGAGTTTATCTCAGTCCATTTTTTTTTTTTGAAGTTTTACTCTCAGAATTGTGGGGTGCAGTTTCTGGGAAATTTTCAACAAAATCAGTCTTACAAAGAACATAATCATCACCCCCCACCCCACCCCTGCCTCCCATAAGGTAGCACAGGTCATAGAGAACCAGTCATTAGGAATAAGCCACCAATCACTGAGGCTTTCAATTAGAGACAGTGTAAAAGGAGCCTTGGGATCAAAATTTGTCACTGCTATTTTAAGGTCTTTAACATGTTTAAAACCTAAGCAGCAGTACTTCTGATCTTTTCTTCCTTCTCTCTCAGCCTCAGAATCTCCCAAGGCTTCCTTTTCATTATCTGAGGTCTCATTCTGACTGTGCCGTCCCTCCATTTTCCTCCTCCTCCTCAGAGAGATCCTCCTCACCCAATAGGGTAGACTTTTTATTGGTAGTATCAGGGAGTTCTTGGGTTTTACTTCTCATGACAGGAAAGTCCAATACAGGCTTCAGCGTCTTTGGTTTCGATTTAATTTTAGGGGTGACCAGGAAATTGAGGGAATCATTGTTTTTAATAGCTGAGTAGTACTCCATTATGTAGATGTACCACATTTTCCAAGTCCATTCCTCTGTTGAGGGACATCTGGCTTGTTTCTAGCTTCTGGCTATTATAAATAAAGTTGCTATGAACATGGTGGTGCATGTGTCCTTATTACATGTTGGAGCAGCTTCTGGGTATATGCCCAGGAGTGGTATAACTGGGACCTCTGGTAGAACTATGTCCAATTTCCTGAGGAACCTCCAAATTAATTTCCAAAGTAGTTGTACCAGCTTGCAGTCCACCAGCAATGCTGTAATGTTCCTCTTTCTCTACTGCCTCTCCAACATCTGCTGTCACCTGAGTTTTTTATCCTAGCCATTCTGACTGGTATGAGGTGGAATCTCAGGGTCTTTTTTCTTAACACATGTTCTTGTGTCTTGAGGGATTCCTTGAGCAACCCCTTAAAAACAATTCATGTTTGCTTAATGCTTGTCCCATAGCCTAGCCACTCTTCTTACCTTACTTGGATCTCACAGGCAGGTGAAGCTGCAGTGACTCTGTGCAGATCTTCACTTACTTCCTGACAAAGCTGAGATCTTGGGAGGAGGAGGTCTCTTTAGAGAGTGGTGGTCTTTCAGACCCCAGACCCAAAGGCCACATTGGGTGCCAATTGCCCTGACCAGAGGGGGTATTCAACAGGGAACTAAGGCAGGGAAGAGAGAGTGAAGGAGACAAGAGACATGAAGAATAAGAGCAAGACAGTTGTCTGATCAAGCTCTGAAAAACTTTACTTCAGGGATGGCAATATAAGCATAAACAAGAGGAAGCTTCAAGGAAGGGGAAGAGCCAGGGGGCTTTCCAAAGGCCACGTGGCAATCTTCAGTTCCTGGAACCAGCAGTCATAATGTTCTCTCTGCCCACAATTTTTTTTTCTGTTTAACCTGAGATAATATTTGTATATTATCTCAGGGCTTATTTATGTAAGCTAGTAATTTTCCACAAGGCCCTGGTCGAGGCCATGGCTCCCAGCATTCTTCTTTCGCCACATCTTTGCCAGCATCTGCTGTTACCTGAGTTTTTGATCTTAGCTATACTGACTGGTGTGAGGTGGAATCTCAGTGTTGTTTTGATTTGCATTCCCCTGATGACTAAGGATGTTGAACATTTCTTTAGGTGCTTCTCAGACATTCGGTATTCATCAGTTGATAATTCTTTGTTTAGCTCTGTACCCCATTTTTAATAGGGTTATTTGGTTCTCTGGAGTCTAACTTCTTGAGTTCTTTGTATATATTGGATATTAGCCCTCTATTGGATGTACGGATGTACGGTTGGTTAAAGATCTTTTCCCAATCTGTTGGTTGATTTGCATTCTTCTACATGTTGACCTCTAGTTGAACCAGTAACATTTGTTGAAAATGCTATCTTTTTTCCACTGGATGGTTTTAGATCCTTTGCCAAAGATCAAGTGACCATAGGTGTGTGGATTCATTTCTGGGACTTCAATACTAATCCATTGATCTACCTGCCTGTCACTGTACCAATACCATGCAGTTTTTATCATTATTGCTCTGTAGTACAGCTTGAGGTCAGGGATGGCGATTTCCCTGAAATTATTTTATTGTTGAGAATATTTTTCCCTATCCTGGGTTTTTTGTTATTCCAAATGAATTTGCAAATTACTCTTTCTAACTCTATGAAGAATTGAGTTGGAATTTTGATGGGGATTGCATTGAATCTGTAGATTGCTTTCTACAAGATGGCCATTTTTATTCTATTAACCCTACCAATCCACAAGCATAGACGATCTTTTCATCTTCTGAGATCTTCTATTTCTTTCTTCAGAGAGTTGAAGTTCTTTTTTTTATTAGATATTTTCTTTATTTACATTTCAAATGTTCTCCCCTTTCTTGGTTTCCCCTCTTAAATATATCCTATTTCCTCCCCCCCCCCTTACCAACTCACCCTCTCCTGCTTCCTGACCCTGGCATTCCCCTATACTGGGGCATAGAGCCTTCACAGGACCAAGGGCCTCTCTTTCCATTGATGACTGACTAGGCCATCTTCTGCTACATATGCAGCTGGAGCCATGAGTCCCACAATGTGTACTCTTCTGTTGGTGATTTAGGCCCTAGGAACTCTGGGGGTACTGTTTAGTACAAATTGTTGTTCCTCCTATTGGGATGCATACCCTTTCAGCTCCTTGGGTCCTTTCTCTAGCTCTTTCATTGGGGACCCTGTGCTCATTCCAATGGATGGCTGTGAGCCTCTACTTCTATATTAGTCAGGCACTGGCAGAGCCTGTCAGGAAGACAGCTATAACAGACTCATGACATCAAGCACTTGTTGGCATCCACAATAGTGTCTGGGTTTGGTGGTTGTATGTGGGAAGAATCCCCAGGTGGGGCAGTCTCTGGATTGTCATTCCTTTAGCCCCTGCTCCACACTTTGTCCTGTAACTCCTTCCATGGTTATTTTGTTCCCGCTACTAAGAAGGATCAAAGTATCCACACTTTGGTCTTCCTTCTTGTGTTTCATGTGGTTTGTGGATTGTATCTTGGGTATTCCGAGCTTTTGGGCTAATAGCTACTTATCAGTGAGTACCTACCATGTGTATTCTTTTGTGATTGGGTTACCTCACTCAGGATGATATTCTCCAGATCCATCCATTTC
>NC_045030.1:69931652-69933184 GCF_008632895.1 Mastomys coucha | reverse complement strand
AGTCACACCAAGATATTTTATATTGTTTGTGACTATTGTGAAGGGTGTTGTTTCCCTAATTTCTTTCTATGCTGTTTATCCTTTGAGTATAGGAGGGCTACTGATTTGTTTGAGTTAATTTTATATCCAGTCACTTTGCTGAAGTTGTTTATCAGCTATAGAAGTTCTCTGGTGGAATATTTGGGGTCATTTAAGTATACAATCGTATCATCTGCAAATAGTGATATTTTGACTTCTTCCTTTCCAATTTGTATCTCTTTAACCTCCTTTTGTTGTGTAATTTTCCTAGCTAGAACTTCAAGTACTATATTGAACAAGTAGGGAGAAAGGGGGCAGCTTTGTCTAGTCCCTGATTTTAGTGGCATTGCTTTAAGTTTCTCTCCATTTAGTTTGATGTTGGCTGCTGGTTTGCTGTATATTGCTTTTACTATGTTTAGGTATGGGCCTTGAATTCCTGATCTTTCCAGGACTTTTAACATGGAAAAGTATGTTAAATTTTGTCAAATGCTTTTTCAGCATCTAATGAGATGATCATGTGTTTTTTTTTCTTTGAGTTTGTTTATGTGGTGGATTACATTGATGGATTTCCATATACTGAACTATTCTTATATACCTGGGGTGAAGCCTACTTGATCATGGGGAATGATCATTTTGATGTGTTCTTCGATTCGGTTTGTGAGAATTGTATTGACTATTTTTGCATCACTATATTCATAAGGAAAATTGGTCTGAAGTTCTCTTTCTTTGTTGAGTCTTTGTGTGGTTTTGTTTCAGTGTAACTGTGGCTTTATAGAATGAATTGGATAGTGTTCTTTTTGATTCTATTTTGTGGAATACTTTGAAGATTATTGGTGTTAGGTCTTCCTTTGAAGGTCTGATAGAATTCTTCACTAAACCCTACTTGTTCTGGGCTTTTTTAGGTTGTGAGACTTTTAATGACTGTTTCTTTGTCTTTCAGGTTTATGGGATTGTTGAGATGGTTTATCTGATCCTGATTTAACATTGGTATTTGATATCTGTCTAGAAAATTGTACATTTCACCCAGATTTTCAAGTCTTGTTGAAGACAGGCTTCTGTAGTAGGATCTGATGATTTTTTTGAATTTCCTCAGTTTCTGTTATGTCTCCCTTTTCTTTTCTGATTTTGTTAATTCAGATATTGTCTTTGTGCCCTCTGATTAGTCTGGCTAAGCCTTCATCTATCTGTTGAGTTTCTCTAAGAACTAGCTCCTGGTTTTGTTGATTCTTTGTATAGTTCTTTTTGTTTCTACTTGGTTGATTTCAGCCCTGAGTTATTTCCTGCTGTCTACTCTTCTTGGGTATACTCACTTCTTTTTGTTTTGGAACTTTCAGGTGTGTTGTTAAGCTGCTAGTGTATGCTCTCTTCAGTTTCTTTTTGGAGGCACTCAGAGCTTTGAGTTTTCCTCTTGACACTGCTTTCATTGTGTCCCATAAGTTTGGGTATGTTGTGCCTTCTGTTGTGCCTTCATTTTCATTAAATTCTAAAAAAAAGTCTTTAATTTTTTTCTTTAC
>NC_045030.1:69929072-69931024 GCF_008632895.1 Mastomys coucha | reverse complement strand
TTATACACCATACATTTGTATTAAATGCCCTCATTTTAAATTCTAAGATTCTCCAGCCTTTCAGTATATGTGGGTTTTCTGTTGTTTTTGTTGCTATTGAAAACCCACCTGTATCTGTGGTGATCTGATAGGATGCATGGGATTATTTCAATCTCATTGTACCTGTTGAGGCCTGTTTTGTGACTGATTATATGGTCAGTTTTGGAGAATGTATCATGAGGTGAAGAGAAGGAGGTACATTCTTTTGTTTTAGGATGAAATGTTCTATAGATATCTGTTAAGTCCACTTGGTTCATAACTTCCATTAGTTTCACTGTGTCTCTGTTTAGTTTCACTGCTAATCAATATCCTATTTTGTAAATGTATTATATTTTGTTTCTCTATTCTTCTGTTAAGAGATATCTGTGTTGTTTGCTATTTCTGTTTTTATGGATAAAGTAATAATGAACATTGTTGAACAAATTTCATTGTGGGACAATGTAGCATCTTCTGGATATATATCAGACCACCAGGGACTAAAGCTGGATTTCAACAAAAGAAACAACAGAAAGCCTACATAGTCATGGATACTAAACTTTTCTCTACTCAGTGATCTCTGGTTCAGGGAAGAATTAAAGAAAGATGATCAGATATTTGGGGGTGGGGGAAAGAACTGAAGCCCTGAGGGCCAGCAGTCTGGGTGGAGCCGGCCTGTAGCTCCACGTGTCTGGGTCTCCTCAGCCAGAGGTTTGAGGCAGACCTGAAAAATAAGCAGGGTCAGGAACAAAGAGAGACAGATGCCAAGTAGATTTATCAAGGCTTCCATTTACTTAGGGTCATTTTGAGCTTTTATAGGTACAGCTAAGAGCGAAACAGAAATCTCCAGGTACAAGACATATGCATAATGTAAACACGGTAGCAGACTTGAGATGCCAAGGTCACTGAGAACTCAAAGTTCTCAAGCAGGCAGGCGTGTTAAGTCAGCAAGTTCTTAGGCAGGTAGGTGTGTTTTCGACTCAGCGTGACTCTTTCAAAGGCGAACCTGCAGTTTGTATCTGGCCATTGTTTAGTCCCGGCAGGTGGCCGCCTCTAGATGCAGGCTGTCTGCCGAGCTGGGGGGTTGTGGGGGGGACCAACACAGCAGAACGAATGTAAACAGGTAACCTTAGGAGGTATGAGGTGGAAGGACCCTCCAGAATTTCAGAATTTACCAGAGACAGGGGAGGTAAGAGACTCTCAGGACTCAAAGGGAGGGATCTTACATGAAATGCCCTACAGTGGGGAGAGGGAGCTTGTAGAGCCCACCTCCAGCAGAAAGACAGGGCATTAAGTGAGGGATGGGGTTGCCTTCCTACAGTCAAAAACTCTGACCCATAATTGTTCCTGTCTGAAAGAACTGCAGGGACAAAAATGTAGAAAAGCCTGAGGAAAAGGATGTCCAGTGACAGGCCCAAAGTGGGGTCCAGACAAAGGGGAGGCCCCAAGGCCTGACACTACTACTGAGTCTATGGAGTGTTCACAAAAAGGGACCTATGATGACTGCCCTCCAGAAGCCCCAACAAGCAGCTGAAAGAAAGAGTTGATGCAGATATTCCACCCAACCAATGGACAGAAGCTGCAGAAATCTGTGGTTGAATTAGTGAAAAGCTGAAAGAAGCTATGGAGAAGGGCGACCCTGTAGGAGGACCAGTAGCCTCAACTTGGACCCCCAAGGTCTCTCAGACATTGGACCACCAACCAGGCAACATACACCAGCTGATTTTAGGACCCATTCAATACATATACAGCAGTCGACTGCCAGGTCTGGGTTCAATCAGAGAAGATACGCCGCCTAACTCTCAAGAGACTGGAGGCCCCAGGAAGTGGGGAGGTCTGGTGGGGTGGGGAGACATCCTTGTGGAGAATGGGTTGGGGGAGGAGGTATGGGATGTGGAACAGTTGGAGGGTGGACCAGGACAGGGGTAAAATCTGGA
>NC_045030.1:69924486-69928936 GCF_008632895.1 Mastomys coucha | reverse complement strand
TATATATGTATATATATATATATATATGTTTGTTTCTAATTCATAGATTTCAGCCCTCAGTTTGATTATTTACTGCCATCTATTCTTCTTGCATGTGTTTGTTTCTTTTTTCTCTAGAGTTTTCAGGTTCAACTTTTAAGTTGCTGATATAAGAACTTTATAATATTTTTATTGAGGCACTTAGTGCTATGAACTTTCCTCTTAGCATATGTATGTATGTATGTATGTATGTATGTACTTTTAAAAAGATATTAAAGACATTGTAGAATTCAATAAAAATGAAGACACAACATATTCAAATTTGTGGGACACAATGAATACAATGCTATGGATGTCAAGTAGTAGGTTTTTATTTTTTGGTGCCTGAAGGAATATTCTTAACAGTTACAAAGAAGTCTTTGTTTCAGAAGTACATGGCAAACAGAGAAAGACTGAAATCAAACTGAATAATTCATCAACCAAACTGCACATAGCCATTAGCAATAATTCTGATGAGGATGCATATAGAGAACTTGGTTAAACTCTATGCCTAATTTTAGCATTAATTCAAAGTGTTCCTGATTTTAGCTTCATGTGTCTATCAAAATATTCAGCCACTTTATTAAGTCTTAGGAGCATGCATATAACTCAAAACATCTATCATTTCTTCCTTAGGAAAGTTTATATAAGTTAAAATGTTTGTAAACATGTTTTTAACAAAAAGTTGTCCACATCTTAATTATAGATGAAAGCATATCTCCTATTTATTTATTTTATGTATATGAGTACACTGTAGCCGTCTTTAGACACATCCAAAGAGGTTATCATATCCCATTACATATGGTGGTGAGTCATCATGTGGTTGCTGGAGATTGAACTCAGGACCCCTGGAAGAGCAGTCAGTGCTCCTAATTGCTGATGTGGGTCCCATATAACTGGAGCAGGGGCTATCTCAAAAGTTGTTGCCTGTACATCGGATATATTCTAGCTTGGCTACCTTGTCTGACCTCAGTGGGAGAGGATGGGCCTATCCTTACAGAGACTTGTTGTGCCATGGTCAGGGGATACCCAGAGTGAACCCACCCTCTCAGAGGAAAAGAAGAGGGAGGTAGGGGGTAAGATTGTGTGAGAGGGTGACAAGGAATGGGGCAGTGAATGGGATGTAAAGGGAGAGCAAGAAAGAAAGAAAGAAAGAAAGAAAGAAAGAAAGAAAGAAAGAAAGAAAGAAAGAAAGGGAGGAAGGAAGGAAGAAAGAAAGAGAGAGAGAGAGAGGGGAGGGAGGGAGAGAGAGAGAGAGAGAAAGAAAGGAGGAAGAAAAGAAGGAAAGAAAGAAAGAAAATATAAAAACAAAGAGATATCTTAAACCTCAAAACCTTCACATCTAATTTTTAGTATGCAGAATAACCTTGAAAGATAAGTTCAATTCAAAACCTAGATGAGAAAATAAGGAGGAACATGGGATCTGGAAAATATTACACAGAGGTTGCAAAATCAGCATTAAAAAGAAAAATAGTTTGCAGATAGACAAACTGAACAGTTTGCTCTCTAATCAAGACCAAAATACTTTCTGGAACCATCAAAAGTTATACCCTGGCATGTCTGGAGGTGACTTGCATCTCATTCTAACATGAAATGCACAACTGGGTAAAATTTTAGATGCTAATAAAGCATGAGATATTTTAAATTTTATACAGAACTATATAAAATAGAGCATATGCAAGAAAGGATAAATGGGCCAAAAAATATATTTTATGTAAATAACTTCAAAAGACCATGAACTGTGGTATAGAATGGGCCCTTGTACAATGTAGCTGATCATTTGAGCTTCTAAATTTCCTCCCTTCTCTGGGCTTCCATTTCCTTTGGAACTCTGTCCTTTTTTTAAAATCTGCCCTTGCTTCTGCTATTATCCATGTGTCCTTGTCCAATTCTCTGATCTGGGACAAGAAAAGGACTTTTACCCAGAAAGCCCTGATATGTGTCAACATAAAAACTATCTAAAACACACATACACACACACACACACACACACATATACACACACCAAACTTCTGTGTGTATGTGTTTTTCTGTCTCTGTCTCTCTGTCTGCCTCTCTGTTTCTCTCTCTTTCTGTGTGTATATGTGTGTGTGAGAGCACACACATGTGCATGCATACATGTAAATGGATGTGTGTATATGCACACATGTACATGTATCAATCCAACATTCTGAAGAGACACAAATAGCAAGTGTTCACCTCCACATAAATACTCAAATGTAAGAAGCAATTTAACACAGTTTAATCTAACTCAACTCCTATGCTTTTCTTTCAAGTAAGAATACATTATATTATACCTATTAGTGATTACTCAAAAAATCATTTAGATATTTTACACATGTGTAAATACAATGAAAATGAGTCATAACAAAATAAATGAGTAAGAAAATAAGTACACATGAAGACATAAAGTATTTCATATCATGTTGTCAAACATTTAGTCTAGTTTTAAATTTCATTGCAACAAAGTTAAAAATGGTCATATAATTTGTGTTGTATGATTTTCTTCTTTCTGGCATTATATGATTATCCCAGAGCAGCCATGGGGTACCAAATAACCAAGTATCCAGAGCATGTAGATCAGCTGGAAGTGTACATTGGTATGAAAGACTATGTAATAAGCGTGTTATCATTCTTAGTAGTTGGGGGGAACATCATACATCAGCATGGATTTCTCCTGTTCCTTCCACCTATTCTGCACTCTAGTTCTAAGTGATCTTGGAACACAATATAGTATATAGAACTTAGAAGTAAGCTGAAAGTAAGGCTTCCTGACACATTGTCCATTGGGTTTTTATATGTGATGAGATGCAACATTTCAGGGATGCCATTGTATTAGTAACATGTGTCATAATGTTGAACATAAATTATAGGCTTCTCAGATGCCCAGGTTCTTGTGTCTCAAAAGTCAAATCTCAGGAAATGTGGAAGGAAATTAAGGAAGATTATCCATGATTTATAGCTTTTGCCATGCTGACGGTTGGTGTGAAGCCTGCATAAAAGGAACCTATCCTATATCCTTCTTTGTAATTTCTGATTTCTTTAGGTTAGCAACCAATCTTTATATTAAAACACCATTACTTTTAGAAGTAGCAATTGTTAGTTTCTATAAGGTACAAGCCATGTCATTAGGTTTACTATATAGGGATCAAAAGCACAAGCCAAATTGGAAAGTTTGAGTTTGAGTTAGAGTCACTAAGGCAACTGTTCCAGACCACCTACTTCCTGGAGATTGAATCAGAAAGCCTCGTCATGAGAACTGATAGATATCAGAGTTCAGATTTAAGTATACTTTAATCACCTGTCCAAATGTGATAAGAATTTTTTTCAATCTTGTGTATCATAGTCATCTAAAACCATCATGTTTTATTAAGCATTACAGAAATCTCTCTTACTTGGAGTATGAATACCAAATACTTTGTGATTCAGCAACAGCATTTATGAGAGAGTACCAAAGCTTTCTTGGCATACTTTGACAGCAAACACATTTGCATGGCATGATCATTACAGTGCTAAGGACAAAACTCAGAATGAGTATATTGGATTTTTAGTGGATAAATCTCAGCATGTTTATAGCTGTAGGGTCCTATAAGCTTCTACTTTTTACATAAAGAATATATAATCTGAAAGTATTTAGAAGGACCATACATTGATAATATTTCTAGGCATTGGGAAGGAGCTCTGCTATACTATTTTTAGATCTGGGAATATAGACACAATGGTGCATTGACCTAATCTCCTCTGAAGAAATACAGAAATTACATCAATTTATACTCAAAAATATATATAGTGTCCTATAAACATACAGCAGAAATTGTATCCTGAACTTGAATAGAGTTATAGGAAGTAAATATTGAAAAGTTTTATAGTGAGATAGAGGTCTCGTGCTGTACACAATCCAATAGAGCAGGATGAGTTTTCAAGGAAATAATTATCTATACATACTAATAAGAGGCATGGTTATAGAAGGGAGTTTGACAGGTCACATTCTGCATGAAATGGTTAAGTAAATAGAATTGTAGAAAAGGTTTATGTGTTTGCTGTAACATAACAAAAATTATTTTGGTAGAGGTATATGAAGGGCTGCTACTTACTACTGTTGATTAATAAGGCTGTTTCACACTGGTTATCAAGAAAGTAAATACCATGTTGTCTCAAGATACCAAGAAAATAAAAATCATAGGATTCATTCTCTGAGTATTCATCATTATCTGGTATCCATATAAATGGTACACTGAAATTACAGTGAAGTAATGGTTGTAATTCGGAGGCCTCTGGGGCCTTCCTGACCTACAACGCACATGGGGTTATCCCACACTTGCCATCTAAGAATCTATGGTTTCTGGGAACAACATCATCTACCCATGCATGATATCTCCCTTTAGTCATCAAGAGTCTACATTTACTTAAGACAGTCTGTTCTTCATTAAGA
>NC_045030.1:69921377-69924475 GCF_008632895.1 Mastomys coucha | reverse complement strand
AAAAAAAAAAAAGAAAGAAAAAAAGAAATGTACCCTATGGGCATGGCTCCATTTATCAAAGGCCCCTGCTTATGGAAATGAAACTGTCATTGAAAGGAGTGACCCTAGGAGTTTCTTGCTAGAAATCAACATTTTGGGTCAGTTTGAAAGGTTCAAATAATCTGAAGGAACTGTAATCTAAGAATCCAGGTTCCATACAGAGCTGAGAGAAGAACCAGGTAATATCTCCCATATGGTGCTACTCTTTTACTGGTACAAGATTGTGGAGACTGTGGTATTATGTACCACAGTTACAGAGAGACACTGAGATCTATGCTTTATTTCCCCTTGTTAGAATGGGGACACGTGCTTTGTATTATTGTATAGTGATCCTAAATATATTTTTGTTTGTTTGATTAATTTTACAGAAACTTGTACTTAAGAGATATAGCCTGGAATCTCAGAAAAGACTTTGCACTCTTGATCACTGTTGAATCTGTTAAAGGATATGAAGACTTTTTAATTTAGACTGAATGTGTTTTCTTTTTGCAATGACTGAGTCAACAGGAAAAGGAGCTGGAAAGTAATTTAACACAATGTATTTCAGTGTCAAGTTGACAGTGGCTGCAATTGAAATTGCTAGCATATGAAGGATTACCCAGACTTACACTGTGGGAAGTCTGTGAAGATTTATTTAGATTCCATTAATTGAAGTGGAATGATCCACCAAGTATGGGTGTCACCTTTTCATTTCTGGGCTATATTAGAAAAGAGAAAGCAAGCTGAGGACCAGCATCATTCAACATTCTCTGCTTCCTGAATATACATACATACATACATACATACATACATACATACATACATGCATACACACACACACATACACAAAATGTGACTAGTTGTCTCAAGATCTCACTACCATGAGGCTTCTGCCTTGATCAACCCTTCCCTAGAACTGTGAGACAAAAGAAACTATTCCTTTTATAAGTTGCTTTTTGTCAAGCATATTGTGACAACAAGACAAATAACTAAGACTGCAGGCTACCTGATCACACTGTGAACACCAAAATTGTGTTATTTACTGAAACAAAACTGTTTTTAGTTGTAGTGTGGCTTTGCTCTTAGCATACACTGTTAATCCTTCTGGCTGAATTACAGGCACAGTAATTCCTTAGTACACACCTTGAACCACAAACAATAAAGGTAAATTTAGTTTGTATAAAGAAGCAGCTGTGTTTGAAAATGATGTGTATATGAAAGATAGACAAAGTGAAGAGTCTGCAGTCAAAAAGATGATGAAATATTTCATAGAATAGCATATGCCCAACTTTCTCTTAAGAGAGTAGTACAGAGAAAGGACGGTTTTACTAGAACAGTTGTATAGAGAGAGGTTGCAGAGAGAGAACAAGCTAGACGCAAGTGAAGACAGAATAAGCCAGAGAATGAGAAAGAGCCAGAAGACTAGAACATATGGCCAAAGTCAGTATGAGGCCAAGCAGAGCAATTCGGTCAGAGGCCAAGAAAGAAACCAGATTGGATCAGTCAGCTTGTAGAACAGTTTGAACCAGGGCATCTGGGTTGAACTAGCCATATAGAGTTCAGAAAGAACTAGAAAATCTAAGCTTATTCAGCAGCAAGCTTCAGATGCTGAAAATATTCTAGGCCTAGATAAGATTGTATGAAGGCTAGAAACTTTCAGGAGTAGGCCTACCTCAGAGATAGCAATTACAGTCAGACAAAAAAAATTACATTGTAAACTAACATATTCTTCAGTCATCTGAAATTATCACATTTATCTTTTCTTCTTTCAATTCAGCTCTGTATTTTTGATGACACAGTTGCTCCAAAGTATGGTTAAGGGGAAGAGGGTTTTTAATTTAGATATGAGGTAGAGGCATCTGGAAGGGTCCAGAGCAGGAGAAGGAAGTAGTAGACTGAAAATGACCAGTATATTTAGCTGGCCAGGAGAGGTTTGTAAGTGATGAAAGAGGAAGACAAAAAGAAAATATCCAGAGAAACAAAAAGAAAATAATAGCTAAAATACAAAGGTTATGAGAAGAAATGGATAGCTGTGAGGGGGAACTACTGAGCTGGAGAAGTTTACTCTAGGGCAGAGTTGAGAAGATCTAGGAACTTGTGATATTGGGGAAGCCTAGAGGCTAACATATCTTAACAGGCTCCACAGAAAGCTGTTTGTTCCTACTGTAGTGATAAGCAAACTGGCTCCTTTGTTAGAGAAGACTGGACTTTACAAGTTCCTGAGGGATACTGGCTTTTGTCCAATAGCCAGAATTCAGGGGAGTGGAGTTTTACTTGGACCTGACATACACTTGTCCAACTGGAAAAAATAGACTCTCACATATATTTTTCTATCCATTAGTATGTTTCTAGAAACAAATACAGATCCAAAAAGGTGGTGGTACATGAATAGATACAAAGTTGTGGAAGTGACAAACTTCTTATGTTCATAGATTAGCAGAAATAATACTATCAAAATTCCTATTCTACTCTGCTATTAAGATGTATTTCATTGAAATGAAAATAATGATCAAAGTAAAATAAAAACACATTGATGAAATATATACGATAGAATTTAGACATAAAAATAGATATTGTGGTTTTATGTTAGTTATATAGAAATTTTATTCATACTAATCTTTCTTGACCAATTAAATAAACAACTAAAATTCAGCTGTTCTCATGTTGGTTTTACAGGAGTACTGTATTGAGATGAAATAAATTTTGCAAATAAATTATATATATTTCTTTCCATCAAGTTTTTAAATATTCTCTTACCTGTGTCTTGTAATCCTTAAATCTTCTCTTCTGTAAACTAAATATTTATATATACTCTAACCATTCCCACTTATGACTTAGAGTTTGGTCTTTTGCTAGTATTCTTGTCTTGATTGTTATAGTGTCAGAGGCATCTTACACTGTGATTTCTGGGAACATTTAAAAGAATCACCCATCTTTTCATATGAGTATAATAATTATCCATCTTCCTGGTTCAATATATGGAAATCCATCAACATAATTCACCACATAAAAAAACTCAAGGACAAAAAACATATGATCATCTCACTAGATGCTGAGAAAGCATTTGACAAAATCCAACA
>NC_045030.1:69916986-69921366 GCF_008632895.1 Mastomys coucha | reverse complement strand
GTCTGATTGTTCAGGCAGCATGTGTATAGTAGAGGATTGCAAATTCAATCATGAATAGGAGGAGAGGAGCTAGGCCCTCTGAAAGTTCTGTGCCCCAGTGTAGGGGAGTGCCAGGGCCAGAAAGTGGAAGAAGGCGGGGTGACAGGCATGGGGAAGGGGGAGGCAACAGGGATTTGTTTTGGTTGGTTTTTTTTGTTTCTTTGTTTTTTGGAGGGGAAACTGGGAATGGAGAAATTTACATGTAAATAAAGAAAATTAAAAAAAAACATAAAATAATTCTCCATCTTCCAACTCATTCTTACCTTTAAGACCTTTGCCCATGACTTTAGCAGTTATTCTTAAGAATCATCTCCATTATCTTCCTAAAACTACAATTGACAGTTTAGATCAAAGGGGTTAGTGATACTACCTTCCCAGGTGATTCAAGATCATACAAAAGTTAACAATGAAAATTTACTATTGCCTTCTGTGTGGGAAAAACTTACTCTTTATCCTTAGGAGTCATGTGGTCTATGTTTTAACTGCTCAATATTTTATAAGCAAGACAATAGATAATATCTTGAAATAACCAGACATCAGGTTGCATTTGGCACAGGCTACTACTTGTAGCTTAAAAATAAAATACTGACAATTCCTTCATATATACAAATGACTTTGTGCCTTTGTTCAGACTCTTCAATAAACCTCAGTTAAGGCAAGTTTGTGCTAATATATCCAACAGACTCTAAAACAGTGGTTCTTAACTTGTGGGTTATAATCCTTTTGGCAAGCAAACTGTAGCCCTGGGCTTTTCTACTTATGTTCCTATTCACAAGTAATAACTCAGAGACTTATTTATGAATAAATGCCTAGGCCTTTAGTCTGGGCTTGGTCACCACCTAGCTCATAGATTATATAACCCGCGGATTCTATACTATGCCTGCCACATAGCTAGTTACCTCTTTTCAGCTTCATATATCTGAATTCCTCTGAGTTCAGATGGGGAATCTCTTCCTGTGCCTATGTCCCAGAATTTCTTTCTCTCTGCCTGATGCCCTACTTTGTAATACTGCCTCAGCTTATCAGCTATCAAATTTTTATTGACAAGTAATGCTTCCACGCTGTGCAGAAGAAATTATCCCTATATCAAATATCTATCTCAAAAAATATTTACATTATGGTTCATAACAGTAGCAAAATTATAGTTAAGAAGTAGCAACAAAAATAATTTTATGGTTGGTGGTACCACAACATGAGGAACTATATTAAAAGGTCTCAGCACTAGGAAGCTTAAGAACCATAGCTCTAAAGTAATGGCCTGGGTAGATATCTTACAGGTCCTGAGACAACAGATGTTAATCCAAACTCCTGTATCCAGCAAAATTTTAAATCACCTTAGAGAGAGAAAAAAATATTCCATGAAAAAAATTAAACAAGATTTATCTACAAATACAACCCTACAGAAAATACTAGAAGGAAAATTCCAAACCAAGGAGGCTAACTACACCCAAGAAAACATAGGAAAGAAACAATACCATACCAGCAAAACCAAAAGAATGAAAGAACTCCCTTTATTTTTCATTAATATCTCTTAACATCAATGGACTAAATTACACAATAAAGCCAGGCAGTGGTGGCACACGCCTTTAATCCTAGCACTTGGGAGGGAGAGACAGGTGGATTTCTGAGTTTAAGGCCAGCCTGGTCTACAGAGTGAGTTCCAGGACAGCCAGGGCTACACAGAGAAACCCTGTCTTGAAAAACAAAAAAACAAAAACAAAACAAAAAAATTATGCAATAAAAAGACATGGGCTAATAGAATAGGTGAGAAAATCAGAACTATCATTCCACTGAATACAAGAAACAAACTGCAGCAAAGATAGATATTGCCTTAGAGTAAAGGGTAGGAAAAAGGTTTTCCAAGCAAACAGACAAAAGAAGCAAGCTAAGATAGCCATTATAATATTAATAGAATAGGCTTTCAAGGAAACCTAATCAAAAGAGATAGGGAAGGACACTTCATATTCATCAAAGGAAAAAACCCACCAAGGTGACTTCTTAGTTTTTAATATCTATGCTCCAAATGAAAAGGCACCCACATTTGTAAATGAAACATTACTAAAGCTTAAACCACATACCTAAGCACTCATTAATAATGGGGGACTTCAACACTCCACTCTTACCAATGGTCTGGTCATCAAGACAGATAGTAAACAGAGAAATAAACTAACCAACATTATGAATCAAATGGACTTATCACACATCTATGGAACCTTTCAACCAAACATGGAAGGGTGTACCTTCTTCTCAGCACCTCATAAAACCTTCTTCATGCAGTAGGTTACAAAGCAAGCCTCAACAGACAGAAGAAACTTGAAATAACTTCTTTTATCCTATCAGACAACCAGAAAGCCTACAAATTCATGGAAATTAAGCAACTTTCTACTCAATGACCTCTGGGTGAGGGAAGAAATGAAGAAATTAAAGACTTTCTCAGATTCAATGAAAATGAAGGCATACCATAGCCAACTTTATGGGATACAATAAAAGAATTACTAAGAAGAAATTTCATATCACTAAGTACCTTCATAAAGAAATTGGAGAGATATCATACTAGTAATTTAAAGGTCCACCTAAAAGCTCTTGCAAAGAAGAAAGAGGAGGAGGAGGAGGAGGAGAATGAGAAGTAGTAGTAGTAGTAGTAGTAGTAGTAGTAGTAGTAGTAGTGGTAGTGTAGTGGTAGTGGTAATAGAAGAGGAAAAGGAAGAAGAAGAAGAAGAAGAAGAAGAAGAAGAAGAAGAAGAAGAAGAAGAAGAAGAAGAAGAGGAAACAAACACACCCAAGAGGAGTAGATGGCAGTAAATAAACAATTTCAGTGCTGAAATCAATAAATTAGTAACAAAAAGAACAAAACAAATAAACAACAAAACCAAGCGATGGTTCTTTGAGAAAATCAACATGATAGATAAACTCATAGCCAAATTAACTAAAAGAAAGAGAGAGACTATAAGATTAACAAAATCAGAAATAAAAGGGGGAGACATAACAACAGACACCTAGGAAATCAAAAAAAAAATTAGGTCTTACTTCAGAAATCTATACTCCACAAAATTGGAAAAACTAAATGAAATAGACAAGTTTCTTGATGAATACCAATTAGTAAAGTCAAATTGAGACCAGGTAAATAATTTAAATTAACCTACAACTCCTAACAAAATAGAAGCAGTCACTAAAAGTCTTCCAACCCCTAAAGGTCTGTGGCCATGTAGTTTCAGTACTGAAATCTACCAGACTTTCAAAGTAGAGCTAAAACCAAAACTCCTCAAATTATTTGACAAAATAGAAACAGAAAGAATATTGCCAAACTCATTCTATATGGCCACAGTCACCCTAATATCCAAACCATACAAAGACCCAGCAAAGTAAAAAGATTTCAGAACACTTTCCCTTATGAAAATATATTCAATAAAATACTCACAAACAGAATTAAAGAACACATCAAAAACATCACTCACCATAATTAATTGGGGGTGATCCCAAGGAAGGAGGTATGTCTCACCATGAGCCAATGTAATTCTTCATATAAATAAACTAAAAGAAAAAAAATGATCCTCTTATTAGATGTTGAAAAAAACTTTTACTGAAATCCAACATCCCATCATGATGAAAGTCTTAGAGAAATCATGAATACCTATATCTAAACACAAGAAAGACAATATGCAGCAAGCCTATAGCCAACACCCAACTAAATGAAGAGAAATTTAAAATTAGAGAAAATACAAGGCTGTCTACACTCTATAATATCTTTGATATATTACTTGAAGTATTAGAGCAATAAGGCAACTAAAGGAGATCAAGAAGATACAAATAGGAAAGGAAGAGATCAAAGCACCACTATTTGCAGATGATATGATTACATATATAAGTGACCCCAAAAATTCTATCAAGAAACTACTACAGCTAAGAAATACCTTCAGCAAAACGGCTGGATACAAAATTAAATAATATAAATTAGTGGTCATCATATATATATATATATATATATATATATATATATATATATGTATATCATATATGGCTGAGAAAGAAATTAGTAAAATAACACCCTTCACCACAGCCAAAAGTAATACAAATATCTTGATGTAACACTAACCCAGCCAGTGAAAGACCTTTATAAGAAGAACTTCAAGTCCTTGAAGAAAGTAATTGAAAAAGATAACAGAAACTGGGAAGATCTCTCATGTTCATGTGTTGGCAGAATTAATACAGTAAAAGTGACCATCTTACTTAAAAGAATCTACAGATTCAATGAAACTCCCATCAAAATTCCAACACAGTTCTCTTCAAACTTTGAAAAAATAATACTCAACTTCATATGAAAAACAAAAACAAAAAAAAACA
>NC_045030.1:69912645-69916683 GCF_008632895.1 Mastomys coucha | reverse complement strand
AGCTACAGTGTACTTACATATAATAAATAAATAAATAAATAAATAAATAAATAAATCTTTAAAAAAAAGAACTTCTAGAGATATTCCCATCCCTGATTTTGATCTGTATTTTAGAGTAATAATAATAATAATAATAATAATAATAATAATAATAGAGCCAAGTGTTGACATAAAAACAGACAGGTTAATCAAACAGAACCAAACCAATGACCTAGAAATAAATCCACACACCAACAAACATTTTATTTTTAAAAAGTAATCCAAGATGATACAATGGAAAAAATATGGCATATTCAATAAATGGTGCTGGTCTAACTGGATATTTGCATGCAGAAGAATGCAAATAGATCCATATTTATCACTCTGTACAAAACTTGATCCAACTGGCTCAAAGACCTCAACATAAAACCAGATACACAAAATCTAATAGAAGAGAAAGTGGGAAATAACCTTGAATGCATTGGCACAGGATACTACTTCCTGAACTTCTGTTCATCAACAGTTCATGGACTAAAACCAACAATCAATAAATGGGACCTCACAATACTCAAAAGCTTCTATAAGGCAAAGGACACCATTAATAGGAGAAAATGGCAGCCTACAGAATGTGAATAGATCTCTACAAATCCTACATCTGACAGAGGGCTTATATCCAAATTATATATATAAAGAAGTCAAGAAATTAGTCACCAACAAATCAAATAACTCAGTTAAAAAAATGAGGTACACTGCTTAACAGAATTCTCAACAAAGGAATCACAAATGTCCTTGAAGCACTTAAAAATGTTCAATGTCCTTAGTTGTCAGAAAAATGCAAGTCAAAATTACTCTGAGATTCCATCTTATACATGTCTGAATGGCTAAGATCAAATATTCAAGTGACAAAACATGCTGGTGAGGATATGGAGCAAGTGGAACACTCATCCATTTCTGGTAGGAGTGCAAACATATACAATCACTTTGGAAGTCAATTTAGTGGCTTCTAAGATAATTGGGAACAGCTTTACCTCAAGATCCAGCTACAACATTCAGGGCATATACCCAAAAGATGTTCCACCATACCACAAGGCCACTTGCTCAACTATGTTTATAACAGCTTTATTTCTAATAGCCAGAAACTGGAAACAACCCAAATACCCCTCAATCAAAGAATGGATACAGAATATGTGGTTCATTTACACGATGGAATACTACTCAGCTATTAAAAATAAAGATATTATGAACTTTGCAGGCAAGTAGATGGAACTAGAAAATATCCTGAGCGAGTTAACCAGAACCAGAAAGACATACATAACATGTACTAACTTATGTCTGTTATATATAGAGTACAGAATTACTGTGGTACAATCCAGAGACCCAAAGAAGCTAAGGAAGGCCCAAGAGAGGATATTTGAATCTCAGAACCAGAAATAAGAGAGACATTGGAGGTTGAGTGGAGGGGGACTGGGTGGGAAAGAGTGTGAAGAGAAGAACTGAAATGGAAATCAGGTGTGGAGAGAGGGGATAGGTGAGAGCACAGAATTTGTCAGGAGTTGACATCTCTGGGACAATCTGGAAACTGAGAAAAGGAGGCTCCTGGGATATTATGTGACTGACCCTAGCTAGGACTCCTAGCAGCTGGGCAAATGGCGCCTGAAGTAGCCACCTCCTGTAGCCAGGAAGGACTTCCAGTGGAGGGAGGGGGGACACCAACCCACCCACAAAACCTTTGTCTCAAAATTTATCCTACATGCAAGATGTGCAGGGCAGATCATCATCTTAGTAACTGTCCTATGCTGTGAAGAAACACCATGACCAAGACAATATTTATAAAGGAAAACATTTAATTGGGGGCTTGCTTACAGTTTCAGACTATATTCAGTTTGTAACTATAACTCACTAATCTACAGAACAAACACAGATTCTTTAACAAAATTTTTTTAATTATGTTTATTTTGAGATTTTAATATAATCGTATAATTTGTTCCTTCCATTTCCTTCCCCCAAATATTCCTATATACCACTAACTGCTCTCTTTCAAATCCATGGCTTCAGTTTTCATAAATTATTATATTCATATGTGTATATACATATATATCCCAAAATTCATAGATATATCCTGTTAAGTCCATATAGTATTACTTGTATGTTCATGTTTCCAAGGTTGACTATTTGGTATTGGTTGGTATGATTGATTGGGAAGACTATTTGTACTGCTCTCAGCATTCATTAGTTTTCTATGGTACTTTGTGTAGGATTTTAAAAATTCCAGATTTTACTTTGGTCCATATTAGCATGTCTAATGTTATTGTATTTTACTTTTAGTCAGTCTTGTACAGAACTTAGATAGATAGATAGATAGATAGATAGATAGATAGATAGATAGATAGACAGACAGACAGACAGATAGATTATATATATATATATACATATATATATATATACATATATATATATATGTATATATATATATATAGGACAGAAATATAGTTATATAGACTTGAATT
This sequence comes from Mastomys coucha, assembly GCF_008632895.1. NCBI lineage: Eukaryota > Metazoa > Chordata > Mammalia > Rodentia > Muridae > Mastomys > Mastomys coucha. Next base: position 69,914,197 of record NC_045030.1, on the reverse strand, counting down.
TTTCAGTGTCAATTTATATTAATATATAATGTTTCTTAATGTTTTAAGAATAAAATTCTCATTTCCTTGTTCTTGAAGTCCCAAAATTACCAAGATACCAGCCCAATCTCCAATCTGAGTCTTAGCTATTCAAATCTTTTTCAAAACTGTGAAATACAGTAAGACTTTTCAAATATAACTTATACTTTTTTCAAAATACCAAAATGAGTTTTCTTTATGCATGATTGGATGAAATGTACATGTTGAATGATAATTATTAGGTTAAAAGATAGAAAAATAATATTTGAGTCATACATATGTATATATATATGCCAGTCTATTATTTATTGACCTGTTGGCCATTCATTTCCTCCTCCTCTTACACGCACAAAAATAGATTCAATAAAAATAGCAATAACATATCTATGAATAACTCTAACATGAATATTTTAACCTTCTGAGAAGTAAAACATAAGGTCACTGAAAAAAAGAAATTGAAATGATATTCCACATTCCTGGATAGGCAAAACTGATATTGTAAAAGTAGTTATAATACCAAAAATTATATGCAAAATTGATGTTGTCCTCTTCAGAAATTCAAATGACATTCTTCATGGAACTAAAACAAAATCTTAAACTTCCCTCTGGAACACAGATAAGTAAAATAACTTTAATCAGAAAGAACACAGCAAGAAGAATCATACTAGCTAATACCAAACTAAACTACAAAATCACCATGCTAAAACAACTGGGTACCATCATAAAAACAGATATCCAAGCCAAAGGAACATTTAATAGAAGATTCAGAAATAAATTTACAAAGGTGTAGACTTTTAATTTTTGACAGGATATTAAAAACATGCACTGGAAAAAGGACAGGCTTTATTTATAAATGATATTAACAAAATTGCATATTCACACATTGTAGAATGAAATGAGATCTATTTCTCCTACTTGACAAAACTCAGTTCAAATTGGATCAACTTTAAACCTGGAAATGCTGAAATACTAAAAAGTAAAACTTGAGTAAAACACTTTAAGATATAAGTACAGGCAAGTGTTTTCTGAATATATCATCTATTGTACAGGAAATTACTACAATAATTTAAAAGTAGAATTATATGAAATTTATATGTCTGCACAGTAAAAGAAACTGCCAACAGTCTGAAGAGATAGCCTATTATAAACTGAGAGAAAGTCTTTATTAGTGATCCTTCTTACAGGTTAGTAACTGGAATACACATACACAAACACACACACACACACACACATATACACACTAAAAAGTTCCCCAAATCTTCCCATTAAAAAGAACACACATGGTATGCACTCTCGGATAAGTGGATATTAGCCCAGAAGCTCAGAATACCCAAAATACAATCCACAAACCATAAGAAACTCAAGAAGAAGGAAGTCCAAAGTGTGGATGCTTCATTTCTTCTTAGAAGAGGGAACAAAATACCCAAAACACTATGGATCAGAGGCTGAAAGAAGGACAATCCAAAGACTGTTACACCTGAGAATCCTTCCCATATTCAATCATCAAACCCAGACACTATTGTGGATGCCAGCA